>NC_086278.1:600000-900000 GCF_021018805.1 Prinia subflava | reverse complement strand
AGTCTTTGAGGCTATGAAATTAAATTATTGATCCATTGAGGCTGGAAAGATGATAGAGTCCAACCATGAATGAATCATTTCATACCGAGGTGTTGGGGTCAGATTCTGACCAAACTCCTCTTTGTGGGTTGGTGGCACCACTCTGTGTTGCCTCAGCAGTTCACAAGTGAGGAAAGGCTGCAGAGGTCTCTCAATAATTGTCCCCTTTGCTCTCTGTCTGGCAGCTCTCCCCAAAGAAGACCTGGGAGGGTTTTATTGGAGGATTTTTTTCCACCGTTCTGTTTGGATTGCTGGTAAGTGGCCATCATGGTACTTCCTCCATGGGAGTTTTCCCTTCATAGGGTCCCAGTGTTCTGTTTAAAAAATGCAGTCAGGCTTGAATCTCTGTCAGATATTTCACCTTTTCTTGCTGCCCAGGGTTTGAAGTGGTCCCTGGCTGTGTGCAGGCACTGCTGATGGAGCCAAGTGCTGGAGGAAGTTTTTAATCCCTATTAGACCCTGTGTTGTGCTCATTACAATAATTAACCATTTTCCCTCTGCTGCTGTTGGATGGTGCTGTGCATCATTTCAGGGGCTGTGTGGGGAATTCTACATTCCTGGAGTGTTTTGCCCTGTTTTTATCACCCTCTCTGTGGCTGCTGTTGCTGTCCCTCCACCTCAGGATGCAGCCTCGCTCTTCCTCTGCCTTTAGCCAATTACTGTTCTCAAGGGAGTAATCTCCTTAATGAAGCTGGGACTGTGGTTCTCTCCTCCCTCATCTCCTTGCACAGCTCTTCCCCTTGAGAAATCCCTGAGGAAAACGTGAATCCTGTTTTCTTGCTCTTTTTCCTGGAGCTGTCCTACGTGATGTCTGGCTATCGCTGCTTCACCTGCCCCGTGGAGTTCAACAACGACACCAACAGCTTCACCGTGGACTGTGAGCCCTCGGAGCTGTTCCAGCTGCAGGAGTACAACATCCCCGTGGTGCTGCAGTCTGTGGTGGGCTGGGTACGACCCTCTCTGTCCCCTGGCTCTTATTTAGTGGGGTAGGACCACTGAGGAAAGAGCAGGGCTTTGTTTTGATGTGAAAGAACAAAGGTGCATCCAGAAAAAAGGGGGAGTGCAGTGGTGCCTGTTGCTGATTGAGAGCCCAAAGGAATTACCACAGGACATTAACCCTCCTGAAAGCCAACTGAGCTAAAGCCTGGGGGGCAGAGAAGGAGGGAGGCACTGCAAATCCTCCTGTGCTGTTTCTCCTGCAGAAGACCGTGCGGATGTACCCCTTCCAGATCCACAGCATCGCCCTCTCCACCTTCGCCTCCCTCATCGGGCCCTTCGGGGGTTTCTTTGCCAGTGGCTTTAAGAGGGCCTTCAAAATCAAGGTGAGGATGGAGGGGTCAGGGAGATTTGGGGGAGGAAGCACAAAGTGGTGCTGCCACTCGAGGCGGTCCTGTGGCTCCGAGGGAAGGGAGGGGAAGGGAGGTTTGGTCAGTCACAGATAAAATGCTGGAGCAGGATCTGGGTTTTTTGACCAAAAGGGAAGGGACCTTAAGATTTTAACTGTGATATTCTAAACCCTGCTGTGGTCCAGGTAGAGGAAGGAAGACAGGAAATTTTGCAATCTGAGGTATCCCTTGATGTCTTGCAGGCTGGTTTCACATATAAACAGCCTGTGCTCAGTTAAGATGCCTTGAAAGGCAAGGCAGGGTGGCAGCAGATAAACATTTGCCTTCCCTGACCTTTGAGTAACAGAGCTGAGTTGAGCCTCGCTGGCCCTCAAGCACCACCAGCTTCATAAAGGAGAAACTTCTGGAACCAGGGAGACACGAAACAAAATATTTCCTTGGTCTGACTTTGCCTTCTGGGAAGCACTGGGGGCAGGGGGTGAGTGTGGTGTGTGGGGGCACCAAAGCAAGCAGAGCTCCTGGGCAGGGCTCAGTGCCATCCCTCTGCCCTGACAGGACTTTGCCAACACCATCCCGGGGCACGGGGGGATCATGGATCGCTTCGACTGCCAGTACCTGATGGCCACCTTTGTCAACGTGTACATCGCCAGCTTCATCAGGTGGGTGAGCCCTGCTGGCCTGGCCTTGTGCCACTCCCGGGGCAGGGACAGGCTGGATGAGAGGCACTTGTGCTCTCTGACAGATTGAACAGCTGGAAATACGAGGCAGAGGAAACCTGAGGCTTGAGGAGGGGAAGGATCTTCAGCATAGCTGGAAATGCAACCCTCGCTTCCCATGGGCTGTTTTATTCCAGTCCCACTGAAACTCCTCCATGTCCCTTCTGGGAATCCTGGACAGGTTTCTGGAATCAAACAAGCAGGGAACTCTAATTTTGCATCACTGATAAGCATTCTGCAGCCCAGCACAGGAAAGGAGCCTGTGGGTACATAAAGGATGTGCTGGGGAGCTCAGGAACTGTCTGTGTGTGGCTGATTTGGATTCTGAGCAGGAGCATCTGCTGATAAGATGCACAATCCTCTTCAGATAGATTGGGTTTGGGATGTTGTGTTTACAGTTCAGCCTTCTGTGCCTTTGGAGTCCATTTCCACATCCCAAATGGAGTCAGGCTCGCAGGGTAGAGCTGGGGAGGGAATGGAGAGCACAGCAATCAATCCCAGCCCGTTATTCTGATGGAATTGCACTGGAGCCTCACTGCTGATGATGCTTTTGTGTTCCAGGGGCCCCAACCCAAGCAAACTGATCCAGCAGTTCCTGACCCTGAGGCCAGACCAGCAGCTCCACATCTTCAACACGCTCAAAGCACACCTGGTGGACAGGGGAGTTTTGGGGAGCCTGGAGGATGCATAGACAGCAGGTGGTTGGAACAGGACTGAGAACAGGCCTCCTCCAGGGAATTCCTGGCTTGCCTGATTTAAGACAATAACAAGGCCTCATTTCACTGTAACTTTTCTTCCTTTCTTGGTAAATGTTTGCATTTGTGGTTTATTTTTTTTTTAATAATATATTTATAGAGCTTTGGTTCAAATGAGCAAATCTTGGGTTTGTAGCTGAGAAGGAGTTCAGGCTTGGAAGAACTGTTGGGTGGAGCAGGAGGGTGTGACTGTCCTGCTGGACTGTTCTGAACCCTCGGGGTGTGTGGGCAGAGATGAACTTTCCTGGGAGTGGGTTTGGCAGGGAATGCAGAGCCTGGGGGCTGTGTTCTCCCCTGGCCTTCCTGCTCAGGGCGGCACCTCTGGGCACCCTCCTCCTCTCCAGGGACAACTGGGAGTGCACTGGGAATTGTCCCAGCAGTTCCTGCCTGTGGGAATCTCCTTGCACAAGGATCTTGTACTAACCCAGCCCCGTTTCCTCTGCCCAGCCCTGCACCTGCAGCTGCTCTCACCTGTTGCTTCTGCAGAGCCTCTCACATTCCCTCCCTTCAGGCCTGATGTTTTGGCAAATCAGATTTTTGTAACCAGTTAAACCAGAAACAGACTGGGGATGAGGAGTCAAGGAAGTGGCAGTTGTGTGTGGGAATGTGGGAGGTTCAGATTCTTCCAAAACTGATGGAAGTAAATAAGTTTTAAAGAACGTTGAAGTTTCATTGAGCAATTCCTGCCAAGTGAGAACAACTTCTGAATAGCTTGATTTGTCTTTCCCCCATTAAATAACCTTTAAAAACCACACTTCTTCATTTATCCAAGGTTGGAAACCCCACACTGGGATATTTGAAGTAACCCGGGGAGCAGTTTCCAGCCAGTTTCTTCGCTGGGTGGGCTCCAGCTGCAGCTGGGGGTTTTGTTTTCTTTCAGGGATCATGTCTGTTTGTTACTTGAGTTGTAGAAGTCGTGCTGCTGAGTTTACCATGGTCTGTGTTGCATTTCAGTCTGGGTTCATTTCTCTGCAGGCTTCTGTCCTGCTTCGCTCGCTGAATCTTGTCAGAAATAGTTTGTACTTTAGAGCCACAAGTTTTATCAAAGTCCTTTCCTTTATTTTGTCATACTTTTTTATTATTTAAAAATGAGAGTCCTAAAGATTTGAACTTTCCTTTTTTTTTTTTTTTTATCAGATAGTGAAAATATCCCTGTTTACACCTCATGCAATGTTTCCAAACATGAGGTGACTCTGATTTTCCTTCTTTCCATAGTTTATGCATGGGAGAGAGAAACTTTACCTTATTTTAACCTGGGGAACGAGTGACAGGGAGAGCTCACACAGGAGTACATTGGTGTTTTCAAGCAGTTGCTGCCACAAACTTTTAGCCACAAAGCCCCCATGTGAGACCTGCACCTGCTGTGAGCTGGCTTGGCATCAACAGAAAATAAACCACCTGAAAATACACCCCAAATTCAGAGCTTTTACTCCATATTCTGATTATGCCACTGCTTGCAGTTACCTGAGTGTGTGTAAATACACAGGTCCCAGCCTCTCTTCTGCATTTCTGCAGGCCTGTGCTGGGCTCTGCTCTGCCTCCCTGAGCAGGAGCCCAGGTCTGTGCTCCAAATGCAGGTGTTTGATGGAAAGCACAGGCTGCACAGAAGGCTCTGTTCTTCCAAAGTATTTTCAATTGGTGCTGGCAAAATTCTGCACTGAGTTCAGGATTTGGTTTGGTGTTCATAGAGATTTTTCCAGGTTCAGGACACCGTTCCCTTCCAGCTTGAATTAGGCAGAGGTTTATTTTCTGTTGATGGAACACATTTTGGTCCAAGCCCCTGATACAGAAATTGCAGAGGAGAATCAGGGTGCTTCCATCTGGCATTGCCCAGGGACAATATTTGGGCTGTGTTTAATGAGGGTTTGCCTGAGTTCAGCGAGGCAGGAGCACCCATGGGAGCATGGGTTGGAGTGCCCTGGGGGGCAGGAGCACCCTGGGGTGGTGCTGGTCTGGATTTTCCCTGCCCATTGCCAGAATCCCTTGTTGTGGCTGTTGGGTCACAGGCAGAAGTGACAGTGTTGATAAATATTACCATGGTGTGCTCTGTTCATAGAAGTTTCTTCCGTGGGTCTTTAGTCTCCTGCTCGTCTGCTTTAAACCTTTTGTTCCTCTTCTGTTGTAATCAGTGGGGCAAAGCTTTGCTGCAGGCTCTGGTTTGGGGCAGGTCTGGGCCTTTCCCGGGGGTGTAAATGCTGGATGTGGGCACTGGAGGGCAAAGCAGTTCCACGGAATTGCTGTGAGAGGAGCAGCAGCAGCAGCTCTGCCTGTGGGTGGCTTCCCTGCTCAGACAATTCCCTGATCAGAAATGCCCTGGTCAGCTTTATTCCTGCTTCCTCCCTTCCCAGCCTGGGCTGATCTTCACGGGAAAAGCTGCCTGGGAAGGGTTTCCAGCATGGAAGCTCATTAAAGTGAGTGGGAACAGTGGATGCAGGGAGGAAGGGAGGGAGGTGGGCGTTGTTGGGATTGTTTGCAAGTTGTGCAGCTGAACTCACAGGATCAGGAGCTGGATCCTGGGTTTGGATTGGAGAGGGCCTTAAAATCTTGTTCCACCTCCTTTGCCATGGGCAGGGAATCTCTCCTCCAAGTCTGATCCTGAGCACTGCCAGGGATGGGGAGTTTGTGACTCCCCGAGGAGAGATGAAAAGCTGCCGTTCCTGGCTTTGGCTGTTTCTGAGGGCGGAGCTGTTGCCCAGGGATGTGCAGCAGCACACATGGCCCTGCAGGACCCTGGGGATGCTGCAGCTCTCGGGAATTTCTGTGTGGAGGGGCCAGAGTGACCCCAGGGATGGTGGATGAGGAGAGACGGGGGAAGTTCTGCAGCTGCAGGGCTCGAGCTCAGTGGGGCACACAAAAAAAAATTATTCACAGCAGGCTCCAGCAGCAGGGAAGCTTCAAAGGGAAGAGCAGAGCAAGAAAGGGGAGGTGGTGCCAGCTGGGATGTGTGGAAGGATTTGCCTGGTGCAAAGGGAGCCACCTCTGCACCAGTGTCACTGAGCAGGCAGGGGGGTGACAGTGCCCCTGGGCATGGCCCTGGGAAGCTGCTGGGCTGTGCTGGGCAGGGCACTGGGCACCCCCAGGGTTTGTTTTTTAGGGGCTGGTTGGGTTGGACACGGGTTTGACCCACAGGTGCCTGTGGACACCTCAGTGGGAATTTGCTTTTCCTGCCTGGCTGTGGCCCAGGGGAGGCTGCAGTGGGAGGCAGGGCCAGCCCAGGCTCGGGGAAGCACCAGGCCTGGGTTCTGCAGCCATGCTGTGGGATCAGCCTGAGTTAAACAGGCATTGCCAGGGTTAAACAGGCATTCCCAGGGTTAAACAGGCATTCCCAGAGTTAAACAGGCATTCCTAGGGTTAAACAGAATTCCCAGGGTTAAACAGAATTCTTTGGGTTAAACAGGTATTCCCAGGGTTAAGCAGAATTCCCAGAGTTAAGCAGAATTCCCTGGGTTAAACAGAATTCTTTGGGTTAAACAGAATTCCCAGGGTTAAACAGAATTCTTTGGGTTAAACAAGTATTCCTAGGGTTAAGCAGAATTCCCTGGGTTAAACACAATTCCCTGGGTTAAGCAGAATTCCCTGGGTTAAGCAGAATTCCCTGGGCTCAGCAGTGCCCCTGAGCTGAGGACAGCTCTCCTGTGGCTGGTGGAGTTGGGATCCTGCAGCATCCCCCGAGCTCGGCTGTGGAATCCCAGTGTCTCATCCCAGGGAATGTCCCCTGTGTCCCCTGTGTGCAGTGAGCCCCCCAAGCCTGGCTGGGGGGGCTCCTGCCCTCTGCCCCTTCCCCCTGCGTGTGCTGGGAGCAGGGCAGGGCTGTGTGTGCCCATCCAGCCCCTCCTGGGGACAGCTCAGTCCCAAAGGCTGCGCATGGAAGCCCCGGGGTGGCAGCTCCGTGCTCCTTAATCCCTGTGCAATCCCTGATCTCCAGCCTGTCCCCACCTCTGGCTTCTTTCTCTGTGTATTGTTCTTTTGATTCCAGTTTTAGCTACACACTTAGAGTTGCCTTTCTTTGACCGAATGTTTGAATGTGAAATATTGTATATTTTAAAGTATTTACCCTATTTATATACTGTATGTTACTGTTAAATAAATATAAATTCCATTATCCGTGGAGGAGTTTCATTCAGTGCTGTGGGATGCTCCGTGTTCTCCAAACTCACATTCCCTCACTCCTTGCCCTGCAGCTCCCCTTCCTAAGGGATTTTCTGGAGAGCAGACCTGGCTGTGGCAAGGACATGGGTGGGCAGGACTGGACCTGAACGAGAGGAGCCACATTCCCTGTGGGATTTGGCTCTGCTCATCCAGGCTTATCGTGATCATGATGAGAGAAGTGTTGGCACTGCTCCCCCCTGCAAAATCAGCTCATTTTATCTGAAGATTTCACTGGAAATGTTAAAAAATCATCACGATTTCCATAAGTTATTCCTTGATTTCAGCCCTTTCTCCTGACTTGCCGGGGGTCAGGAGAGCAGAATCCTCTGTTTACCCAGCAAAACGCTATTTATAACTCTGGTGTTATTTTGTCTGTTTTTTGACTTATCAGCTAAGCCAAAGCAGCCCCTCAGCTGCCTCTCAGGGCTTCCTGTCACGGCGTGGGCAAATTCAGCCTTCAGCAGCAGCAGAGCTCGGTGGAAACCCTGGGAGGTGACTCCAAACCCCACTCCCACATTCAGCAGGGGGTTGCTGGGCAGCAATATTCAATATTCAGCAATATGGGAAGCAATTGGAGGGCTGACTGATCCTTTGGTGGTAAATCTGCCAGAAAAGGGACCCTGGAGTCCTCAGAGCTGTGGAGCTCTGTGTGTGACAGTGCCAGGCAGAGGTGGTGGCACAGCCCAGCCCAGTGCCAGCCCTTCAGCCAGGGCACCCCCCTGCTTTCCCCCCCATCCTGTGCCAATTTAATTTAAATTTCAGACATGGAAAACTGCAGATTCCCAGTGGGAATCCTGGGTGCTCGCTCTGCTCCAGCCCCAGAGAGTGAGTCCTGGCTGCCTCCCTGTGACCTGCTGTGCACGAGATCCTGATGGAACAGGGATGTAAAAACAACTTTATGGGCTGAGATTGGCCTTTTTTTGGTCCTTCTGAGGGATGGAAGGTTTGGATGAGATATTGGGAAGGAATAATTCCCTGAGAGGGTGGGGAGGCCCTGGCACAGGGTGCCCAGAGCAGCTGTGGCTGCCCCTGGATCCCTGGCAGTGCCCAAGGCCAGGCTGGACATTGGGGCTTGGAGCAGCCTGGGACAGTGGAAGCTGTGGAAAGGGATGGAACTGGATCATTCTTCGGGTCCCTTCCAACCCAAACCAGTCTGGAATTTCATGGTTCAGCTCAGGAATGGGCTGCCCTGAGGGATGGCTAAGAAAAAATTCAGTCTGGAGCTGTCCTTTCCCAGGCCTGGCAGCTGCCAGGTCCCCGAGCAGGAGGGGGCTGGAGCACCCTGGGGTGCTCACAGGGGCTGTTGTGGGGTGCCAGGGCGGGCTGAGCTCTGTGCTGTGACCACAGTTCTGGGCTCAAGCAGAGTTTCCGTTCTGGAGGAGGGGACAGGGCCTCGTGACATCCTGCCCGTGACACGGCTGGGAAAGGGCTCCAGGCTGCCAGAGACAGCCGGGCTGAGGGGAAGAAGGGTCCAAATGTGGGAGCCTGTGCAGCTCCCTCAGCTGCCTGCAGATATTACTGAGGGTTAAAAACGCTGCTTAATGCAGGGCTCACTCAGGGCCCTCTGCTCAGGGTACAGCAGAAATGGAGCCCATTGAGGAGTCTGGGTCCAGAGCAGGGGTTTGGGTTAATCTCGTCAGGTTAGGAGAACGTCCTGGGCTGCTCCGCTGTGAAATTCCACACTGTCATATTCTCTGGACTTTGGGCAGTGGAATCTGTGAGCTGGGGATCTCTGAGCTGGCTCCAGTCACTGCCCAGTCGTTTTTCAGCTGTGATTAACCCAAATTAAACCTAAATTAATTAACTCCAGCAGGCTCCACCCAGGCTGTGCCTGACCAGGCACCCAGTGCAGGCTCCAGCTCCTTCCTTTCCTCAGTTTATGTTACAACACTGAAAAAAATCCCCTTTGGAGGTGGCTCCTGGGCACAAAGCTGGGCTGGGAATCACAACAGGAACCATCGGCCACGGTCTTGTTCATGCCCCTGCCGCTGTTCCTGCTTCTGCTTGGGGCAACTTCCCTCTTAACAGGGCCTGGGCTTTCCCAGGGTGGGGAGATGGGGCTGGAGCCTCCACCGAGCCTTGGGGGGCCCTGCCATGGCTGGGAGGTCAGAGCAGCTCCCATCAGTTGTTGTGAGATTTGGTGGAATCCATTTCCTGAGCTGTCACCGCTGCCTTTCGGGCACAGTGGAGATGCAAAGCTTTGGGAGAGCAAAACTGCAATGCTGACCGAGCTCTGTCTGCTTTCATCATGGACAGATTTTAGGGTGTTTATAAAATTTGGCCTAAAATTAGTTCAGGTTAAATAGATTTAGGTTAGATATAGGGAAGGAATGAGGGTGGGGAGGCTCTGGCACAGGTGCCCAGAGAGGCTGTGGCTGCCCCTGGATCCCTGGCAATGCCCAAGGCCAGGCTGGATGAGGCTTGGAGCAGCCTGGGACAGTGGGAGGTGTCCCTGGCATGGCAGGGGTGGCACTGGGTGAGCTTTAACGTCCCTCCCAACCCAACCTGTTCCATGGCTCCAAGATCCCTTTGGTGCTCACCGCTCTGATTTCCATGGCCTTTTCTCCCAGAGCTGCCTCATTTCATCCCCACTTGGCTTTTACCACTGCAAAAACCTTAAATCAGCCCTGGGGACACATCAGCAACGAACAGGAAAAATCAAAGACCCCGGTGGCATCAGAGGATGCCCCAGGACGGGCACAGACATCACCCTGAGCTCTGCCCCTGAGCAGGACATTCCCCAGAGCCCCGGGCTGGGCTGTTCCTGCTCGGAGCAGCTCTCAGAGCAGCAGGAGGACACCCAGAGCTCCTGACACCACTTCCTCAAATGCCCCGAGCGGCGCGCGGGGAGCGGCCCCGGGCTGGGCTGCGTCCCTGCCAGCCAGGACAGGGCACAGCCAGGGGACCACGCCTGGCACCACCACCTGGGAGCATCGCTGGGGAAGCCGTGCAGGAAAGCAGGGCAGGAAAGGATTTTTCTGGGGTTTGTCTTGGCTGCTCTCGGAGGCAGGAAGCTCGCTGGCAAATCAACCCTCGCTGAGCTGCTGCTCCTTGTGGGGGCATCCCCACGGGACCATCAAAGCAAACTCACCTTGAGGGGAAAAAGAAAAGACCTTCCTGATCCAAAATGTCCCTCAAGCTGCCGCGGAACTGGGATTTCAACCTGAAGATGGATGCTGCAAAAATAGGTACCGTGAGTGTTCCTCTGTGCCCGGGGTGGGTCAGGGGCTGGGGCCAGGCCCAGCTCAGATTTTGGCTCTGGCCTCAGTGGGGGGACCTGGGCCCCAAGTGCCACTGCTGAGAGAGAGCAGATGATTTGCAAATGGTTTGCAAGGAGTGATTTGCAAAGTTGTCGGTGAGGGCTGCTGCCCCCCAAAATCCGGGTTTGGGAGGATTTAAACCACCCAGGCCCGTTCTGGCGGCACAGACCCTGCAGGAGGTGAGGCTGAGGGAGGCTGGCGTGGCCCAGTTTGGAGCAAACAGCCCAGCCCTGGCTCCGGTGTCCCTCTGACATCAGTGCTTTCCTCTCGGTGGCTGAGGAGCCCTCGGCCCCCAGCGCTGTGGGGCAGCCTCACCCTGAGAGCCCCTGAGCCACCTCCCCGCCCTGCCCGGGCTTTGCAGGGCTCTCATCCACCCCGGGATCCTTCCCCAGCACAGAAACCAGCAGAGATCACCTCTGGGAAGGAGTGCAGGATCCCTGTGTGGGCTCCAGGGCAAAACACCAGAGCCTGGGGCTGGGCCAGGCAGCCAGGGAGGGGATTTGGGGGTGATGATGCTGTGGCCAGGGAGGGGATTTGGGAGTGATGATGCTGTGGCCAGGGAGGGGCTGCAGAGCCCAGCCCTGTGCATGCTCTGGCCAGCCGTGGTCTGGTGCCAAAACGTGGCCAGGGCCCACGCTGGGGCTGGATTTGTCCCCAGAGCAGAGGTGGGACACTGCTGGTCTCTGCCAGCCTCTCCCTCCCTGTGCAGCGTTGGCCTGGCTGGATTGTCCTGCAAAGGCAACTTGGATTTCTGCCTGAAGCCACTTTCATCAGAGTGGCCGAACCATTCTCTGCACACAAAGCTCCAAATGAAGGGATGGACCCAAATGCAGGGTGAGACCTCAGATGGCCCAGGAAGTCGAGGTGGGCAGAGGCTCAGTGCCATCTCCCACATTCCAGGGGAGAAATCCCCACGGAATTATCACAGCAGCATCCTGGACTCCTGCACTGCTCATTCCTGGGATAATATTCTTTTGCCCAGAGGAGCAGTGGGTGAAGTCAATCAGCAGCTCAGAAAAAAAGGCCAGGGGTGACACCAAGGGTGCTGAGGACAGAGGGCTTGAACCTCTGTGTTGCTACCATGAATTGCTGTTTTTCAAGAAAATCTGCTTGTGATGAAACCCTGGTGCTTTTTGCAGCTTCCAGCTGCTGGATGAGCGTGGGTTTGTGAGTGTGAGTTGTGGGTTTGTGAGTGTGAGTTTGTGTGTTTGTGTGTGCACTGTCTGTGCTGCTGTGACTTCATTTGCAGAAATGTGAAGTCACATTTGCAAATGTTTGCAATATTTGCAAATCACCACCACCCTCACTGGCCGCTCCTGGTCTGGGGACACTTCCCCCTCCTCCTCCCCAGCCCTGGCTGTGGCACAGGCAGCATTTGGAAACCCCAGAAAACGGCAGAGCTCTTCATTTCAGTGAAATAGAAACTCCCTGGTGAGAGCTCTTTTGCTGTTTTTTTATTGCAAGTTCCCCAGGGCAGGAGCAGGGGGTGCCAGGGGGGCTCCTGCCCAGGACACGGCTCTGGGCCAGGGGCCAGGATTGGTGTGGGCACCGCTCTGCCCTTGCTGCTGCACTCGGGCTCCTGGTTTTGGGGAGAGGGCAACAGGACACGGGCACCTCTCCCTGCTGGAGGTGCTGCAGTGGGAGCAGTGAGGATGTTTTGGAGGAAATGCCCAACCCCGAAGGCTGTTAGTGCAGGAAACGCTTTGGGGGCACCACCAAAGCTCCTCGTGGCTCCTTCCTGGCCTGGAGGAGCAGAGCTGAGCGTGCAGGGATGCGCTGGAGAAGGAGATGGTTCCAAGTTCTGGAGCCAGGGCAGAGCTTCACCCCCATCCCAAATTCTGAGGTGGTCACCACGCCCCTGAGCTGGGCACGGCACTGGCCACAAAACAAACAGAGCTGGCCAAGTGGTGAGGGAGGAGCCACGGCCTCGGTGGTTCTGAGTTTGAGAATGCTGAAAATTTTCCACCGCAGAGCTGAGGGCCCCAAGGCAGCTCCCTCCCCTCACACCTCACATCGTGGGCAAGAAATAAACATAACAAACTGTTCCTTTGGCCTTCAATGGGCCCAAAAAGTCCAGGGAGAGCTGCCCCATGCAGAGGGAAAATGGGGCTGTGCGTTCACCAGGTGCTTGTGGGGATGCAGGAACACGGCTAAGGCCAGGCTGTGCCTCGAGCCTGGAGATGATGCTCAGGAAAGGGAACTGCAGGGGATCCCTCTGAAGCCAGAGTCCTGACTGGGCTGGGAAAGGCTGCAAGGAGGGAGGGAATAAACCACATTTCCAGCAAGGATGGACAAGCCAAGCTCGAGGCTGAGAGCAGGAGGAGCCCCAGGCAGCAGCGTCCTTTCCTCAGCAGAGCCCTGATGCAATGCTGGGCTGAGGGGCAAATTGATATCCCCCATGAAAGGTAGCAAACAGCTGCATTTTTCCTAAAACCCTGCAATTTCTCCTTGCAAGCCTTGTGCTGCTGGAATATCAGCATTGCTGGGCTGAGCTCTGTGCCCTCCAGGCTCCTCACTCCCAGTGGCTGCTCCAGCCCTGCAGGGCACCCCCCAAAAATCCTCACCCTGAGGACTCAGGGACAGCCACACGACATGAAGGAATGTGATTTATGGGGTCCTGAGCACTTTGCTGAGAACCAGCAATATTTACAAGCTCTGAGGGATGCAGGTGCTTTAACAAAGAGCAAAGAAGCTGCCAGAGCTGGAGGAGCAATTTGGAAACGCCATTTGGATTTTCCATCAGGGTAATCCCCAGCAGCAGCATTTTTCAGAGGAGCTGGCTGGGAAATCCCTCTGCAATGTCCCCATTTCCACCCCCATCCTCCTCAGGGCCATCCCGTGGCAGCACACACGGGATGTGCAGCATCCTCAGGTTGCTTTGAAGGCTCACTGGGGATTCACAATTCTTTCGGGGTTCGAGATCCACAATCCTTTCTGGGCTTTGGCAAGTGATTTGCAACCCTGTAGCTGGTTTGTAGTGGGAGGTGAGCTTGGAGTGCTCCTCAGGACAAAAGGAACACCCAGTGGGGTTTCTTGCCCTGGGGGATTTTGGGAGGGGAAGTGGGGACACCCTGAACTGGACCATTGGAGCTCTGGGTGCCAAGTGTTTTCCACCTCAGGAAAATTTGGCCAGTGAGGCCAAATTCCCCTGCAGTCATGGTATTATTTTTGCCTTGCAGCCTTAAATGCAAACTGCCCAGCTGGGTTGGCTCTGAGGGGCTGCAGTGCCTGGCCCAGAGGCAGAAATCCCAGCTGGAAGTGATCCCTGTGAGGCATTTGCTGTCACAGAGGCATCTGGAGATGCCACAGGGCCATGCCACCAGCCCTGGCAGCAGTGGGGCCACGCAGACAGGTGACAGGGACACTGCTCTGCCCAGTGCCAAATCCATGCTGGTCTTCCCATCCTTGCAGACTTTCCAGCCCCATAAATGTGAGTTCTGCCCCACTGGGAAC
Organism: Prinia subflava; assembly: GCF_021018805.1. NCBI lineage: Eukaryota > Metazoa > Chordata > Aves > Passeriformes > Cisticolidae > Prinia > Prinia subflava. The sequence goes on along the minus strand of NC_086278.1, from coordinate 886,282 downwards.
ACCAGGCTGTCCCAGAGCAAAACTGTGACCTCCAAACCGTTTGGGTCACTCTGCTGTCACTGCTGCTCTGGGGAGGGCATAAAAACCACACATTCCCATTAGAAACAAACAACCCCAAAAAACAGCGCTAATGATTTTGTTCTCACTTGCAAGACAATTCCTCCCACGCAGGAAAAAGGAAGCACACTGGCAGCTGCTGCAGCCACTTCCTTTATAAACTGGGGCCAGTTCTCTCGGCAGAGAGAGAGCCTCTCCCCGTGTCCCTCTGTCCCCACTCCCTGTGTCTGTCTGTCCCCACAGCCTGTGTCCTCCTCTGTCCCCATACTGTGTCCTTCTGTCCCCATTCCCCGTATCTGTCTCCATACTGTGTCTTTCTGTCCCCACTCCATGTCCCTCTGTCCCCACTCTGTATCTCTCTGACCCTGCACTGTGTCCGTCTGTCCCCACGCTGTGCCCTTCTCTCTTCCCACATCCCGTGGTGTCCCCACTCTGTGCCCGTCTGTCCCCATACCGTGTCCCTCTGTCCCCACACCGTGTTCCTCTGTCCCCACTGCCTGTGCCTGTCCCCACGCGTGTCCCTCTGTCCCCACTGCCCGTGTCTGTCCCCGCCCCGTGTCCCTCTGTCCCCCCACCGTGTCCCTGTGCCCCCTCACCGTGTCCCTGTGTCCCCATACAGTGTCCCTCTGTTCCCATACCCAGTGTCCCTCTATCCCCATACCCAGTGTCCCTCTGTTCCCATACCCAGTGTCCCTCTGTCCCCTGCCCTGTCCCTCTGTCCCCACTCCCTGTGTCTGTCCCCCGCCTTGTCCCCCTGTCCCCTGCCCTGTCCGTGTGTCCCACGCTCTGTCCCTCTGTCCCCACGCCGTGTCCCTCTATCCCCACACCCAGTGTCCCTCTGTCCCCCGCCCTGTCCCTCTGTCCCCCACCCTGTCCCTCTGTCCTCATACCCAGTGTCCCTCTGTCCCCATACCCAGTGTCCCTCTGTCCCCATACCCAGTGTCCCTCTGTCCCCTGCCCTGTCCCTCTGTCCCCTGCCCTGTCCGTGTGTCCCACGCGCTGTCCCTCTGTCCTCATACCCAGTGTCCCTCTGTCCCCCGCCCTGTCCCTCTGTCCCCTGCCCTGTCCCTCTGTCCCCACTCCCCGTGTCTGTCCCCCGCCCTGTCCGTGTGTCCCACGCGCTGTCCGTGTGTCCCACGCGCTGTCCTTCTGTCCCCATACCTATTGTCCCTCTGTCCCCACTCCCCGTGTCTGTCCCCCGCCCTGTCCGTGTGTCCCCCGCCCTGTCCGTGTGTCCCACGCGCTGTCCCTCTGTCCCCAGCCCGCTCCCGCAGTGTGATGAGCGCGGACCCCGCGGCTGCGGGCCCGGGCTCGCCCCGCGCCCCGGAGCGGCCGCTGAAGCTGGGCTGGCTCCGCAAGCAGCGCTCCATCGTCAAGAACTGGCAGCTGCGCTTCTTCGTGCTCAGGGGGCAGCAGCTCCTCTACTACAAGGACGAGGACGATGCCAAGCCACAGGTGGGGCCCGGGCGGGGCATGCGGGGCTGCGGGAACCGGGGCTGGCCCCGCAGAGGAGAAGCCTCGGGGTGATTCAATTGTGCCCTCCCCGTGCCTGAAGGGAGCAGGAAAGAAAGATGGGGAGACTTTTTACTGGGGCAACGGGGAATGGCTTCAAACTGCCAGAGGGCAGGGATGGGTGGGATATTGGGAGGGAATTCCTGGCTGGGAGGGTTGGGAGGGGCTGGGATGGAATTCCCAGAGGAGCTGTGCCTGCTCCTGGATCCCTGGAAGTGTCCAAGGCGAGGCTGGACGGGGCTTGGAGCAGCCTGGGACAGTGGGAGCTGTCCCTGACCATGGCACGGGGTGGAACGAGATGAGCTTTCCCCACCCAAACCATTCTGGAATTCCATAATCCCATGAAATGTTTTGGGATGGGTCTGGGGCTGGGTATTGAAGGAGTTTTCTGCCTCTGGGCAGCAGCAGAGATGAAAGGTCCTGATCAGGAGCTGCATTGATGCATTTCAGCTCCTCAGGTGCCTGCTGTGGGCTGGCTCCCCCTGAGCCCAGCCCTGGGGAGCCGGGAAAAGCCAGCCCAGCTCCACTGGGAGCTGTCCCCATCTCCCTGGAGGAGCAGCCTGGGGAGGGCAGCTCGGCTCCGTGTCCAGGACAGCAGCAGGGGGGGCACAGGGTGGCAGCTCGGACAGGGGCTCTGTCCCTGCTCCGGGTCGAAAGGCACCTGCAGGAGGCTTTGGGAGAAATCAGCAGCGTCTTGGGCACAGCCTGAGGGTGAGGGTCAGGCCTTGGCAGGGCTCAGGGCTGACAGATGGCAGGAAAGGGCAGCTGCTTCCTCAGGAGACACAGCTGGAAGGGAAGGAAATTCCTCTTTCTCTGGCCAGTACACTTGTCTGGAAGAAATCAGGTCATTTTTCGAAATTATTATTATTTTATTTTATTTTATTTTATTTTATTTTATTTTATTTTATTTTATTTTATTTTATTTTATTTTATTTTATTATTTTTTACTTTATTTTATTATTTTATTTTACTTTAAAAAAATTATTTTATTTTACTTTTTTTTAATTATTTTATTTTACTTTATTTTCCCACCATTTTCTCCATGCCATAACTCACTTTTAGAGTATCCACCACCTTTTCCTCCTTTGGGGAAATTCCAGGGGAAAGTCTCCTCTGCTGGAAAAGCAGAGGGGACTTTCTACAAAATTTTAAAAATTAAAATTAATTTTTAATAATAATATTTTGGTAACCTCTACAAAGCATATTACCAGCAGCAAAACTTCTCTCAATACAAAACACCCCCAAGGGGAAGGTGATCAGTGGATCCTCGGGGTGGGAGCACCAGGCTGAGCCTGGTGGGATCCAGCTCCCATTTCCAGGGCCATGGGGAGGAGCTGGAAATGGGATGTGGGAACAAAAAGTGCCCTGAAAAGCTTTTCCTGGCACTTCTAGCAGTGCCCAGCGCCGAGGGTCCCAGCAGGGACCCCAGCTGGAGGCTGAAATGGCTGAGAAATTCCATTTCTGAGGCCTCCAGGGCTGGGTCACCCCAGCCCCTCCACCAGCCCCCACAGCCAGGGAAGGAAGGTCCACCAGAAATGGCTGGTCCACCAGAAATAACAAATAAAATTCCACTTTCTTTGGTAATTTCCCATCCGTTCTCTCCTTTTTCTCTACTCCTCTCCTGCCAGCTTTTGGGTTTAAGTGATGCTGTGTTGAAGGAACACTTTCCTGTCCCTGCCTAGCAGAAACAGGATATTCTGGTGTTTTCTCAAGTCCATTCTCATTTGTTCTCTCTTCTTCCACTCCCAACAAGGCTTAAAAGGACATGAGAAGTGAGAGAAAAATAGGAAAGAGCAAAAGAACTGGTTTTCTCCTTCTGAGAATCACTTCACTGGAAAAAAAAAGGCATTTAAGTGGTCCTTATGGCTTGAAAAGTCATTGTAGTGTATCCACACGAATATATCTGCATGAAATGATCTCCTGCCAGGTGTTTGAGGGCAGAGGTGGCACTCAGGGGGTTGCTCTGCTCTGTCCTAGGGCTGCCTGTCCCTCCAGGGGAGCACCATCAAGGTGGTGGCCACTAACCCAGAGGAAGGAGGGAAATTCATCTTTGAAATCATCCCAGGTGAGGATGCCTCCCTCCTCCTCTCATGCTTTTGGGCTGGACTGGCCACCCAAAATCCCTTGGGCCACTCCTTGCCCTGTCCTTGTGCTCCCACTTCTTTCCAAGGTCCCCAGAGCGCTGTTCCATGGGAAAATGCATTTCTTGCTCTCAGTGTCTGCAGCCCAGGGCTGGGGCAGGGCCCTGTGTCCGTGCCCGTGTCCCAGGGTGAGGAGAAGCTCTGCCAAGCTGCAGCTGCAGCAGTTTCTGTTCCTTCCTTGCAGAACTCAAATGGGAAATGTCAAAGCTCCGCTTCCCCTGCAGCCAGCGGGGCTTTAACGGGGAAATTCAGTGCCAGGAGCTTTTAACTAAGAAAACAACCAGGAGTGTCTCTTCTCCTCCTTAAAGGCGTTGTTTTTGCAGGGGTGGCTGGAGAGCAGGCCCGGGCGGGGCAGGACTCGTGCGTGCTCATGGCCAATTCCCAGGCGGAGATGGAGGAGTGGGTGAAATCCATCCGGAGGGCGCTGGGCTCGGCGTCGGGAGGTACAGAGGGGAGCAGGGGCAGCTCCTGCGGGGGGATCTCCCAGTCCTGGGGCCTGCAGCGCCTCTGGGTGAGGGTTTGGCTCAGAAATCCCTGAAAAACAGGGCTGTGACGTGTCCCTTGTGACTCCCCTGGGAGCTGCTCCGGGAGCTGGCACTGGTGAGGAGACCCAAGCCTGGATGAACATTTCTGGGCTGGCTTCATCTTCTTCTGTCAACCTCCTCGTGGGCTTTTTGACCTGAAAGTGTTCTTGAGAACAGCTCCCATTCAGTGTTAAAGCCTTGAAAACAATGTTGTATTTCACCTGCCAATCTCCTGGCTTTGCTTTTCCCCTGCCTTTTCTTGCTCAGCCCATCCTTTCTGCCCCCAGTTGCTCTCCAGCCTGCCTGGGTCACCCCCTCACCCTCCTCACAGCCAGGCAGGGACCTGTGCCAGGGCCTCACCACCCTCCCAGCTGGGAATTCTTTCCCAATAGCCCATCTAAATATCTCTTCTTTCAGTTTAAAGCCATTCCCTGTGTCCTGTCCCTCCATCCCTTGTCCCCAGTCCCTCTCCAGCTCTCCTGGAGCCCCCTCAGGCTCTGGAAGGGGCTCTGAGCTCTCCCTGGATCCTTCCCTTCTCCAGGCTGGACACCCCCACCTCTCCCAGCCTGTTTCTCCTGTTTTATCTCTGCATCCCTGAGTTTTTCTGTCTCCAAACTGGACCAGGCTGTGCCCTGGGGGAGGCAGCATCACCCAGCTGAAAGGAGCATTCAGCCAGGAATTCTCAGGGCATTGTCCCAGCTGGCTCTAATATTTAATAATGGCTCTGCCCCTGATCCTTTTTAAATTTAGGAGGCTGTTGGTCTCTTGCAGCTAAATTAAGTGACTTTATATGAAAGAAAATGTAAATTTATAGCAGCACAGAGGACAGCAGAGAGTCAGGGACTATGGAGCTGCATTTTTTGTCAATACACAGGTTAACAGATCCCAAAACTCCCCAAACTTGAGGTTTTGGGCTTCAGGGTAAACTGGGGCAAGATGAGCTTTCAGAGGAAGCCATGCGTGGGGGAGGTTTTGGCCAGAGCCCAGCTGGGAGCAGCCCCATGACCCAGGTCCTGTGAACTTGTTGCACACGAAGAAGCAGCAAAGCTGCAGAGTGTGAAGAGAACAGCAAAAGCATCTCCAAAAGCTCGGTGTGGTTTTGCAGGGTCGGCTGCTGCTCCCACAGCCCCGGGGAGGTGTCCCCAGAGCAACAAATCTGCACTGAAATAACCAATTCAGTACCAGCTGCCAAAGCAGAGAGGCCAAAGCAAGGGAGGGATTTGCTCCTGGTGTGCACAGTGACAGGTTTATGGTCATTATTTAAAAGTGTGAGCAAGTGACAAATGAAATAGCCCCAGGAGCAGGCAGGTGCTGACAAGCCTTGTGCTTCCAGGTGAGGTTTCCCTGCATTTCCCTGCTCTGGAGGATGCACAGGAATTATTTCAGCCTTCAGAGCATGAGGTGAACACACCACAGGCACTGCTGGGGCAGGAGTGTGGCAGAGGAGCAGGGGGCCCTTTGCCATTGATATTCCAGAGATTAAACTGAGATTCACCTGCTCTGGCCATGCCCCAGGCTCCAAGGAGGATGAGCTGGGATCCAGACTCTGCCTTCCCCCCTTTCAGGTGCTGCTTCTGCTGTGAGTTCAGCAGGAAAATTCCAGTTCTAATGCCAGGGAAAGGGGCCAGCCCCTGTGGAGCACAGCTATCCTCGGAACAGGGCAGATTCAGGAGAGGGGAGGGGGAAGAAAAGCAGCTGGATCAGGAAGAATTCTAGCTCCAAATCTCTGCAGGGATCTCTTCTTATTTCTTGGTGGTCTCCTGTGCTTTCTACACCCCTCAGCTTTGTGGGATGAGCTTCCTTCCCTCCCTGTGCCCCGTCCCTGTCTCCCTCTGGATCAGCATTCTGCTCACAGGCAGCAACCCCCAGGGCTTGCTTTCAGTCATCTTGAGGACTGGCAGTTATTTGAAGGAGGAGCAAGGTTTTGTTTTGCCATTTTTTCCTCGGGAAAAGCTCTGCTTCCTGCAGAACTTTGTTTCTGCAGAGGGGTTTGCAGGGTTCTGGTGCCTGGCAGAGCAGCAGGTCCTGCTGGCCCCAGCTCCTGGGGCAGGTGAGGTGTCCTTGATGCCTTGAGAGGCCACCTGGAACAGAGGCTAGACAGTATAAAGGAATAACGTAGATATTTATTAAAAGGCCTTTAAAGGGTGCACCTTGGGCAGTACAAGAGCCCGGTGGAGGCTACACCCAAGATGGTCACAAGATGGACACCCAATCACGAAATTTTCACACTTTTATAAGTTTTGGTCCATTTCTATATTGGGGTTAATTGTCCAGTTACAGCTTCAGGTTATGCAGTCCCATCCTCCCAGTTTTCCCTCCTCAGTTCCTGTTGTTTGCACTTTTTGGGCCCAAAGCTCCAGCCGTGTCCTTGGTTCTGGGGCTGGAAAAGGATTATTTTGTCTTAACTGTGAGGAGAACTTCCTAACACTTTATATGAAGTTCAGAGTTACCAATGCAGTGCAGAATCTGGAAAAGCTAAAACTTCAGGCCTCGCCCTGAGCCGAGCTCTGACGTGGTGCCTGTCCCCAGCGGTGTTCGGGCAGCACCTGGCAGAGACCGTGGCCTACGAGCAGAAGCTGGGGCAGCACCGGGTGCCCATCCTGGTGCAGGAATGTGCCGAGTTCATCCGCGAGCACGGCGTGGGTGAGGAGGGAATCTTCCGCCTGCCCGGCCAGGACAACCTGGTCAGACAGCTCCGGGACGCCTTCGACGCCGGGGAGAGGCCCTCATTCCACAGGTAATGCTGCTTCCCCCTCTCCCACCCCAAATCCCGGGGAAAACCCACCAGTCCCACCCCCCAGAGCCCAGCAGTGCCCTGCAGGAAAGCTGAAACCTGCAGAGGGGCTTGAGGAGGAGAGAGGATTCAGCAGGAACCACAAAAACAGAGCCAGAGGGTGCTGAGATGAGATTCCTGGGCATAAAGGAGAGCGCACGACCACGGCGGGATTGAGGGGGGCGTGTTAGAAAGCTGCTGCTGCAGTTCAGGCACTCAGGGTGCCCAGTGCAGGGTATTGGTAGGGCCTACAAAAACACAGCTCTGAAAAAGTCCCTCTGTGTTTATGTGTGTTTGTAAAAATAATAGTATTTTACAAGCCCGACCAATCCTAAAAGTAACTGACCTGGGGGATTTTTGCTTGAAGTTTATAAGAGTTTAGCCACTTCAAGGTAGGTCAGATTGGAGGCCCATGATCTTGACAGTGTCCCCTTGACAGGATGTAAATACAAGGGCTGCAAAGCTGCAAACATCTGTCCTGGCAGAACATCCCCAGTAATTGCTGCTGCTCTGGAATCCCGGGGAGGCTCAGAGCTCCACTCTGGGGAGGGTGGCTGAGCAGGGGAGGATCTGCTTGTGGACCCTTGGGAGACCAGCATGGGCTTTGCTTGGAATGGGAGATGGGAGAAAGGTTTTGCTTGGAATGGGGAGATGGGAGAAGGGTTTTGCTCTCTTTTCCTTGGTTCTCCACCCATTTGAATGCAGTGATGAGAGGCAGGGTGATGCTCCAGAGCTGCAGCTCCCACTCATTAAACATGGAGGCTCTGTAGGTGTCTGGTGGGTGAAGAAAAGTGATTTTAGGTTCACAAAGAAGAGCAGGGAAATTGAGACAAGCCCTGTGTCATGCCAGGGGCAGCTGCTGTTGGCTTTGGCTCCTGCAGTGCCCAAAGCTGTGCCCGGGTGATGGAGCAGCCAGAACAAGCACTGCCTGCCAGGCTCCAGGGTGTCCAAGGGAAGGGCAGCTGGGTAAAGCTGAGACTGTGACTTTGTGCTTGCTCAAAACTTGGCTTTGGGAGGAAGCAGAAACCCTTGAAGTGAATTTCCTGCTGCCCCAGTGCAGCCCAGGTCTGGACACTGGGACCTGGCCCCCTCAAGGTGGGGAAAATCTCCACCTTTATCTCCCTGCCGGCCATTCCCTGGCTGCGGATCCCCCCAGGCTGCCCTGGCCTCGCTGTTTCCACCTCTCTGTCTCCACAGCTGCACACAGAGCTCAAACAGGGCCAGGACCTGCTGGGTTTGAGTTTCCCTTTGCACATTGCAGGGACACCGATGTCCACACCGTGGCCTCCCTGTTCAAGCTGTACCTGCGGGAGCTCCCGGAGCCCGTGGTGCCCTGGCTGCAGTACGAGGATTTCCTGCTCTGTGGGCAGGCTCTGGAAGCTGATGAGACAAAGGTAGAGGGGCTTTTGTTTTCTTCCTCTTGGCCTTAATATCAGTTTCAGTGCCAGGGCAGTGCTGTGAGCAGTATCAGCTGCTGAGCTTTGGAATCTGGGGAGGGAAAAAAGAAGCAAAAAAACTAAAAAGAAAAACTCCCCCAAAGACAATGGGGTTTCCCAAGTTGTCCTCATGGCTTTGTGAATTTTAAAGCTTGAATTTCTGCTTCTCCTTGGGGCTAAAAATGCCCTAAATGTTTCTATACAAGACACTTGAGATCAGCTCTTCCCAGAGCTCATCCCACACGTGCTGGGCTGGAGGGGACCCTGCTCCTTCTGTGGCTGCCCCTCCTTGCTGAGCCCTGCAGAACATCTCCGTGTCCCAAAGAGAAATGAAACTCAAAGGGGAGCAAATGCCAGGAGAATCAGAGTCATGGATGAACTAAGTTTGGAAAAGATCCCCAAGACCATCAACCACGACCGAGCACCACCCCCACAGTCACCACTGACCCCGTCCCCAAGTGCCACCAACTCCCAAGGCTGGGACTCTCCTCTGCCCCGGGACTGGCGGAGTGTCCAGGAGGAGACCCCACACAAGCATGACTGGAGTGACCAAGAGCTGTTCTTGGGTCCAACGTGCCTGTGAATCCTCCTGGAGCTGTTTTTTACCGTTTAGGGCCACCAGGAGCTCCTGAAGCAGCTGTCCCTCCTCCCCAGAGACAACTACAACCTCCTCAGCTACATCTGCAGGTAAGTGCTCTGCACGAGGCATGGACAGCTCAGGTTTGGTGTTGGGGAGCAGAAATGTCCTCCCAAAGGATGGTTCCTTCAGGCAGAGCCTTCTTAAACTGTGCTTTGGTTCCCTTTGAGTCACCCGATCCCGACTTTTGTGGAAGAGAATTTCAGCCCCTGGGGTAAACCCCCTCACAATGTCTGAGCATGAATCACCACCCTCAAACTCACTTATAAAGCCCTGAGAATTAAAATCAGGTGCAGTTTTACTGGACAAAAGCCTTGTGCGCCAAAACCTCCAGGTTTCACCCAGCCTGGGTGCTTTTTCTCAGGTTGGAGATTTGATGAGGGGATTCCCTTCCTTTCTGATTTGTTTCTAAGGGGAGCAGCTCCTCACATGGTGGTTTTCATTCTGGTGCCTCTAAGACCCAGCTCCAGTTCAGTTCTAAGGTCAAATGTTTCTGTCCTTGTGACTGAGAGGAAGAGCTGGGAGGATGAATCAGGATTTTTTTCACTAGTGAGGCTTTTTGCAATCTTCCACTGCTGATGTGAAATGTTTGCCTGGAATTCTGGCAGGTTTCTCTATGAAATACAACTGAACTCCAGCGTCAACAAGATGAGTGTGGATAACCTGGCAACAGTGATTGGAGTGAACCTCATCAGACCCAAGATAGAGGACCCTGCAGTCATCATGAGAGGTAAAAGGGACTCCTGGAATAGTTGGCATAGGAACACTTGGCATGCTGAAATCCTGAGCTGCATCCACAGCCTTGAAATTAAAGATTTTCTGTGGTGGAGGTGAAAGAAAGCCAGAAATGTGCCTGGGCACAGTGGGTACAGCAGGGCAGAGCCAGGCCAGGTCTTTGTTGGGCTGTAAAGGTGTTTATGGTGATGAAAACCTCTCAGGAATTACACTGCATGTTCCCTTCAGAGAGTTCAGCAGATTCAGGGATTTGGTGAGGTAATCTCTGTGCTGCTTAGAGCAGGAAGGTGAAAAATCCTTCTTGGGGGAGCAGAGGAAATTCAAAGAAATGCGGGTACTCAGTTACTTTTACTGATTACATTTACTTTATTTGGCTTTATGATCCTGCTCCTTGTTTTCTGTTCCATCTCCATTTTAGACACCAGAAAGACCAAGCAGAAAACCCAAGTGGTGTGAGGGGTCCTGTGGCACTGGATTTGCCCCTGACAATCTTTAATCCCTCCAGGCACACCCCAGGTCCAGAAGGTGATGACTGTGATGATCAGTGACCATGAAAAGCTCTTTCCCCCATCCAAGGATGTGCCTCCCTCCCCACCTGCCCAAAAAACTGAGAAGAAAGCTCCTGTCCCTCGCAGCTCTGTGGGCTGGGGAGCTGCAGAGGACCCCGCAGCGCCCAGAGGCTCCACCCGAACGGTGAGGATGGATCCCCGGGGGGATATCAAACCCATGTTTATTAAACGTGGTTAATTGTGGCAGGCTCTGACAGGTCAGTGAGCCATAAAAGCACTTGCTATTTATAAGTTAAAAAGCTGTTTGTGTCACCCCTGGAATATTTACATCAGGAAAACGATGTAGATAAACTTTCCACTTTCCTGTGGAAAATCTGCTGTTCTGGGGAATATGAAAACTCCCAAAGCTTTTTTGGCTGAACAGCCCAGCACATAAAACCTTTTCAGCTCAGGCTGGTGAAGGGAAAACATTGAGGATTAAAGGCTTTTCTCTGGAGGAATCTCTGCAAAAGTTGTAAATGTGGTGCAATTCAAAATGATTTTTTATGGAAAAGTGTGGCCCTTAGTCCAGCATGTTCAAATTTGTGAATCCTGCAGTGGCAGCAGTGGCTGTGATTTCTCTGCTCCAGGGCTCTCCCAAAGCCATGCTCTGTTTTCCAGAGGGATCACCCCAATTCCAGCAGCACTCCTGGCCCAGCTGCCACCTCCAGCATCCTCAGGGAGGACACGGAGTCCAAAGCCACACTGGGAACGTGGACAACACAGCCAAGGAAAAGAACTCAGACTTTACCTACGAAGAAATCCTCCCTGGCAGCGGCTGCCCCGGGGGAGAAGGGCAGCAAGGAGAGGAACAATGTCCTTGCCAGTGACTTTTGGAAAAGCAGCACACGCCCCTTGGGCTCTGATGGGCACAAGAGAACATTGTCTCACGATCTTTTTAAGCTGCTCGACCTCCACAGGGGCTCCTACGACAGCGTTCCCCCCACCCAGGCAGAGAGCGGGGAGGGCAGCGGCTCCAGCCCCAGCCCTGCCAGCAGCATCTCCGAGAAGGAATTCCTGCCCTGCTTCAGTCCCAGCCACGAGCCAAAGGAACCAGCCAGCCCCACCAGCAGCCCTGCTGAGGAGCCCAGCTTCGAGCAGGAGAGCAGGGAGCTCCTGCAAACCACGATCCTCAAGCTGGAAAAAGATCTGGAGGCACAGAGAAATGACTACGAGGAGCAGATTAAAAGGTAACTGCAGGGAGCTGCTTTCTGCAGAGTGGGAAATGTGCAGCTCATGTTGTGACAGCAAACACTGCACAGATTATTTACCAGCAATGTTATGCAGTGTATAACAGCAGTGATTAATGATAAAATACAGTATTTAGCAGGCTGTCTGAAAATCAATGTGCTGTGCTGCACGAGCTGTGCTCTCATCACGGTGGGTGATGGATTATTACATCAATACTCCATAGCTCTTATCACACCATTCAATAGCACTGCAATGTCCCTGATTCCTTCGCACTGTCAGAATTCCTGTCATTACCATGACATTGGACCACTAGACTCTCCAGAATTCACCAGTGGTATTACTAGTGGTGACTGGTTGTAACCATCAGCCCAACATATTGTTATTACGTTGTGATTGTTATCCCATTATCAATACACACATTTATTGATTTGTTACATCAAGTTATGTGACCACTGAAGGGCTCAGGACAGCTCCTCTGGCTTGTTCTGCTGCTGAGTGATGCTGAGGTCAGACTCCCTGAGAGCCAAATGATTTCCCAGCCCTCTTCCAGTCCAATCCCTTCATGCTGTGTTTCCCTTTGCAGTCTCCAGAACGAAAACTATGAGGCCTGGGCCAAAGTGGTGAGGCTGCACCAGGAGGTGGAGCAGGAGAAGAAGAAGAGAGGGGAGCTGGAGCTGAGGCTGATGAACACGGAGCGCTTGCGGGAGGAGCTGGAGAAGAAAACCAAGATGCTCGAGGAGGAGATAAAAAACTTAACTAAACCCACGAGTAAAACTGGTGCCAAAACCAACTAGGAGGAGACACCCAGCTTTTCACAGACACCAAGTGCAGCTGTATGAATGCACAGGAATTACAGAGCCAGGGACTTGTGCAGTGTCCTGCTCCTGCCCACAGGCCGAGAGGGAGGAAGGAGAACCAGGGCTTAGAGCCCAGCTCATGCTCTGAACCAGAAAATTTCAAAAATATCCTTTAGCTTTTTTGGGTTTGTTTATTTCAACTCTTCTTTCAGCTGCTTAGGTTACCTGGAGAACAGGCCAACACTTCCTGCTGCTCAGTCAGAATTGCACTCGGAAGTTTGGGTTATGGACACATTGTGCCTTCAGAAAAAGAAACCAGAGGTGTCCCTCCTCCAGCTGCCTGTCTCCTTACTGGAGATACCCAGAAGCAAAACATCCATGGCTCCTGGATCTGGGGAGGCAGAGGAGCCCCAGGACCCGGGGAGGCGCAGCCCTGGGTAGGGGAGGTGCTCACATCAATCCCCAGCTGGTTTGTGCTGTCCTGGGGCAGGACAAGGGTCTGAGACCTCCTGAGCATCACCTGCTGCGCTGTGCCACCACCCCCACCACGGCTCCATGCAGAAAATCCCACTGTCACACAAACCTCTTCAGCTCAGGGGCTGTTCAGCTCTTTGGAGTCACTGTCCCCCTCAGCCAGGTGTTCCTGAATCAGCACAGCTGACAGAGCTTGGAGAGCACTTCCACACCTCTGTACCTGGAGCTCTTTCTGCAGGAGGAGTCCATCAGCAACTCCAGCACAGCAATTTTGTGTTTTCCCTGATGGACAGACTTCAGAGGGTGACAGATCTGAACTTATTTACTGCCCCTGCGTTGGTGTTTTGTTGTTTCTGAAGTGCAGAACAGGATTTCCTCAGTCAGCTTGTGGAACCCTGGGTTTGCACCCCAGCGAGGATGTTGGGTCTCTCCCCATCAGTGCAGAGACCCCCTGGACCCAAAGGTATCCCTGTGGTTGTTTGTGGCCTTTCTGCTTGTCCCCCACCCCTGCCAGATCCTTCCAGCACTACCACAGTGCTGCCACAGCTTTTGGTGGAGAAAAGAAGAATAACAGGACTCTGGAGAGTTATTTTCTTCTACAGAAAACCTTTCATTTATTTATTTGAGGAGGAGGAACAGTCCAGCCTAGAGCCTTGATGGGGACACAAAAGGGAAAGCCATGGAAATCTGCAGTTTTCAAGCAGGACCAAGCACGTGGCTCTGTGCCAGGCATGGTGAGGGGAATCACAGCTCTGAGTTCTGGCTGCTGAGGACTTGGCTTTGGCAAGGCAAAAGTTCAGCTCCAGACAGGCTGCAGAGCTGTGTGACAGGGAAAATGAACTGGGGGGAGAAAGAGACACAGAGAAAAATGTGGGAAACAAGGGGAGGTGGGTGTGGGAAAATGTTATTGGAGAATAAAAGTCAGTGTTGGGTATAAAGCACTTGCTGCTTTCAGCCTTGCTGGATGTAGGGGGAACTGGTTTAGCTCTAAAACTGAGCCCAGACTCAGTCTCAGGTCCAGTTTGGTGCATTGAACCCACCTTTGCTCACCTGTGGATACAAAGCCTGGGGAAGGAGCACTTTGTGAAAGCTGAGCTGCATTCAGAAATCCAACCCCTAAATGGCTCATTTGACCCACAGACCCTGACTCCAGAGATTTTCCTTTGCACAGAGCCCCCAGAGATGTCACAGCCCCTCACTGTCCTGCCCACAAACCCTCACAGCAGGGAATGGACTGTTCCAGAGGGTCCCCTCCAAAACCCAGTGCCCTCCCAAGGACTCACAGCCAGGGACCCTCTGCTCTCCCAGGGATGGAGCCTGAGCACAGGGTTTATGTCTGACTAGAACGTTTCAGAGCTCAGTCTTGGCGATGGGAAATCTCAGTGAGGACCACGGTGAGGACTGGGCCATGGGCCTGGACCTGCTGGTGCAGCTCCACAGCTTTGCAGAGGGATGGACATCATGGAGAGGAGCCCCAGGGAGGGCAAGGTGGCCTCCACCAGGCTCAGCCACCCTCCAGGACCACCCAAAGCCCCCCTTCCCACACCTGCAGGTCCCACACACCACAGGAGTTGTGTCCTGAAGTCTCTTCCAGTTTCTTTTCTGCAAGTTCAAGTCTCCACCGTGGCACCCGTGACTTCCTGACACTCAGATCGAGAGTCCAAAGTGTCTGCCACCGTTTCACTGCATTCACCAGTCTCTTCTGTGATTTCAGATGACCTTGACAGAGCTGCTTCAGTTTTTTATTTAATTTTTTACCTCTGCAAGAAGCTGCTCACCAATCTGAGTGTGAGGCCCAGGAGTCATTAGGGAGAAATTTCTCCTTTGTTGGGTTCAGGAGCAGCATCATGAACATCTGGGCTGGAAATGCCACAGGCTCCTTTCTGCAAAGATCAAAAGTGTGAAAAGGCCAATAATTCCTTCACAGCAGACTGTAATGACGTGCAAAGGCTTGGCTGAGGCTCAGAAATCTCCACGATTAGGACAAGTGCACTTTATTTAAAATAAACTGTGCATTCCTCCGTTTCCACTCAGATAGGGAAAACAACCCCGTGGCTGCGAGGGCCAGAGGGACTTCTTTGAAGATATTCCACCCATTAACATTTGCAGGGTTTATAGAGGTCATCTGTGAAAGAGAGACTTTCCAATAGAGGTCAGGTGGGCTGGAAATTCCTGAGAGCCTGGAGGGGAGAGATGCAGGCACCTTGTGAGCTGGTGCTGCCATTGGGTGCTGTAAGATAATGAGCATTTCTCTTTTTTTTAAAATGAGCTTTTTGCAGAGACAGAGAACCATGAATTGCCCGTGCCAGACCTGTGAAACTGCACCCTTTTCATCCCTGAGGGGGTGGGTGTCCGCTGTGCTCAGCCCAGAGCCTGCTCTGGATTTTCTGCACTTGCACATCTTCTGCTGGAGACCCCACAACATGAGATCCCCGAAAAATGACTGGTGCCCAGCCTTCGTTTCCTCCCTCCCTTTATTTTTACAGCAAGGCCATGAAGTTTTTTGGGGTGGGAGCAGCAGAGAATCTCTCCTGTTCCTGGGGCAGGGGTTGCAAGGGGCATTATAAACTCATGGTGGGGTTTCATATGGCCTTTCAGCTCAGCAGGATTGGAGCATTGACTCTGGATCCCCTGGAGAGTGTGATGCTTCTCCTGAATATGCTCCTGTCATATAAAAGCACATCAGGGGCTACCACAGGGAAGAAAGATCCTTTCCAGCCCTGTCCTGTAGGCTTGGAAACCTCCAAGAAGACATTTTTCACCCCTTAACCCTCCCATTGCACAGTGAGGACACAAGAGCTTTATCAAGGTGGTAACTCTGGGATCAGACTGAGGATTTTCCTCTTGCTGTAAATGTTACATGGCTTTCCAAATTAGAGCTGTTAAACCACAGATCCCAATGCATCCAAAACTGTTAAATCATGCAGTGTGGGATGAAAGTAAGACACCTTTTAGGCCATCATTTCAGTCCCCTCACTGCATTCTTTGTGCTGGAGCAGAAAGTCTGTTTTGCTCTTCTTAGGTATTTACTAAATAAATTCATTTAGGAGTTCACTTTATTGTATCCAAGGGTTTGGTAGGCGTGAGAGGCAAGAAAAGAAAATTAGCCTTCCCACATTATTGTGTTTGGATCGCAAGCCAGTCACGCTTATTGTGACTTATCCCCTCATATTTATCAAAGTTGTGTTTTTGGCATGATAGGAACTTTCCTTTTTTAGCCTGGCCACTGCACAGAGGAGCACGTTGCTGTGGGAGGCGAGGTGGACGTGTGGGGAGTGTCCAGCCGTGGCTGAGGAGGCCTTGTCCAGACCCCAGGAGCAGTGAGAACATGATGTTCTCCCCAGCAATTCCAGAGCACTCCATCCATCCTTCCTTCACACGGGAGCTGAAAGATACCCCCAAACCAGGCTGCTTTTGGGAAGAAAACACCGCCAGACCGGGTGTATGAACAACTGTTCAGCAAGGTGGGGAAGAAAAGGTTTCCCAAAGGCTGGCAGCAGTCCCACTGTCCCACTGTCCCTTTGGTTTTTTGTCACCTTGCTGCAGCACCGGGATCTACAAAGCCACAGTGACCTGCAGGAAAAATAACCTGGGAGAAAGAAGCATCCTGATAATATCAGAGAATACATGGGCAGGAGGAAGCAGCTGGGGTAGCAGGGGCAAAGAGTCGTCCAAATAAGCTCTTCTTTGGAGAAAATCCTTATCTGTTCCAGCCCCAAACCCTGCAAGTTTAGGAAGAAGAGATGTAAAAGCAGGCCCTGAGTGCTGGTGTGGTGAGCCAAGGCTCCAGTCCTTGGAGAATCCGTGCTGCCAAAATCTCCCTGTGTGAGGATCCCCACCGAGGGCTCCCCTCGAGCAGGAATTCCCCCTCTCCTCTGCAAGAGTTTCCTCAGCAGGTAATTCCCATGAACAGGAGTGCCCAGTGGTTAACTGGGGATTTGCTTCCTCAATAAATAACGTTTATAACTTCAAATACAGAGGCAGGGGTTTGGGTGTGATTTTCCCAGCTGGGGGCAGAGCAGAGGCCTCGGTGGTGCTGCCACTGCAGGGCTCCAGAGCGTGCTCAGCCCTTAGGAAACATCAGAGAATGCACCAAGGTGAGCAGCAGAGGAGGAAACCCCCCGTTCTCTCCTGAGCCCAGCATGGGAGGAAGCTCACAAAAAGCCCTTTTCACACAGAACCTGGCCCTGGGGTCTCCCTGCACCCCCAGGGCCGAGGGCACCGCCGCTCCTGGCGCCGTCAGCGGCTGCTGGTGTGGCCTGTGAAAATTTGCTTTATCACGCGTAAAAACATGATGTGATATTTCAGCCCTCTTCACACAATGTCCCGATAACAGGGGCTGGGAATGGGGCAGCGTTCCTGTAATCTCAGCTGGCCCCAGGGAGAGATTTCCCCCCAGCCAGGGGGACAGGGGCCAGGCTCTGACCTCTGGCTAACAAAATGAGGATAAGCCCTGGCCTGGCACCTGCATTCTGAGCATGTGAGAGGTAAATCTTTCCTTTCCCTGGCAGTGCCGCCGTGTTTCCTTCCTCGTCTCCCTGATAAAGGCTGGCTCAGGCTGCCATCCAGCCGGAGAGGCTCCCCTTGAGCTCCACGTGCTCTGGGTGAGACCCACACTCAACCCCTAGGGCCAGTGAGAGTTTTGAGTCTTTTCAACAACACCTTCACCCTGTGTGTCCCTTCCTGGAGCTCCAGGGATGGATTTTTGAGCACTGTCAAGTGTCAAATGCATCCACATTTCTGATGCCACTAGAAGTCTGGTGCTCATTTGAAGTGCTGAGAGCTCTATGGAAATGCCTTTCCAAAAAGAGTCAGGAGGTCAGCCAAACACCCCAAGGACAGTTGTTCCCAACACAACAGCTACAGACAGCGCTGAGGAGTGAAAGGTCAAAATATCCACTGGAAGCTGGAGTGTTGTCACACCCTGGGAAGGGATGTTTCCACTGGGGGAATGTGTAGCTCCTTTGCTGTATCCCTCCTATCCAGGATAAAGAAAGCTCTGTAAAGTGTGAAATGGGGATAAATCACATTTACAGTTTGCAGGAGACATGGGACACGTGTTTAGAGACCCATTATCTCCACAGAGCTGGGTGGCTCCCCTTGCTGGCAGTGGGAAGGCGTTGGTGGGGTCAGGGAGAGCACAGGGAGGTATGGAAAGGCAGCAGCAGATTAAATTGCTGTGCAGCCACCCTGCCACTCCTGCTCACCCAGACCTTGAGCCCCACTGGTGACAGCAAGCAGGATGACTTTTAAAAATAAAATTGCAGTTGAGCCTCTGCTCCATTTGTCAGCTGTTGGGAAATCAGAGGCAGAGAGAGCAGTGGGGGCAAAGCTCCCTCACATCCCACCCCAACCCTGGAGCTTGGGCATGGTTTGCACCCATGGTGGTGCCCAGCAGGGCTCAGGCTGCTCTTTGCTTCCTCTGCTTGTCCTCCCCATTCTTGCTGAGCTTTGGGACCAGAGCAAGGAGCCCTTGGCCCAAGGTCCTGCACCAGGATCCTGCATCCTGCAGTGCCTGGGCCAGAGTCTGCACCTGAGTGCTCAGCTCAAGCCAAACTGACTCCTTTGTCTGTCCCAGTGAAGGTCAGGCCACTGAGGTGGCAGAGTTTTGCTTTTCTAAAGGGCACAGAAGTGATGGAGCCTATGAAAATGTCTGCAGGGCACACATGAAGCAGAGCCAGACCAAGATCTGGGAGTCCTGAGTCCCAGCTTACAGTAAATATATTTGTGATAATCACTTGATCACCAGGCTTCCCCCTTCCTTGTGGTAACTTTGGGCTGAGGGTTTGGGGCCACAAGCGTTGACAACATTGGTGCCTGTGGTGAAGACAGTGGTTTCTACCCCTGGGAAGAACGATGCAGAAGCAAGATGGTTGTTGACAACAGAGCAGCTGGCAGTGGGCAGTTCTTCATTCCCAGAGGTTTTATTGTGTCCCAGTGGCTCCCAGCCCCTCAGAGGAGCCCCTTGTTCCTGTGGGCATCACTGCAGCAAGGCCTGGCTGAGCCAGCTCTGTCCAGAGGGTGACAGAGCTGGGTTAGTGCAGCTCTGGGAGCTCACTGAGCCCTTGTCCAAACCCTCTGCCTGCCCTGGAGCTCATCAGTGCTGTGTCCTGAGCAGTGTCAGGGCTGGTGAGGGGCAGCCCTGCCAAGCGCGGCCTGCTCCGCTTCCCTGCCATTAACTCCTACTCATTATCTCCAACACACTAATTAGGGCCCGCAGAAGAAGCATGAGACACACAGTCAATATTATTGGGCCATATTTGCAGCTGGTGTAAATCTTTGATGGGCAGAGAAGAAATCCCAAGGGAAAAGGTGGGAGCTCAGTGAGGAAGGCGAATGTGGATGAAAGCAGCTGCTTTCCCTGCCAGAATAATCTCAAAATTGGTGCAAAGATCCAAGGAATATTTAGGATTGTAGGCTGTATTTGCATAATGTTGCTATTTTATGTCTGTCTCAGCAGCAACTGAGTGCTGTAAGTCTAAATGGAATAATTTCAACCCTTTTCAACCTCTGCATCAGCCCATGGGTCTGCAGTGAGTGTGGGCTCACACTCCTGCCTGTTTTAACCCATGGGGACTCAGTGCAGACCAGGTGAGGAGCACAGTGAGCAAGGCCTGCTGAGCCCAGTCCCAGAGATTGCAGAAATGGTACCAGGGCTCACTTTCCCCACAGTTCATTTGCTCTGCTTCAGCTGGGTCAAGGGTCAGCCTGGAGGCTTCTCTGGGCTGAGCTGGGCATCTAAAATCAGGGAATGATGAACTGGTTTGGGTTGGAAGGGACTCAAAGCTCATCCTGTGCCACCTCAGGGAAAGGATACCTTCCACTGTCCCAGGTTTCTCCAAGCCTAGACTTGGACACTTCCAAGGATCCAGGGGCAGCCACAGCTTCTCTGGGAACCTGTGCCAGGGCATCCCCACCCTCCCAGGGAACAATTCCTTCCCTATATCTAACCTTAATTTATTTAACCTGAACTAATTTAAACCAAATTTTATAAACACCCTAAAATCTGTCCACGATGAGAGCAGACAGAGCTCGGTCAGCGCTGCAGTTTTGCTCCCCCAAAGCTTTGCCCAACCAGGCAGCGGTGACAGCTCAGGAAATGGATTCCACCAAATCTCACAACAAGTGATGGGAACTGCTCTAATCTCTGGCAGATAAGGAGTTGCTACAGCAAAGCCAACATAAACCTGAGCTCCCTGGCAGGCTGGCTGTTATTTAGCTGCTGTTGCTAGCCAGCTACTGTACCTGATTGCAGAGACCACCCTGCGTCTAAACCTTCTCACTTAACTCGACACATACATTTTCAACACCATGTGAAGCTCCCAGCCTGGACAGGCTCAGTCACACAGAGCTGAAGGACATTGTTTGGGGAGCTCGAAAGCTGCAGCGAGCATCCCTCAGCCTAAAGTCACTGCAGGCACAACTGGCGGCAGCTCCTGCAGAATGGTAATGTTAATATTGAATGAATGCTACTGCAGCTGCCCAGCCAGACTAAAAACCAGTGTGTTGTTTTTGTTGGTCATCACAGAAAATGAAATATTTGGAGATATGGAACAAGCCCACAGCCTCCTGTTCGGGAAGCATTGCTCTGTGTCACGGAAATCCATTCCCCTCTGATAATTTCCTTTATTGCAGCCTTGTTGATTGCTTTTATCCCTCCTATTTCCTGTCTTTACTTAAAAAATACAATCAAAAGTCTTGCTAAGCCCTTGGAATGCTGGGCAGGAGGTGGATTGGTTTGTGCTGGGAGCAGAATCACACTGAACAGGTCCTCAGGGCCAGAGACACCTGTGTGATTCCCGGGCCACACCAAGGCTTATCTCCAAACCTTTTCCTACCAGGAAAATCACAGCATTACCCTGCATGGGTCAGTACAGGGGAAAAACCACAGAATTTCTCCTTTTAATGGCAAAGCAGGAGTTTAGAGTAAGATAAGGGTCATATTTTGTGGCTGTTTTCTGCTTTGTGTGACACAGCCCCTCCCTGGCTGCCCTGCAACCCTGACATTGCCTGGGCTAGAAACACCCAGCTGTGGCCAAAGGCCTCGTCCCAGCAATAATATCCAACAATAATACACTCCACATCATAAACCTCTTCTTCCAAGGGGTGCTGATAAGAATTTCCATTTTTAGTTGAGGGCAAATGAACCATTCAGCCTTTTTTTTTTGTTGCTGCTGCACTTGAAGATGGAGCAGAAGCTAATTTTTTAACTTTTCCTGTAAATAATGCATTAATGAAGACAGATGGGTCAGCAACATAAACAAAAGCTCTATCTCAAGCTGGTTTTGTTCTGGTTTTGTTTCCCAATATAGTAAGCAAACCACCACCACCCCGGTTCCCAGCCTATTAACAGTGTTTGCACTCCAAATGTTGAACTGGGTTATAAGGAAGTTTAAATTAACACTGGGCTGTAGTTTTTCAAATGTTTGAAGCAGATGTTCAAGTGCCATGAAATCTTCCTTTTTTTTTCTTTTTTTTTTTTTTTTTTCTCCCAAAAATCCCAGTAGATTTTGCAGGGCTTTGGCTCAGTGTGTGTCATGGAAAATCCTAAACTGCACCTTTCCCGTTGTGCTGAGGGTAACCCAGGCATCAAACTGCCTGGGGCTGTCAAAAATCACATTCCTTTGGTAACTCTGCACTGCTGCAGGTCCTGGTTTGCTTTGCTCTCTGAGCAGTCCCAGAAGGGCACTGCAGTAATTTTGGGGAGGAGAAATTTGGAATAGTTTCTGGCTGCTGCTTTGGATGATTTTTCTTAAGTGATCTCAGTTTTGGGGAGGTTCATCTCATGCCTTTAGCTCCAGAGGTGCTGCTCACCTGGCAGGGCACAGACACCTTGGAAAGAGATGTGTCCATAATGTTGAGGAATGCATTTTTTCCCCCCAAAGACTGGCATTTGGGCACCCCCAAATGGGATGGGCATGAGCCAGCAGAGGCACTGCCAGGGAGAGGGGTGCCCTGCTCTTCTGGCTGATCAGTTCTCTGTGGCCAGGCTCTCAGACCACCCCTAAGGGCCCAGGGCAAGGGCAGGGCCAGGAAAACCACGCTGAGCTGTCAGGTTTGGCACTGAGAGAGTTGGGAATCTGTATCCTCAATCAGCTCAGGGGCACTGCAGAGTGAGCCTGGACTCTGGGGTCACAGCCCAGGGAGGGATAACACAGGGAGGCTTTGGGGAGAAATTTATTGGAGGAACTGTAGCCCATGTGCAGAGAGCTCAGAGATATGGATCCTTTTGGGGAACCTCAGCCTTCAAGTGCTTGGTGAAATCTGGCCTGGGTGCTGAGTGTTGGCTCAGGAGACACAGCTGTCACCATTCTTGCACAGCCTCAGGAGTGAGGAGGATCTCTTGAAGTTCATGCACTTCTGGAGGCTCTGGGTGTGTGGATTTCAGAGCAGCAATCCGAGACCAAAGCTCTTCCCTCAGCTCCCTTGCTGACCTGCTCTCCAGGCTCTTCCTCTCTGGGATCATTTGTTTTGCTCCCACCCCTTTGCCTGTTCCTGCCTGTTTAGCCTGAAAGCACTGCCTGGATTTTTATACAGCATCCAGAAAAAAGGGGCTCCACAGCTGCTCACAACTTCTTATACAAATTCAACTAGAAAGAGATGAAAGCAAAAATCCCACTGATGTTGATGATTTCAGTGAGATGTGGTTGCTTTAGTTGCTTACAATAATTCAGAGATGGATGGGTGGATGGATGGGTGGATGGATGGGTGGATGGATGGATGGATGGATGGATACTTCCACAATTAAGCCATATTTTCACAAACCTTTCTAAAATTAAGATTGAACTGAAGATTTAAGTCAAACACCTGTGAATATGTTGAGATAAAACAGATCAGAAATGAAAGGAGAATCAATGTACACCAGAATTTAATGTGACAAATAAAGTCTTTAAGAAACAGAAGTCACAGTACTAATGTGGATGGATGGATGGATGGATGGATGGATGGATGGATGGATGGATGGATGGATGGATGGATGCATGGATGCATGGATGCATGGATGGATGGATGCATGGATGGAATGAAGGAGTGTAGAAACAAAGAAAACAAAAACATGCAGTGGAACATTTTTTCAGGGGCTCCTGGGACTCCCAGCTTGGCAGCCCTGGCTCTTGTCACACTCTCACCATGTTGTTTGTGAGTGTTGTGTCTATTTGGACAGGGGCTTTAAAGCTAAGCACTTCTGAACTTGCAGAAACAGCCCTGATTTGCTGCTTGGGGAAAGACCTTTAGGAAATAACTGCCCCCTGGTTTTGTGGTTTGTTTTTTTTTTTCATTTGGTCTCTGTCATGGAACTGCATGAACATCCAAGAAATGCCTTTGCGTGGTTATATTGAAAGTAAGGGCAAAGGGAGAATTTTGCTCATAAAGCAGCTGTGGAGTTCTGACAGACACTCCTGATAAATGAAACACCACTCCCAGGAGTTCTGATCTCAGGTGCAGCTGAAGGATTCAAGAGATGCTCAGTTTCTCCCAGAATAGCACAGTGAGGCACAGCTTTACTTCTTTCACCACAAACTCTGGCTGAAATCCTCCTCAATCAGCAGGACAGTCCTCATTTCTCTATAAAGAGAAGTTACTCACACCAACAGACTGGCTGCTCCCTAATTCTGAAGGACTCCTGTTGGTATTTATTGACAATTTTACCAATCTTGTAGAAGTTCACACATGCAGCTGATAAAATGACACATTGCCTGTGTTTGCCATGTACCAGAACACACCACAGACTCTGCTCTGCTCCAGCAAATCTCTGACAGACAGAGACAGAGAGTGAATTTCTGACAGGCACAGAATGCAGGCACTGGTCTGCTGTACAATGTAGTCACTTGAGGATTTACAGTGAGGCTCTGTATTTATGGGTGATTGCAGAGGGTTATTTATTGTTTTTAAGGCACAGCTTTCCCCGCAGCCTGTTCAGAGACATTGGTGCTGCCAGGGAAGGACGGGGAGAAAGGCAGGGAGGGCAGATCTCTGCCTCGGGACCGCCCGCAGAAATGAGATGATAAAAGCAAATGTCGGATTATCTCCCTAATGCTGGATTATCACTCCTAACAAGGTGAATGGCTTGTCTTGGCAAATGGCTTCATAAGAACCGTGGATAGTTTTGAAAGGGTCTGCGTGGTCACACTTCAACCGTTGGCTGCTGCAGCTGATGTCAGCAGAGCAGATGTCACACCTCTCCCGAATTCCTGCACCGTGCCATGAGCCATGGGCTCTGATTGCAGAGTGGCTCGGGGGAAAGGCCTGTCAGGGGTGTCAGTCACTCACAGGGCGAGGAATAAAGCAATATCACAGCCCAGTGTGCAGGCCACTATCTGGAGACTGCATAATTCTACAATAAACTACACAGCTGAGCACTTTGAGCTGTGATACCCCTGCAAGAGGAGCTGCAAATTGGACGAGACTGTGCTCCAGAGCACCACTAAATCACTGCAGTGAGGGATCGGCTCTGCAAGCGAGGGGGTAACTGAGCCATGTGGAATTTACAAGTATCCAGGGGAAGAAAAAGAAGCCAGCAACCTCATTCTCTGTGCTACACAACTCAACAGAGAGATTCCATGTCAAGTAAGATCAGTACAAGGTTTTATCCAAGTGAGATTACACACAAGCACAAAAATAAAACATTCTGTATTCTACATTATATTACAAAGGCAGGCAGTCAATAAATAGGTCAATAAATTATGGGAAGCACAGAAGAGTATGTGTGAAAATGGGTGAAATTGGGTTTAGTTGGTGCGTGATAAAGTCTTTGGTGTTCATTCCCTTGAAGTGTTGGAGTGATTCTTTCAAAGACCCTTATCACTTCCAGGGGAGATAACTTTCCCTTAAAAGTGTAAAACAGATGCAGGGACAGTACAGTAAGCTCTGGTACAGGCTAAAAGAGTCAACATCACTTACACTTTCCCAAGAATCTGACAAATTTGCAGCTTAGTATAAATAAAGTGACGGGTCTATTGTTTCTCAGCTCCGACACCTCCTTATCACCACGATTTGTTGCAGAAGAGTGGTGGAAACATGGCATGTGACTCCATCTGTAGAGTCTGGGGGGAGGAATATCCCTGTGAATCGACAATTCAGCGCTTACAGAAAGGGAAGATGCTCGTGTCCCACTGGCAGGAAGGGCTCTGCTGTTCTGCCTGGCACTGCTGCGCCATTCGAGTTGGATTATGAAGCTGCATCTCATGGGATTTACTGACTGGGAATGGGGACTGGTTCTCAGCTGGTAGAAATTTCAAGGACAATTTTAGCTGGTACAGTTCCAAGGGTTCAGGAGATTTATTGCACTTCCTTCTGCCACCTGAAGCTCTGGCCCTCGAGAGCCAACCCACGGCTGCTGCAGCAAAGCCAGAGCTGCCTCAGAGTGATTTTGAAATAAACCTGCACAGGGGGAGTTTCTCACCTTGGCCCATGCCTGGCACTGCTCCTGGGCCATTTTCTTTCCTAAGAAAGATGGGAAAGGGAATGGTGCCCTTCTGCTCCATATGCCAAATCATCCCTGCCAGTTACCTTTGACTGAAACAGGGAAAGAGTGAAGAAAGTATTAAGAAAAAAGGAAAAAAGCCACCTTGTTTGTGCCTTAGTGATTCAAGAGCTTGAGAACTATCGGGACGTAAGATCTACAGAGATAAATTAAGAAAAAAATGAGCACATAAAGACTTTTATAAAGATATTATAGAACACTGAACAATCTAGGTGTGACTGCCCATCACTCATGTATCTTTAACAGCTCTGGAAAGCTCTGGAGATGCCAATCAACATTGATAAAGTACAAAAATATGCCTTTATTTCCATGAATTTGGATGTGCCCTTCTGGCACCGAGAGCCCTCCCAAACAATCCAGTGATCAGCTCCATGCCCTGACAGGAAGAGAGACTCGGTCGCGATCTGGACAGGAAGAGCAGCGAGAAGGAAGCAATGGAACAAAATATACAATCCCTACAGCATGTGCCCATTCCCTGTGACAGGAAACATACAATTATCTGTACAGGCCTCATTAAATAACCTCATTAAATAGCAAATCCCAAATGTACAAATTTACAGACTGAATCATTAAATACTCCCCCTGTGCCCTCCCCGCGCGTGCATTCCCTCCTACTATCTGCAGCCACACTCTGACACCACCATGCCCTCATACTTGAACTTGTAGGTGACCACCCCTGCATCCAAGTAGAGGATGGAGATGGGGTCGAGTTTGGTGGGCACGCAGCAGGCCTTGGAGGCTTTCTGGGGGTTCTTCAGGTGGACCAAAGTCTTGACTATGGCATGTTTGGTTGGCGTGACGTGCTCTGTCAAGGGGTAGGCGCACACCCCGTGGCACTCGTAAGCCTCGTACCCCGCCGGGGCGATGATCCAGGAGTCCCAGCCAATCTCCTTGAAGTCGATGTAGAGCGGAGTCTTTTTGCAGTAGTTGCCTTTGGCGTTCCTCCGGATGCGGGCGGTGGAGTCGTAAATGATGTTGGAGCGCATCTGGAGCAGCGCTTCCTCCCCAGGCTGGTCGTGGAAATTGCCAACCTCCAGTTCCTCCAGGTCAAGGAGCTGCTCGTGGTCTATCATCTCGTTCAGCTCTTCCTTCTCCTCCTTTTTGTCGTTGCTTTGGTCGTCAGAGTACACAACCAACAGGGGCACGTGCTTGGCCTCGGAGTTGATGTCGATATCGAGCTTCCCTTCCCCGTTCTGCCCCTCCCCTTCCCTGCTCTCGATGTGAACTTCCAGGCGGTGCGTGGTCAGCCCTGCCCTGCGCCAGCGCCGGATGGCCTCGGTCACCTCGAAGCTCTCCCACTCGCTGCTCGTGCCGTAGATGTGCCTGGAGGCCAGGGCCACCATCTTCCTCTCCTGCCCGGCCCCCACGGGGATGTTCTCCAGCACTTCGAAAATGGTGACCTTCCTGTCCAGCCCCTCGTAGAGCCTCTGGTCCCGCTCCACCAGCGTGTAGAGCCTCAGCTCGGCCATGGTGATCTCCTCGTGGTGAGGGATGGAAACGTTGAACAGGAGCGGGTATTTCCGAGTTCCAGTGATGCCGGTGGGGTGGGAATCCAGATCTGGAAAGGACAAAAATCAAACGTTTTAGAAGAGTCTATACATCCAGAAACACACGAGCTGAGGGTCATCCAGCAGGCTGGACTTTACCTGGACAGCTCCATGGAAATGTTTTTCCAGCACTTTTCGCAACTGTACTTGGAAAAAGGGCCGAGGTTATTTTAGATGTGTAAAGACTACAAGGTCCCAGACATGCCACAGACCTGGATTTAGTGATCCTCCTTCTGTCCCCAGGCTTTCCAGGGACTTCCTTGTCAACTGGAAGGTTTACATATTCAAAATTTGTTGCCTAATACTGACATAAAAATCACTTCTGTGTTACTGCACAACAACTATTTAATAAACAAGGGAAAACATTCATTGGTGTAGGAAGGCAGAAGGACGTGGCTCTGGAGCCAACATGAAAGGGGCAGCATATCATAATCTGCAAACACAAGAAATGTGCGGGCTGTAGTGTTCCTCTGTGAGCAGGAACTCCCTGCTGCTCAAACCCCCCTCAGACATGGAAAGGACCAAGCACTAGGAGAGGAAAAGCTGCTTTGGAAGATGTTTTACATCAGGAAGAGCAGGTGGTGACACCAGGGTGACCTGGCAGCCACAGTAACCCCACCACAGGCCCTGTGGGCTTTGGGTGAGCAACCAGCTGCACTCAGCCAGGCACCCTGGGCACCTTTAGCAGTGAAGAGGTGAGAAGGACAATGTCTGGTGTCACCTGGGCTGCCTGTCCCAGCTGCACTGCTGTGACTGCACAGCAACAGTCACTCCTTCCCACAGGGTCTGCTCACAAGGGTGAGTTTGCTGCCTCCTCGCAACCCAGAGGAGATATTAGGACACAGAGGCTGTAATTATAATTAATGCAAAGGCAAACTGTTTGTAATTAACCTATTGCTCCTTTCATCTCTGCCTTCCCCAATTTTTCTGTGTTTGTAGAAAAATTACTCTGATAAAGCCACAAGGTCTGGCCATGATCCACCAGTGCACTTAAGCAAGCCACAAACTTCAGCATGTGACTTGTGCTGTTTAACTACAGTTTGGAGGCTTTGAAGCACCTGCCTTTTTATTTCTCTCTTTTTTTTTTCTTTTCTTTTCTTTTTTTTTCTTTTCTTTTTTTTTCCATTTTGTATTTTCATCTCTTCACAAATAAAATAAATGATGAGGGATTCTGCTTCCATTTCCCTCTCAGTTGGTAAAGGTGGGAGCAGGACCCGCTGTGCAGAGCCAGGGTAGGAGCAGACCCTGAGCACCTCTCACACAGCCAGGATGTGACTCTGCTCCTCAGCTGGAAAGTCCAGCCAGACCTCCTGCTGTTTCCAGTACACCCTGGGAAGGTTGGGAAGGGAGATTTGGAGTCCATAGAAAAAGAAAAAAATCCCTTAAAACTTTGTTTTAAGTATTAAGAACTGATTACAGCCCCATTTACAAATAAACTGTTATGGTCCATGGGTTAAAACAAAGAGCTAATTCCAGCCATGCCACCTGTTATATTTTTATAATAAAGGATTTAATGGGTAGTAATGGGATTTCTGCCAGTTTTCAGCAGGCAGGTGAACAAAACAATTCCATGGTCTGTTTCTCCTGTCCTTCTCATTGCAAGCAATTAATTTTTCTATCCAAAGAGTTCTTTAGCATGAAATTATCCAGACCTTGAGGACACATGAAAAATGTGAATTGCACAGTCCTTAAGCTGCATGTATTTGTGAAGCTGTGCTCCCATCAGCGGCCTCGCTTTGCATCGTGCTGATCTGGATTGGAAGAGGTGAGAGAAAATCTGAAATGGCAGAAATTTAAGGTGAGTTTTCCCCATTTGATGCAGAACTTCTGCAAGAGGCACAGCAGGACAGCACAGAGCTGCCAACACCACCTGGCAAAGGTCAGTCTGTGCCATTTCAGTGCTGCAAAACTGAATTTTTGCAGATGGAATGATTTCAGATTTGCATCACTAAACCACAGGGTGTTTTATTATTCTTTACCATACTGAACCTGGCAATCTTTGTCCCATTATTTCTTTTTCAAATAGAACAAAATGAGAACAACACCTCCCCCGTGTGTGCCTTTACTCCTGGTGGTGAGCAGAGACAGGCACGGCAAGGTGAGCAACTGGCTACCCCTGCCACCAAGCTTCCAATAAATGTCTCCACACTGGAGAAAAGAAGATGTAAAAAAGCTTTAAACTACAGTGCAGAGTTTCTTCATACCAGAAACCCACTGCCTGGCAGGAGATGGGAGCAGAACAGAGCTTGGGGATTCTCTCCTGGCCTCTCACTGCCCTGCAAATCTCAAGTGACTTCCACTCAACCTCTCCTCACGCCTCATCATTTTGAAACTCCAAATGTTGAGGAAAAAGCAACAATGTTTTTAACTTCACTAATTAAACAAACTGAGGATCAGAGAGGCCCCATGGCAGCTTGAACAGCCACATATGCCCCTGGGTAACTGAACGTGAATCAAAGCACTTGCATTTGCCACATGGATTAATGGATACTTGGAATTCTTCAGTTAAAAAATGTTTTTAGCTTAAAATGTGTTGGTGTAAAAAGGTATTGGCAAATTATTGAATGTTAGTGCTGCAGCATTATCTCATCCTTGTTGAACTGAGGGGAATGTGGAAGGAAAAACAGGAAAAAAGAGGAAAATGGCAAAAAGGCATTGGCTCAGTTGGTTGGGGCAGAGTGGTAACAATGCCAAGGTTATGTCTTTGATCCCTATGTGGGCCATTCACTTGAGAGCTGGATTTGATGATCCTTGTGGGTCCCTTTCAACTCAGAATACTCTGTGATTCTGTGATAATTAGGTTTCTTCAGGTTTTGATGTTTGTTTTTATTAGGCTATAGTCTGGTACTCCAAAGTAAAACCTGTTGGTTATCCAAAATTCCTCTTCACTTATTTTTTTGTATTTTCTGGACTGTGCACCAATGCCAAAGGAAGAAAACTTTATCAATGTCATGGGGATCAACAGAGAGAAGGCACTGTCAGAAAGCTGTGCTTGGTTAAGCTCAGAATTTTAAAATATTACACTTGAAAATACACTTTGAACAGTGTGGAAAAATGAGTCTTGCCTAATTTCAAATATTACTTGAGATATCCATTTTAAAAAATCAATCAGCTAATTACAGACAATGTGTGTCACTATGGGGATAAAGAAATTAATGCACCAAAATTTCACTTGGTGCTGTCCCAGTGCTAAAGACAAATCTTCCCCCCAAACCCAATCCCAAAGTTTCCAGAGCAAAGGATAAGGACTTTCTCCCCAGAGCTGGGGTCTGGGCAGCCCTGCCACAGCTGCTGATTTCCAAGGCCGTCCTCACCAAAAGGCCTTTTCCCCAGCACACCTCATGCTCTGTACTTGGTCAGGACATTTCACACTGGCTCTAAAGACACTCCTTCCTATCCCCTTCTCCCAGAGATGAACAGCTCTTACCTTCATTTTTGAAGCTCCTGATGATGTTTGCAGAAGGCATCGATGTCCTGTCTGTGGCAAACCTGTTGTAGAGCTCTAGCATGTACTCTGGTGGGTCCACCTTGGCTGACTCGTGCAGGGGGATGTCGGAGAGGTTCAACGTCTTCAAAAACTCATTCTTCATGTTTTGGAGCAGCGTGTTGAAATCAACCCCGTCTTGCTCAGAGAGGATCTCATCAAAAAGAGGCACGTCTTCCTCGAGGGAAGAGTGCTCCAGGCTCAGGATGGGACTGCAGGCTGCAAGGTGAACCAGGAGGGAGAGGACAGCCCAGAGCTGGAGGACAACAGAATCCATGGCTTGGCCCGAGCCTCCCACTGCGCTCAACGAGCTCTGGCTCTCTGTGGGCTCGGTGGCGGTTTTATCCGCTGGGTTGTGCGCGGCTTGTGTCACAGAGGGATGACAAGTTTGGAAACTCTTGTCTTGAAACTTGTGATCCGTCCTGTCTGTCTGCCCCTTCCCCCTCCCCAAAACCAGGTCTCAGTAATTGGATCTTGCTCTCCGCTATGGCTGCCTTGCCTCTCTTATCTCGGCCAGTGGAAGCTGCTCACCAGATTTGTTGCTATCTCACCATCCCCTCTCCCTTAATGAGCGTTTTGTAAACATTCTGTGCGGGACTCTCAGAGATAGGACAAGTTTCTTCTCAGAGAGGAGCTGCCCTTCCTCTCTCCCTGCCGGTAGCTGACTTTGCCTGCTGTACGTGAACCATTTCCCTCCGTGCGGATTTCGGGCAAACGCGTGAATTCCATAGAGCCTCCCTCCAAATGCACTCATCTCACACCAAGGGCAAACAACAGCTCCCTCTGCCCTTTTCAAAACTTTACATTAAACTTACATCTTCACTTTTTATGTCAAACTTAAAAAGGAATTTCTTCGGGAAAAATTCCGTTCCCCTGTACTTGTGCAGTGCAAAGCACGGGAGAAGAGCTCTTGGTGCTACCACAGCACAGAGTCACCAGGCCCTGGGTGCAGAGGAGAGCTCAGGGTGAGCAACAAGAATCACATCCTCCAAGGAGCAGGGAATTCAACTTGGTGATCCTCCTGGTCGCTTCCAACTTGAGCTATTCCATGATTTCATGACTGGAGTATTTGCAAATGATTCAGAAAATCTTTATTTCATTCATCTTTCATATGTGACTTGGCAAATCATGGTTATACTTGATTTAGTCATTGCACTGCTAATAAAAAAATTATTAAAAACACACAAAGGCCAACAGGTGACCCTGGCTTCAGATTCTCATGAATTCAAACAGCTCAGGGATACAGCGTGGAGAATACAGAAGTGACTTTGCAAAGACGTGCTAGAATTAATGGTGCTTTTTGTGTTAGTGTGCAAATTTCAGCAAAATGTGAGCAGTGTGCAGGCAAAAATTGGTCTGGTTCATAGATAACATTGTCTAATTAAATCTCCCTGTTCTCCATAGACTTTCCAAAGTGCTCAGCGCCTGTCCCCGAGGGTTTCAGCACTCAAGATAAAGAGGCATTTCTGCTTGTGCTGCAGAGCTTTCCCTTGCAAGCACTAAGAACTTTACCCAAGGACTAAATCACTGACCTGCTGGGTTTTCTGGACTCTGCTTTTTGTCTAAGCACCTCCAATGATTTGCTGCCCATCTCTGCAATTCTCTTCTTTTGTCATTTGCCCAAATCTATCACAAACAGCCATAACAATGAGAACCATGCTCAAGTCATGCCTGTTTTAAATTAATCCTCTGTTTTTAATTAAATATCAATATTTTTCTGAAAATCATGTGCAGTGTGGCTGTCATGGAGCCAGACACTGACATGGCATTTTAACCTCATTTTATTCAACTTTTCTTCTTCAAGAACATGGGAACCCTGATGTTAGAGGAAAAGTGTGCTATTGAGGTCCCTGTTATTGCTGCACCACATTAGAAGCAGATATTTGAGCTTAGCAAGATTAATTTAGATCTCACTGTGGAGTTCTTAGCTATCTATAAATCCTCTACAGCCGTATCAAAGGCTGATCTGTGGACATCGTGGCTTTCCAGAGCTGACCACAGAAATCTTGAAGAAATCTTGGAGCAGTCTGGGTAACTCCTGTTAATTAAGAGAAAAGTGCAGTCTTCTTTTTGTTGATGATTCATCACCAAATTAAGGTCTTTACTTCCACAGGAAGTGAGGTTAATATTAAAACCCCAGAGAATTGGCTTAGCCTTAACTCTTTGATGCAGCACAGCAGTGAGTCCTGTAAAGGAAAGTCTTTGGGGCTGCTTGTCACAACCAGTGACGCAGGACGTTTGTCATGAGGGTGATAATGCCTCCAGAGTGTTTCCTTTTTTAATGCTTCAATATTCGTTTCAAAAATGCACTGATTTCATATATATATATAAAAATACATGCAGATATTGTTCAATTAAAGAGATAAGCACATCGTAAGAGCTGCTGCTTGCTGCACTGGGATCTGTGGAACTCCTTTCAAAGGGATGGGGGTTTTCTGTGAGATTCAGGGCTGAAGGTTTTGAATTTAAAAGGGTTTCTTGAGCATTTGTGTCACTCTGAGTTTTTTAGTTGAGTTTCCTCTCTCACAATGAACATATTAACTATTGGGGTCTGCAACTGACCCTTGATCAGAGACTGAGTGAAATTCTCTCTGTTACTCTCTTGATGCAGATGAGCAGCTCCAGAGCCAGAGGAGCTTTTCTAGGTTTGCTCCCCTTTTCTATGAACTAAGGCTCAGCCTGTTGTGCAGCCCTGGATCTCTGAGTGCCAACACTGAACACACACAGAATTCACAGAATCACTGGGTTGGAAGAGACCTCCAGGATCATCAAGTCCAACCCAACCCTAACCTCAAGTAAACCATGGCACCAAGTGCCATATCCAGACTTTCTTTAAACACACCCAGGGATGGTGACTCCACCACCTCCCCAGGTAGACCATTCCAATACTTAATTACCCTTTCTGTAAAAAACTTTTCCCTAATATCCAGCCTATATTTCCCTTGGTGCAGCTTAAGACTGAGTCCTCTCGTTCTGTCAGTTCCCGCCTGGAGAAAGAGACCAAACCCACCTGACCACAGCCACCTTTCAGGGAGCTGTGAGAGTGATGAGGTCACCTCTGAGCCTCCTTTTCTCTGGGTTAAACACCCCCAGCTCCCTCAGTCATTCCTCACAGGGTTTGTGCTCCAAGCTCCTCTCCAGCCTTTTTGCCCTCCTCAGCATCCCTTCAGCTCCTCTGGGTGTACTGGGAGCAGCACAGGGCTGGGCTGGGACCTCTCTGAGCCCTGCTCAGCCCAGACACGTCTGTTCTGAACCTGTCATTTCCCATCCTGCAGTATTACTGTGTACAGCAAAAAGCAGTTGTGAGCACAGGGATCTGACATCCACTTCCTCACCCACACGTGTCATCTTGCCTCAGTGGCTCATTAGGAACACAGTTCCTGCTCAGACATTCCAAGTGTTTTTTTACATTTCCGCTCTGGATTTGATAAATCCTTGAACAAAGGCAAAGTGCAGGGGTTGGACACAAAGCAGCTTGTGCTGAATTTCCTGACTTATTCCATGTAGACCTTGCTGGGGAATTGCCAGACAAGGAATAACCAGAGAGCACATCTGATATAAAAGCAGCTTCCTGTTTCCTTAGGCTGCAGGCTGATGATTTAACACACTGATAATTATTTTTTCTGAATTGATTTGTGTAACAGAAGGACTTTATTCCATGTCACTGAAATGGTTTGTCCATTTTTCCCCCCATATTTCAATTTACAATTTTCCCCCCATAACTTCAATTTACACACCCAATAAGTATCCTAGAAAGAAATTGCTTTCAAAGTATAGATCTAACTAGATCACCTGAGGTAGCTGGAGAGGGAGCATTAATAAGCATCACAGTTTAACCATGATTCAATCTGTAGCATCAACAATGACCCCATTTCATCAGCAGTAGGTGGTTCACTGGGCAGCCTGGGTTACAGAGAGGTCACAGAAAGGTCTGCTGGCCCTCACCCTGAGGGAGGTGGTGTTCATCCCCCAGTTAATTGGCAGTTGTGTGTGGGAACACGAGGCTGCTGCGAGCCCAGGGCTCTGCACTGACCCTGGCAGTGCTGGGGACCAGCCCCTGGCACTCCCAGAGCACCAGGTGATCCCTCCTCACCTTCCTGCTGGATCTGCTGGGGGTGGAGAGGCACCACGGGCTGGACAGGATCCCTTCCTCTGCCACGGGAAGGACTGGAGGACAAAATCAGCCCAGAGAGCAGAGGCCCCTCCTGCCCCCAGTGCCCAGCAGAGAGGTCAGGAACCACTGAGGCTCTGCAGCTGCTCCTGGGAACCTCTCCCTTGTCCAGAGGGTCCATCCTGAAGATTGTGGGGCTCTAAAATAGACTCCAATCTCGGGCACGCCACAGCTTCCTCCCAGCTGAGGCCTCCAGAGCTCCTTCTGCCAAGAGGCAGCAGAAGAGCTGGGTGGGAGCAGGAATGTGGGGCAGGAGTGTGGGACAGGAGTGTGGGGCAGGAATGTGAGGCAGGAGTGTGGGACAGGAGTGTGGGGCAGGAATGTGAGGCAGGAGTGTGGGGCAGGAGTGTGGGGCAGGAATGTGGAGTAGGAATGTGGGACAGGAGTGTGGGGTAGGAATGTGGGACAGGAGTGTGGGACAGGAGTGTGGGGCAGGAATGTGGGGTAGGAATGTGGGACAGGAGTGTGGGACAGGAGTGTGGGGCAGGAGTGTGGGACAGGAGTGTGGGACAGGAGTGTGGGGCAGGAGTGTGGGGTAGGAATGTGGGACAGGAGTGTGGGACAGGAGTGTGGGGCAGGAATGTGGGGTAGGAATGTGGGACAGGAGTGTGGGACAGGAGTGTGGGGCAGGAGTGTGGGACAGGAGTGTGGGACAGGAGTGTGGGGCAGGAGTGTGGGGCAGGAATGTGAGGCAGGAGTGTGGGGCAGGAGTGTGGGGCAGGAGTGTGGGGTAGGAATGTGGGGCAGGAATGTGGGGCAGGAGTGTGGGGCAGGAGTGTGGGGCAGGAGTGTGAGGCAGGAATGTGGGGTAGGAATGTGGGGCAGGAATGTGGGGCAGGAATGTGAGGCAGGAGTGTGGGGTAGGAATGTGAGGCAGGAATGTGGGGTAGGAATGTGGGGCAGGAGTGTGGGACAGGAGTGTGGGACAGGAGTGTGGGGCAGGAGTGTGGGGCAGGAGTGTGGGACAGGAGTGTGGGGCAGGAATGTGGGGCAGGAGTGTGGGACAGGAGTGTGGGGCAGGAATGTGGGGTAGGAGTGTGGGGCAGGAGTGTGGGGCAGGAGCAGGGCTGCAGGCTGGGAAGTGAGGCAGGGCTGTCCCGGGTGCCAAGGTCAGGACACACGGGATCCAGAGGGTGTGATGCTCCTCTGGGCAAGAAGGAATGTGAAGTGTCTTTGAAGCACCCCCACCCTTCCTTAGACTGTTTTTTGGGATGAGGAAACACCTGCCCTCAGCCAGAGGCTGGGAGCAACCTTGGAGGGAGAACCTTTCCCAGGAAAAGGTGATCAAAGTTTGCTGAGTGGCCTGGGCTTTCTGGGCATGAATAGTTCCTCAGGGGATAAAAAGTCTGCCCATTATACAGGGTCACATCTAATTTCCCCACCTGTAAACTCATGTGGGTTTTGGTTCAGCATTCCATACCTTAAGAATGTCATTATGACTTTTAAATTCGATTGTCACTGCATTGTAGGCTTCTTTTAAAATGTGAAAAATGTTTCTCTGGTCCTTTTTTTTTTTCTTTTTCTCAGGAGTTTTGGATCAAGGCTGTTCCCTAATCAGGGATCTCCATTAGGTCACACCATTGCAGGGAAGCAGGAGAGGGATGCAAACATGCTGTAGCAACCACTGCATGTGATTTGAGATTTTCCAAAATACAGGGATGGAATTATTGCAAAAATGCCCTGCAACGGTCCCTGTCAGGAGATAGCTGTGGCATGAGGTAACTGCAGGGTGTGAGATGGGAGATAAAGAGGAGTGTGACACTGACAGTGTGATGAGCTTGCAATGGAATAACTAAAATTAGTTTCCATTCCTGCATCTGCCCAAGTCCTTATTCCCATATGCCTTGGTTCATGGCTGCTCTGGATTCCCTGTCCATAGATGGGCTCTTCCCAGGGCCTCTATTCCCATTTCAGATGTCACTGGAAAATTAAAGGATGGTATTTATTGAAAGTGTGAGGAGAAACAGTGCATTACAGCCTGTGTGATCAAGAAAAAAAATCAGGGAGAAGGAAAGGGAGAAGGCTGGGCAGCCACAAGGACAGGGAATTCCTTAAACTGAGAGACCCCAGCTCCTCCTGACCCAGGGAATTCCTTAAACTGAGAGACCCCAGCTCCTCCTGACCCAGGGAATTCCTTAAACTGAGAGACCCCAGCTCCTCCTGACCCAGGGAATTCCTTAAACTGAGAGACCCCAGCTCCTCCTGACCTGGAGCACCACTGGCTTTGCGTGGGGAGCCCAGGGCTCGTCTCCCTCAGCCATTCCCAGGCAAGTGAGGAGAATGGGGATCCCAAAAACCAGCATGACACACAAATTACCTTCACTGCCACTGGAAATTCCCTTTCCTCCCTCCTTCAACCCTGCTGAGGTGGCAGAAGCTCCAGGAAGGGACCCCATCCACGTGCATTTGCTCCAGAGCAGCCTGGGCTGGTCCGCGGGCCAGCGGCCACGTGGCAACACAGAGAAATGAGGAGAAGCTGGGAGTTCCATGCCAGTGCAGAGCCTGAGGAACTGAAACAGAAAGAAAAGAGCTGGAAAACCAGCTGGACACAGCCTTGCTGTCAGTGTCCTGTCAGTCACATGCAGCAAAGGCCCCACGAGCTCCCAGCTCGCGGTGTCCTTGCTCCTCCAGCAGATATTTGGAGGAGCTGGCACTTCCAGGACTGGCTTTGCACTCAGCTGGGAAATCTGAGCACCCAGCAAGTTCACTGCCAGCCCTGCAGTTGGAGAGGAATTCCCAGGAAATTCTTAGATCCTTTCACGAGACACTCACAGTCCAGCACTGAATGTGGTTTTTTTTGTCCTGCTCATTCTCAAAATAAACAAACACAGGCAACAGAAGTGCACATGTAATTCAAGGGGCAGAAAATTATTTTCTTATATAATTTAGGGGATGAGAAGTGTCTCAAAATCTCTTGATTTGTCTCCTGCCCATGCCTTGGTAAATATGGATGCAGTCCCTAATAATATTAAAAAATTAATACCTTTTATGGTTACACAATTTATTAATTCAGTCCTCAATTAATTCAAACCTGGTGAGACATGTCAAAAGGAGATCAATTCCTATTTGACATCTTCAACAGAAAGTGAGAGCAGTGCTAATGAACAGAGAGGAGGCACTGTTTTATCCCAGGAGTTTGGACTCTGCAGGCTTCTTATCACACTCCCTTCACAGAACAGTTTGACAGAAAAAGGTCAAGAGAAAGTTTTAATTTTACATTTTTGAAATTCTTTCTCTTGTCATGCAGTTATTTTGTAGTGCTTTGGTATTCATGTGGGTGTTAAACTTCAGGAAACTCTCTGAGCAGCTCCAGTGACATTGACAAAAACAAGATTGCAGAAAAAAACCTTTCAGAAACCTCCCAGACTTGTCCCCTTTCCTTGTCAGCTCCATGTCTAAGCAGGACAAGTACGATTCTTTTCCTTAATTAGAGCTCCATTTAAAAGCTCCCATAGCCCTAAATGAACAAAGTTCCTGGGAATAATCAATACATTTTGTCCTTAGGTTTGAGAACTGAGGAATCCTGATCTTCAACAATCGGGAAAAAACCAGACTCAGCAGAAATTATTTTCTTGACAAATTTGATTAATAACATGAAATTATTTCACTGACAACTTGAGTGCTAAGCAGAGATGGAATATTTTCTGGCAGTGTTAGCTGATATCTCAGCATGAGATATTAATGACTAAGTCAACAGCTTGTAATCACATCAGCAAAACATGAGGAGAAATTAGACAAGCATGTCTAATATTTGCTCTGTTTATTTAATGTTAGGGTTGGAATCAGAAAGGGAAAGCAAATTGTACATAACAGTAGAAAAGATTGATTCATTAAAAAAACCCCTTTTTAAAGTTTAGCCTTAAAAATTCAAAGATGAAAGTGTATTACATTCTATTTTCTGTAACTCAGTGACTGGAATCATACTGGGTAAACGAAAGTTGTCACCAGCCTCTCTCTGCTTTGACTGCCAAGCAGCTGAATATCAAATTTTGTCTTTTCCATCCTTTTGTTTAAGGGAAACTGGCTCCAACACCTCACTAATTTTGACCTCAGTGGCAGCAAAAATTACAAATATGTTCTGTTCGTCTTGGCCTGGCGTCTGCAGCTGTGTTGTCTGGGATGCTCAGAGTAGCACTGGTCACAGGGCAGCTGCTGAATGCTCCTCACTTGGAAAGTCTTACCTCTATCCAGGACAACAGACTGAAGCACTGAATCCTCTCCAAATTTCATGAGCACTTAAAAATGTTTTGTTTTTTTTTTTTCTTTCCCCCTTGGCAGTTTTTAAAAAAAACAATTCACCAGAGGTAAAGCAAATGAAAGTCCAGTGGCAACAGCTCCTGCACAGGTCTTTACAGGCAGGAAATTATTTCGTAGATCCATGGCTTGGTTTGTGAGTTGTCACAGCAGCCTGATTCAATGCCCACATCAATTCTCATTCCAGTACCAGCAAATACAAACTGATTTTTTAGAAGATGTTTTCCTCTCTTTCCACATTGCTACAAAAGGGTCAACTTTATGCTACATCTGCTTTTCACTCAAGAAAAAATGGCAATCTGAGGTCCCTATTGAGCACATCTGAATCACCATCTTCTCTTGGCGCACACCCTCAGACAATTAAATAAAGTGGGAATTGCCAAATCACCTGTGTCTGGCTGCCTCTTGCTGAGCTGCAAAAAAGGGCAGAGAGGAGGAGACACAGGAGTGTGAGAAACACCAAACCCAGCAGAGGATGTGGCCATGGGGGACTGGCAGGAGCACAGACCTGGCTGCAGAGCTCCAGCCAGGCTTCCAGCCCCCTCTGCCCTTGGCCCCTCCAAAAAAACCAGATGAAACCAGAGCCAAGAGCACAGAGCCCCTCTGGGGGTTCCTCCTGCCCGAGGACAGAGCCTGGCAGAGCAGGACTGAGCAGGGGCAGGGGCAGAGGAGCTGCCTGGGTTTTCTTGGTGGCACCAGGGTGGTGATAAGAGACAGATAAGAATACTGGAGCTGCTCCCTTACCTGTGCTCATGGTCAGCGTGGGACTGGCCTTCGTCACACTGAGCCCCCACCTGCTGCTGGGCCCCTTTTCTGAAAGGGAGAGGATTTCACTCGTTCATGTTAGAGCTTGTGAGTCTCTGCTCCCTGTGTTCCTGGAGCACTTGGGAATACTGGATTGATAAATCTCATGCAAAGGCAATGTCTCATTATATAATAGAATATATAAAAATATATGCCTTGTATCCTATCTCGGTTTTTACTGTTGGTTGACAGGATCAATTCTATTTTAATTTTGAGCTGTGGCTGGCCCACAGTCGGTGTTTTTACCAACCCAACCCCGACTCCCGAGGTTGCTGTAACCATTTGCCATCTAGTGGAGAATGGAAATCTAACTCCGTGCTTGGCTCGAGCAGAAAGAAATAAATACACCAGGACTGGGGTGCATTCCTTGGAAATCTGGCCTGGCTCATTGGCCAAGACATTCACTTGTTTTAAATAAGTAATGGTGCAATATCCTCACCTCCTGATAATTTATAATTTGAGTATTTAAAATCAGGCACCTTGATTGAAGTTGGAGGGAGGAATTTGTCCTCTTTGCCTCTTGCACATGGATCTTGCTGTGGATCTTGCTCGACCACAGCAATTTGTAGTGGTTACACACACCCCAGGGGCAATTTTCGGTCTTCTAAGATGGGTGATTTTTTTTTTCCTCTCCTGATTGTGCCTTGTTAGCACAAATAAAAAAGGGTGGGAAGACCCAGCAGGTGAAGAAACCTGTTCACATCCTTGGCCTGCCCAGACCACACAATTTCTATTTGATTTAGCAGGCTTAATACTTCAGTCTGGCTTTATTTTCCCCTGCTACTGGGAATTCTTCCTATAAGGGAAAAATGTTAATAACTGTCCTTTTTCATGACTTGATGCAAACTGGAAAACTTGTTTTGACCTGTCAGACAAGAAAATCTGACATTCCTCCTAATTTAAGTGGTATCTTTCATTTACAAGGGATATCTCAGCAGGGTAAGAGTTTCCACGTTAAACTCTGGGTTGGAAAGGGTCCCCAGTGGTGCAGTTGTCACACCCTGACCTTGGTTATCTGTCCTGTACACTGGGACACCTGGGGAGGTGGGTGGTTCTCAGGAGAAGGGGCTCAGTGGTAAAAGCATCTTGGATTAACGTGCAGCACAGGTGACTGGAGAATTTGCTGTCCTTGGCAGTGAGGGACCACAGAGGTTTCCTGCCCATGGGGATGAGGAAGGTTGAGCTGCAGGGAGGTGCAGATGTGACCAGAGTGGGCTAATCCTGCCTGCCCTGAATGCCTGACGTGTTTCAGCTGTCAGTGACATCCATGGCTTGGATTCCAGGAATGCCTTCAAATGCCTTTCAGGCTTTTTAAAAAAAGTTGGGAGCAAACAATCAGCTTTATCTCGATATTCCAGCCAGGAATGAATATGATTTTAATTAACAGAAGCTGCCAGTGCACACACACACGGATACTCACTCAGGCACACCCAGACACTCCCACTGAGCTCTCTAGTGTGTTCCTTCTCTGAATATTCTGTGATCTGTGATCTTCCACATAAAATAAATTTCCTGCTTTTTACAGAACTAGCCTGGCTGGGAAGTCAGATAAACTACCAGAATGTGCCTATTCCTTTGGTGGAGAGGAGCTCTTGGGAAGATCAGGTAACTTTCAGGATAATGAATCACAGCCTGGCAATTTCTCCCTCTCTAGACTCTTCGAGCCAAGCTGTTCTTAGGATCGAAGCTGGTGCACTGGCTCCTTCTTCATATTAGTGACAGCTCTGGGTTCCAGTGCCAGCAGGGCAGCTTTGCCCCTCTCCTGCAGTGTATTCCCAGGAGCTGTGCTGTTCTCCAGGTGTTGACCTCGTGCTCAGTGGCAACGAGCTCCACCTTATCCACCTGCACGTTGACCTTGGGGAGTTATCAGGACGAGCTCTGGGCTCTGTGCACTGAGAACACAACTCCACCATTGTTCCTGAGATTGGCTGCTGGGCTGTGGGTGCCTCCCATGGAAATCAGTGGGAATTTTCCATCCATTCCACTGGAAAATCTCATGGATCATGATGCAAAAAAGATCCTCTACCAGCAAATGACCCACAAAGATATTGATACCTAATGACCTCCAGGACAGCAGATGTTTCATGTCAGATAGAACATCTCTAAGTTAACTGATTCATTAATATGTTAATATAGTCAGCTTTTGGCCCCTCACGGCAAGAAGGACATTGAGAGGCTGCAGCATGTCTGGAGACAGGAATGGAGCTGGGGAAGGGGCTGGAGTCCCAGGAGCCACTGAGGGAGCTGGAAAGGGGCTCAGAGGGAGAAAAGGGGGATCAGGGGGGACTTTGTGCCTCTGCACAAGTCCCTGACAGGAGGGGACAGCCAGGGGGGTCGGGCTCTGCTCCCAGGGAACAGGGACAGGAGGAGAGGGAAGGGCCTCAGGCTGGGCCAGGGGAGGGACAGGTTGGATATTGGGGAATGTTCTTCACTGTGAGGGTTGTAAAGCCCTGGCACAGCTGCCCAGGGCAGTGTTGGGAGTCCCCATCCCTGGAAGTGTTCAAAAAACATGTGGATGTGGCACCTGGGGATGTGGTTTAATGGTGACCATGGTGGTGGTGATGGGTTAAGGGTTGAACTTGATGACCTTAAAGGCTTTTTCCAACCCTAACAATTCCATGATTCTGAGATTTCCTTCATATTATGAATATTCAGAGCAGAGCCTTTGCTGGCAGAGGGTGGATTTAGAGATTGACGTTTTCAGACTACGGTCACTTCAGGCAACAACTGGATCTGATCTTCAGGGATATTTTACCTATTGCTGTTTTTTACCTCTTTGGGTTTTCCCTGTAGTCCAGTTGTAATATCAACCACCTGCAAGATAAGAAAAACAGATTAATTATAATCCAAGACAGGTCCATAAAGCATATTGTAAACTGTGGCCCAGTCAACAAAGAATGAAATGGCAGGAAATAGCAAGGGCAAATATAGTATCAATAAATAAAATATCAAACTTCTTTCTCCTGCCTAAGTCCTTTTCTCTGGTTTGTTCAGAGCTGGCTGTACATTCCTATTTGCCCTGTCATTAGTTATTTTAAATTGAGAATAAATTTCTTTTGCTCTGCAGCCTTTTCTAGCATGATTTTTGTGGTTGTTGGTGATACCAACAGGCCAAGGCTCAAGGGCTGTGAATTCAGAGCTCCAATTTGCCCATCTGTGTGCCCTTGTGGGAACAGAGGGAAAACTTTTCCAGAGTTTTTCTCTGGAAAACTGGGGGAATCAGAGCATGGCCATATGGGTTTGTGTGGTTTATGGTTCCTCCCATGCTTCATCCTCTCTTTGTTGGGGGCTGCACCCCAAGAGGTGCAGCAGCCCCACGGCAGATTTGCCCCTGAGGCGCTGCATCCAGAAGTTTTCCATGAGCTGCACACCTGGGCATTGGAGGGGCTGTGAGAGGAGGAGGAGAGCTGAAGCTTTATTTACCAAACAACAAACACAGAGGTCAAAATGCAAACATAATATATAAAAATATATTCCTCACAGACCTGACTGATACCATGAGACTACAAACTAAAATTAAATCTAGAAACAATATTCTGCCATTTGTGAGGAAGGCCAGGAACACGACCTCCCTAACTCAAAATTAAATGGCAGATAATGAGGTATTGAGGCTGGTTTCAGGGTCCACAGAACATAGAACAACTATTCCTGGATTTAATTAGCAAAATTTGACCCTCCAGAAACATTTTTGGGATCACCAAGATCCTGCAGCTGTTGTGAATACAACTAATCTAAAGGAACAGCTTCACCTTGTGATGAAATGCTCTTCATTAAATAGTAGATGGTTTGACCAGGAGCCTGGTTTGTTATTTGAAAATAATGAACTGCACACCTAGGGCCATTTTGCTCCAAATCTTTCCCTCTAGCAGCCACTCAAGGCTCCAATAAACAGTAACTATTCAGTGTCCATGCCCAAAACACACACCCCTTCCAAGCCCTGGAGGGAAGTATGTGTGAGTTCAGCCATTCCCTGGGATCTGCCACAGCAGGCAGGTGGCCCCAGCATTGCCCCATCCTGCATTTCCATCAGCTCCTCACACAAAAGCCTCTCCAAGGCATGTGGGACACTCAACAAGTGGTCACAGCTCTTTGCTTTATTCCACAATTTTTTTAGGGCTGGGACAGTGTCTTCTACCCAGGCTTGGAAAATGCCCAGAATAAAAAACTCTCAGACCCACTGCACTCATTCAAACTGCTGCAAATTTCCACTGGCCCTGCAGAATTCAGAATTTGCAAATGTGGGTAACGTGGATCAGTTCCCTCCCTTTATCTTCATTCACCTGTTTGCTCCCTCCCCCAGACATCTCACATAAGG
The DNA here is from genome assembly GCF_021018805.1 of Prinia subflava. Taxonomy (NCBI): domain Eukaryota; kingdom Metazoa; phylum Chordata; class Aves; order Passeriformes; family Cisticolidae; genus Prinia; species Prinia subflava. The sequence continues at coordinate 842,401 of NC_086278.1, read as the reverse complement.
TGAGCATGCTGATGCCAAAGTGAAGTTCTCCACTGGAAAAATCTATTCTCTTTCTGCTTCTTCTCTTTATGAAGCACAAACCAATGTCTGGGCCACACTGCAGCCCCAGCACAGGAATGGACCAAAGGGAAATTTGTTTTTTCTGCAGGGCGACCCACAAGGCCCACTGTCACTGTGTTCTGATTTTGGGTAGAAGAAACAGACAAAGCATGCTATTTATTTATTAAAGCACTATATTTATTTGTATGTCATAGGCTTTTTCTGCATCAAAGCTTTGGATAGGCAGGCTGAGCCTTGTACCCGAGTTCTGTTCCAGCTGGAGAACATAGCTACCATCACTAAAACATGCAAAAAGGCATTTCCTTGCAATAGAAATGTCAAGATCCAGTTGCAATGAGTTCTTCACAGATGTGAAGGCCCAAAATGCTTGGAATCCCGGCACTGGCACAGCCATCACCATCTGCTGGTGCTAAAAAATCCCAGGAAAATGAAGATAGTATCAGTACCAGTATTTATATCAGTATATATCTCAGTATCAGGATCTCCTTACCAGATGAGATCCCTGTATCCAGCTAGGAAAAGTCTTAAATACACAAATCTCAATCCCCAATTATGGCCCTATTCAAGGCTGCTGTTTGTCTCAAAACTGCAAAATGTTTGTGGTGCAACTCAGTGGGAAGAAATGTCTGCACAGCTCCAAGGTACCATGAGGATTTGGGCTCAAAGGGGAGGAAGGTGTCCTGGGGCAGAGCCACCACGCCCTGATCTGTGACTTACGTTCAGTGGCCACCAGCTGGTAGAGAGGCAGCCCTGTGCAGAGATTTTCAATGTGCTTCCCATAGAGGATCCAGTCTTTAAAATGCCCCAGCCTGGAACTGCCAGCTTGGAACTGGACCCACACATTATTTGGAGAGTATACATCCTTCATGGTCTGAGAAGAAAAGGTTAAACACCATCAGAAATGTAGATTTAGCTTCACTCTGCTGGGACACCCTTTGAGAAGGTTCCCAAACCTAAAATCACCTTCCTTTTCCTCACCAAAAAAAAAAAAAAAAAAAAAAAAATCAAAGACACTTCATGCTTAAAAAAAATAATAATTTCAATCTATCTAGTAACGAAATTCACTAGACATTAATTATGCCAACACAGCAAACCTGAGGCATATTGCTGCCATAGTAAGTTATATTATCGGCAGCAAGTTTTGCTGTAAATGTGCTACTGAGCTGACATAAAATGGGCCAGAACTCCAGTTCACCTCCAGGCAATACTTCCAGTCTCCTTCTGAAACCTCACCCTGAATAAGGAAGTCAAAATCTGGTTAAAGTAAATTGATCTCTACCTTCTGTTCCAAAAAAAAAAAAAAAATTTCAAGCAATGTCAAAGGTCAAAATATTAGCAGGACAATGAATAAAGGGAAAGTTTGCCTGAACTTACATAGCGATCACTTCAAAATAGCCAAATTAGATCAGTTTAAAGGACTGTACAGCTTGAGACACCTCAACAACCCCCTATAAAACTACAGAGGGGCCATGATGGTTCATTATCTTAAAAGAATGTTCTGCATGATATTTCCCTCAAGATGTGTCTTGTCAGAACAGCTCCATCATTGCTAAGACAGGGGGGCAGAGTGGAGGGTCCCCCTCATATCACACTGCTCCCATCCCTTCTTTGCCAGCAGCAAGGGGTCCCCACAGTCACCTCTCTCTCAAAGGCCAGGCGTCCGATCTCCCGCAGCTCTGGGATTAATTCCTTCTTTATTTTCATGATAAAGCAGGCATTGCGTGAAAATAACCTGGTTGCAATATACCCCTATGATAGAAAGAATTGAGGTTAAATCATTAGAAATGGGCAATGCTGACATTCGTTGATGCTCTCTGCACTTTGGGGCAATCTGGAATGAACAGCAGAGTCCGCTGCCGTGGAATGAATGCATTTCCCTGTCCTGGTGCCTGTCCCTGAGACTGGAAGCATAACTTCTGACAGACTTCTGCTGCCCATGAGTGCCTCCATCCCCACTGAGGTCAGGAACCTTCTTCTCACTTCCAGCACAGGTTTTATTACAGTCTGTTAAACTGCCCCGTTGTACGAGTCAAGAAAGGAGATGGCCAAGGAGGAGGAAAGGTGCTGGGAATCCTCAAAGAAACCGTGTTCTGGGACAAGATGTGGTGAGAATACACTAAAATAATTTTTGACTTTAAAACCTTCCCCAGGGGTTAATTTGAGGCAGATTCTTAGATTTACTCACATGTCTGTAGTCAAAAATGGTGTCAGAGGAGTACACGCCAGAGCGGACGTGGACATCGACGATGTGCTCCTCGCTGTGGATGGTCATGGTCCCAGTGACATAGTTGCTGACAGGATCTCGCAGGGTAAAGGTCTTTGGTAAAAAGCACATCATCATTGTTCCATCTTTAGCAGGTGCAACAACCCCCAGTGCTTTCTGCTTCACATAAATACTAAATCCCTTAAGAACCCTGGAGCAGTCTGAGGAGGCTCTTGAGCTGGAGGTCAGTTATAAAACAGGTTCTCATGCAGGCTGAGGAAAACCTGCTTGGGACATCCCAGTCATTCTGGGCAGCAGGTACCAGCAGGAAGCTGCTCCAGCCTCCAAATGTTTGACTGAGCTAAAGGGAGCTCTGTCCCCCTCGTTACTTTGCACCTGTACAGAACCTCTTGCAAAAGCTCTTTTTCTCTACACATGAGAAACTTGTTGGGTTTAGTTTCTTCCTATTCTATTCCCTCTGCCCAGGGATCCAACACATTTTAAATGCTCATGTGCAAGACAAGGCTCATCACTCTACTCACGTCCAATGCAGAAGTCTGAGCCCAAAAGACTCCCAGGCAAAGGAAGATTGCAGCCTGTAAAAGGAATCAGAATTCTCACTTATCAGAAACACCAGGTAGTACCATAAAAAAACCCAGTCCATGAACTGAGGGAAGGAGCTGGAGAATCCTTTGAAAAATTACCCACTTAGCATGTATATTAGCTGAAAACAACCACAATTCCTCATTGTAAAGTTTTTGCTGTCAGGCTCTCCTTTGCCTGTAAAGCAGAATAACTTAACCATTACATTTCTGCAGTTTTCTGAAGTCTTTCCTTGATGCCATGTTACTTCTTGATTTGCCTCTACAACCGCAATTATCAAATTATAACTAAACCACCCTTCTGAACTGTAACCAATTCTGCATTCTTTGCTCAAATGAAGCTTCCACTGACTTTGCCGACCCAAAAAAATGTAAGTTCTCCTTTTTCCACCCAAAGAAACAACACACAGATCATATTATTGAACCACTGTATCGTACCACTTACTTGAGCATCTTCTTCTCTATCCTTTTGTTTTTAAAAGTGAGGAACTTACAGTATTAGGAGTTCAACAGAAATGGAGATACTCACAAGTCTCTTCATTTTTCTTTCAGATGAGAACAAGAGGCTGCAGAAGGTAAGAACGCAAGGAAATCCCACAGACCTTCAACTTTTATATCTTGCTGGAGGTGTGGGAAACACTTGACAGAACTTTCCTTCATGACTCGAACAAGTCCATATCTACATGTCGTAAGTCTCCTATCTGAATTTTGGGTTGGCACAGATAACCTGACCCAGATATATTTAAACCACTCAGTAAGTCTCAGTAAATCAATCACTCTGCAAATGGCTATTATTCACTGGTTTAAACTTTAGTCTTACTGTTTCTATTTTTTAAATATTTAACAGGATATTATCCAGAATTAAATTACATTGGGAATAACACTGCTATTTATTCACACAAACTGCATTTTGTCTTCTGAAACACAATCCCTAACAGCCTGATTGACAGTCTGCGGAGAACTGCTGGGAAGAAACACCTATGTCATGGTGGCCTCCATGCCAGCCAACAAACAGACCAATTCTTCAGCCATTTCTTTCACTGAAAATTTTGGATGGGGCCCTGAGCCACCCGACAGTGAATGGCATCCCTGCCCATGGCAAGGAGTTGGAACTGGATGATCTTTAAGGCCCCTTCCAACCCAAACCACTGTGGGACTCCATGATTCCATTCTATGTTCAGGGACTCTTGACAAGAAGTGCTGCTCATTTTTGGTCAGTTACCACCACGAACAGAGCACATGCACTGAAATGAGTGACAGAGTTGGGGACAACAGCTGTGCTTCACAGGACAGCCTGGGGCACTCCTGGCCTCCTCAGCACATGAAGGAGTGACATGAAAACTTAGAAGCTCTGCGGTGCCCTCAAGGTCACAAAACAAAAGGAGCAGGATGGGGATTTCCCCTTTGAAGCTGCCACCGATTTCTGCATTTTGTGAAAATGCCAATGACCACGACGTCGCCATGAGAACGTTCTCTGGTGTTCTCAGGTGACTGTGACCTTGCCTGGACTCCTCCTCATCCGCTATTCCGCACCAGCCAGAGCTGGCACCTGGATGAATCACACCCTGCTTTCTACTAGAAGGTCATAATCAAGGCTGGTTCCCTCCTAACAAAACAAGAACTCAAACTAACAGCAAACACATTTCTGTAATTTTTCTTATCAGAAAAAAAGGAGGAGATTGTACAGAAATATCTCTCACCAAACAGGCCTCAATGGAAAAAGAAAAAAAGGAAATTGCACACATTTGCTTTATGCCACCTAAGTCCACATGAGAAAAGGTTATCTCAAATGTAACAATGCTGTGCTGCTAAGCAATATATCAGAAAACACATAAACAGATATCAAATTCTGCTAAACCTGGTTAGACTAATTAGGTTGATGTTGCACTCCTCTTGAAAGCTGGCTCTGTCCCTTCTTGTCCAAAGATTCTTTATTTTTAAGGTTACAGGTATGTCAGAAATACTCAGAGTAGATTTTGACAGTCAAGTAAGTATTTTACAGCAGGACCAGGCAGGGTCCAGCCACCACAAGTTTAAAAAAAAAATCCTAATTTAAACTTTTCCTCAGTGATTACGCCTTCATGTACTCATTTTGTTTGAAGAACACTTGAGAAGCAGCAGCTTCTGCTTCCCTCAGCATGCTTTGGCACAGGTAAGGGCAGAGCAGCAGAGGAGATCAACAGTTGTTAACTGAAGGACAACTACAACGATAGCCATGATCTCACCATCTGCACCTTGCATTGCACTGACTGAACTCTGCTGAGCCCATCAGACAAGGACAAAACCCAAAGGTTAATTTCTAAAAAGCATTTGCCTAATTAACGCAATTGCAACTGGACACAGGCTGAGTTGGTTGTCTCAGGCAAAGCCTTAGATAAAATTCCAATTGGCAAGCCTTGCTTTTTGGAGACTTGTTGCTAAGAGTTCAACAGACATCTCCCAGGAACACACCTGAAATCAGCAGGCATGTGCTGCAGTCCTAGAGGCATCCTCCAATAGGAAGTACCTGAAGGAAGGAGCTGCCTAAAAAGGGCCAGTCCTTAGGCAGAGTGAGGCTTAGCTTATGAAGCTGTAACTCAGAATTCCTCCATGAACCTTGCTACCTCGAATTCATGGTCCCTTTCTCAAATCAGCCCTGAGTCCATAATCAGGTGCTACTCTCCTGAGGAAGCTCTGTGAAGATTCAGGGCCATGTCTGACAAGAAGAGAGCAGATCCTGAATGAGCTCAGAAAGGAAGGTCAGCAAAACAACTCAGCAATTTCTATGATTTAGAACCAACCTCACCATGTCTAGGGACTCAACATTTTTAGCATAGCAAGATTACTACCCCCTTGGTTTGAATGGTGCTTTTGGTTAGAGGCACAACTTCAGACTTTTGCCACATTGGCACAAAGCATCAATACAAGTTTACTGGGAATCTGTGCTATGCTTCTGATTATAATTTCTTTTTCCATTTAAAAGTGACTGCTAAATACACTGAGTTTACCATGACCACTTTTCCCTGACTTCCCTGTATGCAATGAATTCAATCAGGCAGGTATCAAAACCTCTTATCAGAGCACTTCCCCAGGAAACTCGTCATGCTTCTGTGAACACAGGGCACCTGCCAATAAGGTAAACCCATTTTCAGATTTAACTTTGGGATATTATGTATAAAAAGTAAGAGTACACATCAATTAGCAGCAGAGCTGGCCTGGCCTACCATCCAAATGAAGTTCCCTGTAAGTATACCTATCACTTTCTCATAAAACTCTTAAAGCTGGGCAGCTTTTAAACGGTTTTGAGCTTTTCTTGGCACTGAGCAAACTCTCAGTGATTTCAGCAGGGCTCACAAAGTGAAAATGCCAAAGGGGTGGGGACTGAGGGGTGAAATCTCCCTTTTGGCAAGGATGGAACTCCAGATGCCTGCTCAAACATGAAAGAGAGAAGTGCTCTGTTCCAGGGGAGACACACACTTGTGCAATGTCCACAGGACAATATTCTCTCCTTCACGACCCAGAGGCAAATCAACAGTCTCAGCAAGTCACATAAAGTAAGGGCTCAGCTGTTTGCTGAGAGTGTGACACATTGAGAGACTCCAAGTGCAGGATGGTGACACCAAGGTATTTAGAGCAGCCTGAAACTGGTGCAGGAAAAATTCTCTTTTAAATACTGTGAGTCAGACTTTGACCTTTTCCATCAAAACCCTCCTTTGAAGGAGATAAAATCTGGGACCAATTCAATATTCACAGGATTGTCTTCAAGAGAATAATTGTTCACAATAGTTATCCCAAAAGAATTTTTCATCATAACAATAGGAAATCTCTCCAAAAGGTATCAGCAGTAGTTCGGACAAACCCAAGCAACCTCATGAGTTGTTGAAACTCAGTCCTTTATAAAGGGGTAAGAAATGTTTTATGTCTCAATTTTCTGAACCGAAGGGCGTGTTCCTCCCTTTAGACTATTAGTCCTGTATTAGGAGGATGAGGTCACTGTGAAGATGACCCCTTTGCTGCTGTGTTCCATGTACAGAGCTGGGCTGTGCACCCATGTTCCAACTCTTCCAAAATGGTGCACATGGACATTTGTCAGATCTGCTCCATGTCTGAAATCAAAAGCTCGAGGTGAAAAACTCACTCTTGCTGAGAAAATACTTCAGAGCACATTTTTCCAATAAGTTACTGAATTGGGGCTGAGCAAGTTTTGGAACCCACTGTGTTTCATTGATCTTGCCTGGGCAAGGTGCACTGCTGGGGCTAAGAGCCACTTCTATGTATGTGTTCTGTGTACTCATCAACAAATCATTCTCCTGCATAATTAAATCCTCTTTAGCTGGACCCCACTGCGGAACGTGGTGAGTCTGTACACAAAGTAAACAGGAAGTTTACTTTTTAAGTGTTTTGAATTTCAAATGTTCATTTCAGATTGTGATTGCTTCTCTTCTTGGAGTTTTCCTGGCTCCTGCTCTTGCCAACCATGTAAGTATAGAGCTACACACAGGAACCACTGAGAAATGTGTTTCTGGAAGTGAAACTGCTTTTTAAAATCTGATGTTTAGAAGAAAATTACATGTTAATTTTTCCATGATAATGAAGAAATTATTTCCATGCTTGATGTATCAAGGGAAAAAGGCAGGTACCATACATGGAATCAGGAAAGTCTGTCCTGAGATGAGCATAAATGCTGAAAATAATGGTGTGGAGAGAAACAAATATTAACATGATTGATCTGATCACAAAATCAAATAGAATACTGGGAGTAATCTGCAAAATCTGGGAGCCAGCAAAATCCTGATCGGGAAAGAACAGTAAGGAATTATTTTGATTACTTAGAAAGTAAAGGTTTCCCATCTTCATTCTGAGCTAAGAAAATTTCTCCCCTTTAGTCTGATCTCCAAGAGCAATAATTTCCCAAAACATGGCTAGTAGAGTTGATGCTCTATTGAGTGAAACACTGCTGGGAATCTGGGAAGCTAAATCCTTACCTCTTTTAATCTTTTCCAAAAATCAGAACATGGAGAACAACTTTAACAGTGAAAACTCAAACCACCCTGAGATGAGGGTCAGCACCAACCCAAAGGATGGGTCTGAGGCCTGGAAAACCGTCTGGGACTTCAAGACTGTAAGTAGCTGCTACCATGGCACAAGAAAAATGGCAAAAGAGACAAAAGTTTTCTAAAAAACACCAAAGCTTCAACAAATTCTCATCATATTTAGAGGACATGCTTAAAAACATTCTCCTTCAACCTTGAGGCTGTTTCTGGTGCACTGTGTGCTGCATTAGCTTTTCAGCAGCAAATTCCCTCACATGCCCTAAGCAGGAGAACACGTGGCATTACTGGAGGAGGCAATTTACCTTTTACCAAAGTCTCTCATCAGCCTCCATGACACATTTACTAAACAATATAATTGAAACGGCCAATATTTTTCTTTCCCTGTGACTATTTGCACTGTAGGAAGCTTTTCTTTAAACCAGAGCCTCTCTCTAGCAACACACTTCTCTTTCCCTGTATATTGTTTGCAACAAAAAGGGGTTTTTGTTTAATTTTAATAGGGCTACGTTGCAACCAAGGTGTTTTCAAAGAACACTTGCATAATTGCTACAACCAGAAAGAGGTTTTGGCTTGGCAAACACTTTCCTACACCAGCTCAAGGAGACAAGGTAGGATGGTGTTTCAAAGTGGTGCAAAAGCCAATTATTTTCAGTGAAAAGCACTTGTTCCTACACACACAGGAGAAAAGACTCCAAGAACTGAAGAGAACCTTCTCAGCAGGACTGAGTTTCTTGAGAAGTTCTTTGAAAGTTTGCATTGCCCATGAATAACTCCAATTACTATTCAGCCTGGGATGAACTTCCAGAGATGAGGCAGCCACAGCTTCTCTGGGCAGTTTGTGCCAGAGCCTCCCCATCCTCATGGGGAAGAATTTCTTCCCAGTATCCCATCTAACCCTGCCCTCTGGCAGTGGGAAGCCATTTCTCCTTGTCCTTTCACTCCAGGCCCTTGTAAATAGACTTGTCCAGTCTTTCCTGTCAGCTCCTTCAGATACTGGAAGGCTGCAATGAGGTCACCCAAAGCTTCTCTCCTCCAGGATGAACAACCCCAACTCTCCCAGCCTTTCCTCACAGCAGAGCTGCTCCATCCCTCTGATCATGCTGGTGCCTCCTCTGGACTCTCTCCCAGCAGCTCCAGGTCCTTCCTGTGCTGGGCTCCAGGGCTGGGGGCAGCTCAGCAGGAGGGGTCTCACCTGAGCAGAGGAGCAGAATCCTCCTGGAGCTGCTGCCCACGCTGGGGGTCAGCCCAGCACGTGGGGGTTTTCTGGGCTGTTGGGGCATTGATGGGTCATGTCCAGCCTGTCACCCACCAGGCCCCCAGTCCTTCTCAGCAGGGCTGCTCTCGATACGCTCATTGCCAGTTCTGAGCTCCAGTGCTGGTTTTCCTAAATGCTGTTCTCTGGCTTTGTTTCTTTGATGATCAGAGACCTGGGCCTTATGAATTGCAACCCAGAGAGAATCGCTTCATTATCTCCCGGAACAGACTCCAAAGCTTGAGCCCGTATGGAAAACGCATCCAAGCCCTGTGCAGAGGAATTCCCTCCTACCTTGCTTACCCAGCTCCTGGTGAGTCTGCTACTGACAGCCTTTGTGCTCCAAAATTAGGAGAGGTTAACAGGATTACAAAAAAAGATTAAAGCAGACATGAGCATGTCACTTACTGGAATTCTGTGGTTTTCTGTGACTTTTTATACACCCATGTATACATACCTAAGGAAATGCAGTAGGTCTGTCACTATCCTCCGTACCAGACCTGGAGCCCAGCCGTTCTTGGGAAGATTCTGGGCTCTAACTCTTGACATAAGTCTGGAATTTTTAGGCAACTAGTTGGAAACATTTCAGCTACATTTTTGTTTTCATATTTTTACAGTCCAAATCTAATCAGATTTTATTTTTCTTTCAGGATCAAACTTTTTAAGATGATCAAAATTCTCATCAGGATCAAACTTCTTAGAGTGAGATATTTCATGATTGACAATTAAGATTAATGAACTGCCTGTTTATCACTGTGGTTACTCCTGACAAAGTTTGCAGAACAAAATTCATACAACTGTGTACCCATAAGTAAGATTTTTCTCCTTGATAATCTTATCTTGATCATATTTTCAATCATTTATCTTTATTTTGCTTTGTGTGGAAGCTGCTGAGTCTCAGTAAAATTTATCATCAACCTACACTGGTTTGTGCTGTGTTTTTACAAACCCTTTGAAAAATCAGAAGCAATTCCAGACAAGTTGCAAAACTAATGTTCTTGCAAAATCCCAGTTTTGGCATTTAAACCTCTTCCACTACAACTTCCTAGGGATAGTTCATATGCTGTCTTGAGCAATTATTCATCAATACAAGAAGAAAATGGTGCTATACCTATTACATTATCCATCTTTAAGATAACATGAGATCAGTATAACTGATTTTTATTTTGACTTCTAATTAACATAGTAAAACGTAGTAATATAATGTAATGTGAAATATTTTGTTTTAAAAATAAATATTGCCATGTAATATGGCCAACTGCAAATAGACAGATGACCAGCCCAGAAATTGAATTGCAGATAACGGAATTGAGAAGTGTATTAGATGAAATCTGGGGTTGAAAACAGGTGTTAGGCCAAAAAGCAAAGCAAAAAGCCTGAGCCTACTTTCTTCATCAAAAACTTCAGCAACTCACTCTGTCTGGAGAGGTGACATCTTCACCTTCCCTCCTCACTCAGGGGCCCTTTCCTTGCTCTTTGAAAGGAGTTACTCTAACAGACACTTCACCCACTCAGGAACCCCAGCATTACTCTAAGGAAAGGACACAGCAGCCTGTTCTCTTCAGGAAAAGCCTTTTGGGGACTCTAAGGGTCAAGTGATGTGAAAACCAAAGCAAAACTGCACCCAAGAATTTTTTAACACCTCCAAAGAAAAGCAACCCTAGGGCTGCAGCATTTAAACAGCAGTTCCTGTCTGACTTGCCTGGGGCTTCTGGAGAGACTCTGCTCTCCTTTTCCAACTTGACAATGCATTTTCCATCCAGAGATCCCACAGGCACAGCCCTCCTCCCTGATCCTGTTGGGAGGCACTGGGAATGTCTCTCTGAGGGCCGTGGGCGCTGTCACAGATGATGATTCCTCACGGCCCCAGGCAGCCGGGATGTGACCTGAGCAGAGTCTGCGGTGCCGATCTCGCAGCCCCGCGGTCACCGCGCAGCACCAGGAGCCCGGCAGCCTCCCCGCCAAACCGGGGTAGCCACTGCCCGCTCCAGCCAAAGCCTCCCTGGTCTCCAGGCAGGGAATAGCAGGGCACAGCTGCTCCTGGCAAGCGACAATGCCTGTTGCAATACTGTCCCGCTTAAAGCCAGAGCTCCAACAGGAGAGCAAAACACTGTCAGCAAGGCCCAGCTGCTCACAAAACTACTTTAACTTCATGCACTTAGAAGGAAAAGAATCTGTCAATAATTGTATATCAGTAAAGCTGTAAAGGTGTAAATGTCTCAGGGTTGCTTTGCCAACTCCACGGAGGCCCAGATGCCTCAGCCTTCATTGCTGTATTTTAGTGGGTACTATGGTGACCCAACAACATACAGTATATTTTGGAAGGTAAAAAGGCTTTCACATATTTTGTCTAATGCAAAGCTTTTTATGTTCTTGTTTAAGCCCTAGGATATCTGCGGTCTTAAGTTTGATGTGAATTTTCAAAAGCAAATACTACATGTCAGAAAAATACTAAAAACAAATTTAATTTTTCACTGCAAATGGATTCCTATTTGATAACTATCAGACTCCAGCAGGTCAAAATGTTCAGAAGTACAATCCCCATGTTTATCAAGCAGTTATACCAGGAAATAATTTTCAGGGACAAGTGACAGGGAAACAAATGACAAAATAATTTTATTGCAACACTCAGCACTTTCACATTGATTTCTCAAAACATATAAAAGGTGGAGGGTTCACACGGCTCTTTCAACCTGCAGGAGCATCAGCTCTGCAGTCAGGATGAATCTCCCTGTAAGTATGCATGCTTTTCTTCCTTATAAACTGAAATCTTGATTCAAACCCCTTCCTTTATCCCTCAGAAGGGCTTCTGCCTCTCTAGAGCACTAAAGCTTTCTCTGGGGACATTTTGCTCCTCTAGAATGAGCAACTCAGCCCCTGTTCCCCAGAGGAGCTGAGGAGGTAAGGATTTTTTCACGGCTTGGCTGTAGTTATTCAGAAAACAGGAAGCCTAATCCATGTCCACTATTGTCAGTGCTTTTGCCCAGCTGGAGCACTGCACTAGTGGATCAAGCCCTTCCCTGTAATGCCAGAGCAGAAGGAATGGAAAAGCTTTCTCCTCACTCTTGTAAAATACCTGTGTGTGCCTGCACAGGTCTGAGAAACAACTTGAGATTCAGCTCTTGAAAGAGCAAGTGTGAAATGTGTCTACTTTGCAGCACCCTGGGGCAAAAGCAAGGGTGACCCTTTTGGGGCACTGATGCAATCCCAGGATGAAAGCAAAAAAGCATCCAAGGAGGACCTTTAAACATCAGATTAAGAAAATGGAAGGAGGATTAGATTTGTCAGCCAGAGCTGCAGTTGCACTTTTGTGTTTGATTTTCATTTCAGATTTTGACTGCAGTCCTTCTTGGACTTGTCCTGACTCCAGCCCTTGCTGATTACGTGAGTACAAGTGAACAACTTCCACATGCATGGCTACTCTGTCTCTATTCCCTGCTTCATGAAATCTCCTTGATTCTTTCTCCACTACTTTGAAGGAAAAGAATGGAAGTCTTCTCAAACGGATGAAACACTAAAGACACCAGGATGACAGGTGTCAGATGCATCAGTGATTTATGGAATCCTTGAAGAGAATTCTTATGGCTACTGCCCAGTGCCAGTGCCTTGATTCTGGGTCTATTTGAAAATACTGAGGACACTGCTGGCTCTTGGGGGAGGGAACACTACTTCTATTGTAGCAAGGGTTTTTAAAAGCATTGCAGAAAACACTGACTAATATTACCATCTAAAAGGGCTCCATTTGGTTTTCCAGTCTCAGCAGACAAACCAAGACCAACAAATCATCTTTGATGGAGACAGCCATATCACTATCACCGGTATCTCACAAAGCGTGAAGATCAATAGTCTAACAAGGGTAGCAATCATTGAGCAAAAGACCAATAATTTATCATGGAAAACAATCTGGAACTACAACAGGGTAAGTGGCGCGGAGTGGGATTATATAGAAGGTGGCTTAGGGATGAGGCTGGTTTCTGTATTCTGATCATTTGAGGTAAACGATGTGGGTGGAAACATTTGCTATTTGTTACTGTTCCAATCCTGACGTTGATCCAACCTCAACAATTGGAAAAACTGAATTGTGAGTCCTGAATATTTTATTTTACAGGGGGTCATTGCAACCAAAGTCACGCAACAGAACACCTGCTACATTTCTGTAATGAACAGAAATGAGATGCCCAGCTTTGATAATCTGGCCCACCTGGCACAGGAGAGCAGGGTAAGACTCCCAAGGACCTGGTTCCCAGGTTCCCAGGTTTTTGGCATTGAAGTTCAAGGGGTGACTGCTTCACGTGCTTTTTCTTTCTCGACAGGATTAGGTTGTCACCAGTGGCAGGGTTTCTTTCACTAAACAGTAATGTAGATTGGGAATTTGTTGTACGAATGCTTTGCCAAAAGAAGAAAGGGACTGCAGCATTCCCTCCCCCAGCTCTGCTTTTCTGAGGATGCTGAGCTCTGCAGCCTGCTGGGAAATCCCTTGCTCTGAGGAGCCCTTCAAGGCCCTTAATCCTATTGGCAGACCAAGATCTCAAATTTCCTCACAGACTTTTCAGTACCAAACTGCATTGGTCAGCTCAGAACACGGCCTTGCAGCTGCTCTTGGCCACACTCCCTTTTCCTTTCGGCACGAGAGAGTGTCTCCCTATTCCACAGCCTTTCCCCCACATTCCTGGGATGAATGGACGCCTGTGGCCCTAGCTGAGGAAGGAGCTAGAGAGCAGCGGGAAGTTCAGAGCACAGGAGGAAACAGCAGGAAAGCAGCCAGAGACTTGGGCCAGGCCACAGTGCATTCCAGGAGGAAAAGAGAGTGGCAATTCATTTGAAATTAGGCCCATGGCAGTCGTTGTGACTTGTCCCACTAGAGCACCCAGGGCTCTCAGAAAAGGGTCCTAAGCACAATCTGCAAAGAGGCCAACAGCAAATGTATGTGCCCAGGCTTGCTGCTGCCCTCTTTGGTTCCAGGTTAAACAGGCTGCAGGAAGTGACTTCTCCTGACGGCCTTCCAGCCAAGGGCCTCTGAGGGGTGAGGGTGGAGACTGAGCAAAGGCCTTTGAAAGAAAGCCTCTGGCTCCGCAGAGCAGCCGCCGTCTTCTCCTCTTCAGCGCTTACCTTGCACTGCCACTTCCCCTCAGGCTCCCTGCGCATTGACTCCCTTAGAACAAGCTCTGCCTTTGCTGCTGCCTTCAAGGCTTGCCAGTGCTCCCACAGGCTCCCAGGGCATGGAAAGGTGTCCCTAAAGGCACTTGGGACTCAAACATCCAGGCCCGAGTCATCCTTCCAGAGCTAGGAATAGGCCTAGAACGGAAGCAGCTCCTGACACTGAACTTACTGAGTGCTGGTCTTTGATATTTAGAACCTGATTGGTCTTGGAAGACCTACCAAGGAGATCACCTTTGTCACCGGTGGATTGGTCAACAACCTCAACTCTTATGGAATAGACATCACTGCTATGTGCAGCGGACTCACCACCTACATGGCTTACGAAGTTCACAGTGAGTGCAAGCTTTGGCAATTCTCAGTGTTACTGACCTGGCCTTCTTGTCTCTTGGGCCATGACTAAGGCACAATTGCAGCTCTTCCATTTTCAGACACACAGACACCAAAGGCTTCAGGCCAGTTGCACAAACGGTTTGGCACATTCACAGATCAGGACCGGAGCAGGGTGCTGCCCCAGCTCCCATAAATGATCCAAAGCAAAGCCTTACACCTCCTCTCAGGGATGCTTAATGGGTCTTCAGTTTGGGCCCAGAGTGTTTTGGCTGACACTGCACTCCCCTGCAATCCCTAGAGTAAAGAGGAAGGGTCAGTCTACAAACCACTGTCCTTCAAGTGACAAGTTGATCCAGGCAGCCAAGAAACTCCTGTGCTTCACAACACTAAGCCAAGTGGCTTTGATCTCTATAGGTTTTTCCCAGGGTTTTAATGACTTACGCTTGGTCGGATTCTTTCTCAATGTCACAGCCCATGCGACTGGGCCCATGAACTGGCAGCAGCCTCACCATGTCATGCCCAGCCCTTGCGACTCACACCAGCCAGTGCATAGAGCTGTGATTTCTGCAGGGGAAAGCCCAAAGGGTGCTCAAGAGCATGTCTTTGTGAGCATTCCTTGCTGAGACATGGAGCTGGTGATCTCTGGGGGCTCCAAGAGAATCTGTCCCTCACACAGCTGAAACATTTCCAGCACAGCAATTCTTCAGAACCTGGCTGGCTCTGAGCAACACCAGCTGACAACAGACTATCCTGAAGAAAGGTAGCCAAGCTCTTAGACATTAGCTCATGGGGGTTTGTTTCTTCTCTTCTTTCTTTCCAAGGACTCCAAGTGAATCTGGGATCGTGCATTACACTCAATGTCCTGCGAGTTCTGGATCTGAAGTACTGCCAGGGCAATGGAAATTGGAATGGCAATGGCAATTGGAATGGCAATGGCATTTGGAATGGCAGTTGGAATGGCAATTGGAACGGCAATTGGAATGGAAATGGCAATTTCCCGGTAAGAAAAACTTAGCCCTTTCTTTTCTTGAGCAAAATGTGTGCGACTCTAGAGTACCTGCCCAAAGCCAACCTTGATGCCTTCCTTACTTGGCATCTCCTCTTTTGAGAGGTTCCTGCTTGGGGGTGCAGATGCTTTAAAAGGGCAATGGGTGATCAGAGGTTTCCATCATGCACTTTGAGCATGGATTTACTCTAGCCAGTATTCTTGCACACATCCACCCCTAAAAGCACCAGATGAAAGCTGATGCGGCAATGCTTCACTGAATCCCTGAAAAAAATTCTTATGGTCACTACCCACTGCCACAGCCTTGATTCTGGGTCCTCTGGAAAAGACCGAGGGCAGTGCCAGGAACTTCCTGGATGGCAGCATTTCCTCTGTTTAAGCAGGGATTTTTCCAAAGATTTAGGACTTCACTATCTCACTTCAAAACCAAAACATTTTCTTTCTCTTGGCTTTCCAGTCTCAGCAGATTCCAGGCATTATCCTCAACAACACGCAAGGCAGCATCTCCAACAACACGCAAGTCATCATTGGTGGCCAGTCCCAAATTGTGACCATCAACAGGCAATGGCGCGTGGCAATTATTGAGAAAACGACTGGCAGTGGGTCCTGGAAAACCATCTGGAACTACAACAAGGTGAGTGGCACACAGGGAGCTCATTCTAAAAGCATCCAAGGAGACTGGCTCTGCCAACACCTGGACTGAGGCAGTGATTATTTCCCTATACTGAATGTCTGGAGTCCACAATGTGGGGCAGAAAGTCTCAGCATTTCTTAGAGTTTCCATGCTGACTCTATCCCACTGTTAACAGTTTAAAAAAACCAGAATTGTGAGTGCTGAATCCTTTTCTTTCTCAGGGCGTCATTGCAACCAAAGTCATGGAACAGAACGCCTGCTACATTTCCATCATGAACAGAAACGAGATGCCCCGCTTTGATAATCTGGCCCGCCTGGCACAGGAGAGCAGGGTAAGCTTCCCAAGGAGTAGCAGGTTTCTCTCCCTGGACTTCATTGGGCAGTTTCTTCATGTGCTTTTGCGTTCTGGACAGGACAAAGTTGTCACCAGTGGCAGGGTTTCCTCACTTTTAAGAGTAATGCAGATTGGGAATTTGTTGTACGAATGCTTTGCCAAAAGAAGAAAGGGACTGCAGCATTCCCTCCCCCAGCTCTGCTTTTCTGAGGATGCTGAGCCCTGCAGCCTGCTGAGAAATCTCTTGCTCTGAGGAGCCCTTCAAGGCCCTTAATCCTACTGGCAGACAAGATTTCAAAGTTCCCCACACACTTTTCAGTACTAACTGCATTGGTCAGCTCAGAACACGGCCTTGCAGCTGCTCTTGGCCACACTCCCTTTTCCTTTCGGCACGAGAGAGTGTCTCCCTATTCCACAGCCTTTCCCCCACATTCCTGGGATGAATGGACGCCTGTGGCCCTAGCTGAGGAAGGAGCTAGAGAGAAGCGGGAAGTTCAGAGCACAGGAGGAAACAGCAGGAAAGCAGCCAGAGACTTGGGCCAGGCCACAGTGCATTCCAGGAGGAAAAGAGAGTGGCAATTCATTTGAAATTAGGCCCATGGCAGTCGTTGTGACTTGTCCCACTAGAGCACCCAGGGCTCTCAGAAAAGGGTCCTAGGCACAATCTGCAAAGAGGCCAACAGCAAATGTATGTGCCCAGGCTTGCTGCTGCCCTCTTTGGTTCCAGGTTAAACAGGCTGCAGGAAGTGACTTCTCCTGACGGCCTTCCAGCCAAGGGCCTCTGAGGGGTGAGGGTGGAGACTGAGCAAAGGCCTTTGAAAGAAAGCCTCTGGCTCCGCAGAGCAGCCGCCGTCTTCTCCTCTTCAGCGCTTACCTTGCACTGCCACTTCCCCTCAGGCTCCCTGCACATTGACTCCCTTAGAACAAGCTCTGCCTTTGCTGCTGCCTTCAAGGCTTGCCAGTGCTCCCACAGGCCCCCAGGGCATGGAAAGGTGTCCCTAAAGGCACTTGGGACTCAAACATCCAGGCCCGAGTCATCCTTCCAGAGCTAGGAATAGGCCCAGAACGGAAGCAGCTCCTGACACTGAACTTACTGAGTGCTGGTTTTCCATATCTAGAACCTGATTGGTCTTGGAAGACCTACCAAGAAGATCACCTTTGTCACCAATGGATTGGTCAACAACCTCAACTCCTATGGAATAGACATCACTGCTATGTGCAGCGGACTCACCACCTACATGGCTTACGAAGTTCACAGTGAGTGCAAGCAATGGGAATTCTCAGTGTTACTGACCTGGCCTTCTTGTCTCTTGGGGCATGACTAAGGCAGAATTGCAGCTCTTCAGACACACAGTCACCAAGGGCTTCAGGGCAGTTGCACAAACGGTTTGGCACCTCCAGAGATCAGGATAGGAACAAGGCGGTCTCTAGCCCTACAAGATGATCTGAACCAAACCGTTAGAGATGCACTACGGGATGCCTAATGGGGCACCAATTCGGTAAAAGTTTCTTTGTGCTAAGTTCTGCTATAGTGCCCAGTCAAGGAGAAGGGTTGGTCAACGAAACTTCAGATCACAGCAGGCTGATGAATTAACCCAGGCAGTCATCAAATTCATCTGCTTCAAAACACTAAGCCAAGTAGCTTTGATCCCTGTAGGTGTTTCCCTGGGGCAAAAATCCCATTCCCCAGGGCTTTAATGACCTACATTTGGTCGGATTCTTTCTCAATGTCACAGCCCATGCGACTGGGCCCATGAACTGGCAGCAGCCTCACCACGTCATGCCCAGTCCGTGTGATTCACAGCAGCACAGAGTGCACAGAGCTGTGATTTCTGCAGGGGAAAGCCCAAAGGGTGCTCAAGAGCATGTCTTTGTCAGCATTCCTTACTGAGGCACAGAGCTGGTGATCTTTGGCGACTCCAAGAGAATCTGTCCCTCACACAGCTCAAGAATTCCCACTGCAGCAATTCTTGAGAACTGGGCTGGCTCTGAGAAACAGCACCACCCTCCTGTAGAAAGGCAGCCAAGCTCTTCGGCATTAGCTCATGGGCTCTTGTCCTTTCTTATCCAGCATTCCAAGGACCCCAGGTGGATCTGGGATCATGCATTACCCTTGATGTCCTGAGAGTTGTTGAGCTGAAGTACTGCCAGGGCAGTGGAAATTGGAATGGCAATTGGAATGGCAACGGCAATTGGAACGGCAATTGGAACGGCAACAACAATTGGAATGGCATTTGGAATGGCAACAACGGCAATTGGAATGGCATTTGGAATGGCAACAATGGCAATTGGAATGGCAACAACAACTGGAATGGAAATTGGAACGGTAATAATGGCAATTGGAACGGCAACTGGAATGGCAACTGGAATGGCAATTGGAACGGCAATTGGAATGGCAATTGGAATGGAAATGGCAATTTCCCGGTGAGAAACCCTTAGCCCTTACTTTTCTTGAGCAAAATGTGGGTGACTCTAGAGTACCTGCCCAAAGCCAACCCTGATGCCCTCCTTACCTAGCATCTCCTCTTTTAAGAGGTTCCTGCTTGGGGGTGCAGATGCTTTAAAAGGGCAATGGGTGATCAGAGGTTTCCATCATGCACTTTGAGCATGGATTTACTCTGGCCAGTATTCTTGCACACATCCACCCCTGAAGGCACCAGATGAAATTTGATGCGGCAATGCTTCACTGAATCCCTGAAAAAAATTCTTATGGCCACTACCCACTGCCACAGCCTTGATTCTGGGTCCTCTGGAAAAGACCGAGGGCAGTGCCAGGCACTTCCCGGAGGGCAGCATTTCCATTCCAGCGGGGATTTGGGGACAGATTTGGGGACGTCACTGTCTCCCTTCAAAGACAAATTGTCTTCTTTCCCTTGGCGTTTTAGTCTCAGCAGATTCCAGACATCCTCCTCAACAACACGCAAGTCATCGTTGGTGGCCAGTCCCAGATTGTGACCATCAACAGGCAATGGCGCGTGGCAGTCATTGAGAAAAAGAGCTTCAGCGGGTCCTGGAAAACCATCTGGAACTACAACACGGTGAGTGGCACGGAGGGGGCTCATTCCAAAAGCATCCAGGGAGACTGGCTCCGCAAACAGCTCAAGGACAAAGGACAAAGACTGTTTCCTTATTCTGAACATTAGGAGTCCATGATGCGGGGCAGAAAGTCTCAGCATTTCTTAGGGTTTCCGTCCCGACTCTCACCCAATGCTAACAGCTGGAAAAAATGGAATTGTGAATGCTGAATCCTTTTCCTTCACAGGGCGTCATTGCAACCAAAGTCATGGAACAGAACGCCTGCTACATTTCCATCATGAACAGAAACGAGATGCCCCGCTTTGATAATCTGGCCCGCCTGGCACAGGAGAGCAGGGTAAGCTTCCCAAGGAGTAGCAGGTTTCTCTCCCTGGACTTCACTGGGCAGTTTCTTCATGTGCTTTTGCTTTCTGGACAGGACAAAGTTGTCACCAGTGGCAGGGTTTCCTCACTTTTAAGAGTAATGCAGATTGGGAATTTGTTGTACGAATGCTTTGCCAAAAGAAGAAAGGGACTGCACAGCATTCCCTCCCCCAGCTCTGCTTTTCTGAGGATGCTGAGCTCTGCAGCCTGCTGGGAAATCCCTTGCTCTGAGGAGCCCTTCAAGGCCCTTAATCCTATTGGCAGACCAAGATCTCAAAGTTCCTCACACACTTTTCAGTACCAAACTGCATTGGTCAGCTCAGAACACGGCCTTGCAGCTGCTCTTGGCCACACTCCCTTTTCCTTTCGGCACGAGAGAGTGTCTCCCTATTCCACAGCCTTTCCCCCACATTCCTGGGATGAATGGACGCCTGTGGCCCTAGCTGAGGAAGGAGCTAGAGAGCAGCGGGAAGTTCAGAGCACAGGAGGAAACAGCAGGAAAGCAGCCAGAGACTTGGGCCAGGCTAAGTGCATTCCAGGAGGAAAAGAGAGTGGCAATTCATTTGAAACTAGGCCCATGGCAGTCGTTGTGACTTGTCCCACTAGAGCACCCAGGGCGCTCAGAAAAGGGTCCTAGGCACAATCTGCAAAGAGGCCAACAGCAAATGTATGTGCCCAGGCTTGCTGCTGCCCTCTTTGGTTCCAGGTTAAACAGGCTGCAGGAAGTGACTTCTCCTGACGGCCTTCCAGCCAAGGGCCTCTGAGGGGTGAGGGTGGAGACTGAGCAAAGGCCTTTGAAAGAAAGCCTCTGGCTCCACAGAGCAGCCGCCGTCTTCTCCTCTTCAGCACTTACCTTGCACAGCCACTTCCCCTCAGGCTCCCTGCGCCTTGACTCCCTTAGAACAAGCTCTGCCTTTGCTGCTGCCTTCAAGGCTTGCCAGTGCTCCCACAGGCCCCCAGGGCATGGAAAGGTGTCCCTAAAGGCACTTGGGACTCAAACATCCAGGCCCGAGTCATCCTTCCAGAGCTAGGAATAGGCCCAGAACGGAAGCAGCTCCTGACACTGAACTTACTGAGTGCTGGTCTTTGATATTTAGAACCTGATTGGTCTTGGAAGACCTACCAAGGAGATCACCTTTGTCACCGGTGGATTGGTCAACAACCTCAACTCCTATGGAATAGACATCACTGCTATGTGCAGCGGACTCACCACCTACATGGCTTACGAAGTTCACAGTGAGTGCAAGCAATGGGAATTCTCAGTGTTACTGACCTGGCCTTCTTGTCTCTTGGGCCATGACTAAGGCACAATTGCTGCCCTTTGACTTGTAGTCAGACTGAAACCAAGGCCTTCCGAGCAGTTGCACAAAGAGTTGCACCTCCACACATCAGGATGGGAACAGGGTGGTGTCACAGCCCCTCATAAGTGACCCGAACAAAACCCTTACAGCTCCCTTCACGGCAGCTTAATGGGCCTTCTATTTGGGCCCAGAGTGCTTTGGCTCACACTGCGCTCCTCTGTAACGCGCAGCCAAAAAGAAGGGTCGGTCTATGGACCGCTGTCCTTCAGGTCCGAGCAGACTGACACGTTGACCCAGGCAGCCACCAAACCCTTGTGCTTCACAACACTAAGCCAAGTGGCTTTGATCCCTATAGGTTTTTCCCAGGGGCAACAATCCCATTCCCCAGGGCTTTAATGACCTACACTTGGTCGGATTCTTTCTCAATGTCACAGCCCATGCGACTGGGCCCATGAACTGGCAGCAGCCTCACCACGTCATGCCCAGCCCTTGCGATTCACAGCAGTTCAGAGTGCACAGAGCTGTGATTTCTGCAGGGGAAAGCCCAAAGGGTGCTCAAGAGCATGTCTTTGTCAGCATTCCTTGCTGAGGCACAGAGCTGGTGATCTTTGGCGACTCCAAGAGAATCTGTCCCTCACACAGCTCCAACAGTCCCAGCGCAGCAGTTCTTCAGAACCTGGCTGGCTCTGAGCAACAGCACCACCCTCCTGTAGAAAGGCAGCCAAGCTCTTAGGCATTAGCTCATGGGCTCTTGTCATTCCTTTCCCAGCATTCCAAGGACCCCAGGTGAATCTGGCATCCTGCATTACCCTCGATGTCCTGAGAGTTGTGGAGCTGAAGTACTGCCAGGGCAATGGCACTACCAATTTCCCGGTGAGAAATCCTTTCACCTTACCTTTCTTCTGCCAGAAAGGGGGAGGGTCTCCAGAGCTGCTGCCCAAAGCCAACCCAGAAGGCTTTCTTGCCTGGCATCTCCTCTTTTGCCAGGTTCTAGGGTATTTGACCCAGCTTGACAGTGCAGATAATGAAACAGAGCAGTGAGGCAGTAAGACGTTTCCATCCCAGACCTTGAACATAGATTTGCAATGGTCAGTGCCCTTGCACACATCTACCTCTAAAGGCACCAGATGATAGCTGTCAGATGCAGCAATGATTCACTGAATCCGTGAAAAAAATTCTTATGGCCTCTGCCCACTGCCGCAGCCTTGATTCTGAGTGCTTTGGAAAAGACTCAGCCAGGCACTTCCCGGAGGGCAGTATTTCCATTCCAGCGGGGATTTGGGGACAGATTTGGGGACGTCACTGTCTCCCTTCAAAGACAAATTGTCTTCTTTCCCTTGGCGTTTTAGTCTCAGCAGATTCCAGGCATCCTCCTCAACAACACGCAAGTCATCGTTGGTGGCCAGTCCCAGATTGTGACCATCAACAGGCAATGGCGCGTGGCAGTCATTGAGAAAAAGAGCTTCAGCGGGTCCTGGAAAACCATCTGGAACTACAACGCGGTGAGTGGCACGGAGGGGGCTCATTCCAAAACCATCGACGGAGACTGGCTCCGCAAACAGCTGACCCAAGGACAAACATTGTTACTTATTCCGAACATTAGGAGTCCATGATGTGGGGCAGAAAGTCTCAGCATTTCTTTCCATCCCGACTCTATCCCAATGCTAACAGTTGGAAAAAACGGAATTGTGAGTGCTGAATCCTTTTCCTTCACAGGGCGTCATTGCAACCAAAGTCTCACAACAGAACGCCTGCTACATTTCCATCATGAACAGAAATGAGATGCCCCGCTTTGATAATCTGGCCCGCCTGGCACAGGAGAGCAGGGTAAGCTTCCCAAGGAGTAGCAGGTTTCTCGCCCTGGACTTCATTGGGCAGTTTCTTCATGTGCTTTTGCTTTCTGGACAGGACAAAGTTGTGGCAGGGTTTCTTTCACTCAATAGAAATGCAGATTCATTGTAGGAATGCTTTGTCCAAACAAGAAGGGGGCTGCAGCACCCCCTCCTCCACTTTCTCTGTTCATTCTGAGCTCTGCAGCCTGCTGGGTAAACCTGTTCTTTGTGGAGTCCTTCCGTGCTTTTCTTCCACTGCCACTTCCCATCAAGTTCCCTGCAGACTCCCTTCAAAGGAGCTCTGCCTTTGCTGCTGCCTTCAAGGCTTGCCAGTGCTCCCACAGGCCCCCAGGGCATGGAAAGGTGTCCCTAAAGGCACTTGGGACTCCAACATCCAGGCCCGAGTCATTCTTCCAGAGCTAGGAATAGGCCCAGAACGGAAGCAGCTCCTGACACTGAATTTACTGAGGGCTGGTTTTCCATATCTAGAACCTGATTGGTCTTGGAAGACCTACCAAGAAGATCACCTTTGTCACCAATGGATTGGTCAACAACCTCTACTCCTATGGAATAGACATCACTGCTATGTGCAGCGGACTCACCACCTACATGGCTTACGAAGTTCACAGTGAGTGCAAGCTTTGGCAATTCTCAGTGTTACTGACCTGGCCTTCTTGTCTCTTGGGCCATGACTAAGGCACAATTGCAGCTCTTCCATTTTCAGACACACAGACACCAAAGGCTTCAGCAATTGCACAAAATGTTCAGCACCTCCACAGATCACGACTGGAGCGAGGTGCTGCCCCAGCTCCCATAAATTATCCAAAGCAAAGCCTTACACCTCCTCTCAGGGATGCTTCATGGGTCTTCAATTTGGGCCCAGAGTGTTTTGGCTGACACTGCACTCCCCTGCAATCCCTAGAGTAAAGAGGAGGGGTCAGTCTACAAACCACTGTCCTTCAGGTGACAAGTTGATCCAGGCAGCCAAGAAACTCCTGTGCTTCACAACATTAAGCCAAATGGCTTTGATCCCTATAGGTTTTTCCCAGGGTTTTAATGACCTACGCTTGGTCGGATTCTTTCTCAATGTCACAGCCCATGCGACTGGGCCCATGAACTGGCAGCAGCCTCACCATGTCATGCCCAGCCCTTGCGACTCACACCAGCCAGGGCATAGAGCTCTGATTTCTGCAGGGGAAAGCCCAAAGGGTGCTCAAGAGCATGTCTTTGTCAGCATTCCTTGCTGAGGCACAGAGCTGGTGATCTTTGGCGACTCCAAGAGAATCTGTCCCTCACACAGCTCCAACAGTCCCAGCGCAGCAATTCTTCAGAACCTGGCTGGCTCTGAGCAACAGCACCACCCTCCTGTAGAAAGGCAGCCAAGCTCTTAGGCATTAGCTCATGGGCTCTTGTCATTCCTTTCCCAGCATTCCAAGGACCCCAGGTGAATCTGGGATCATGCATTACCCTTGATGTCCTGAGAGTTGTGGAGCTGAAGTACTGCCAGGGCAACGGCAATTGGAATGGCAATTGGAATGGCAACGGCAATTGGAACGGCAACAACAATTGGAACGGCATTTGGAATGGCAACAACGGCAATTGGAATGGCAATTGGAATGGCATTTGGAATGGCAACAATGGCAATTGGAATGGCAATAATGGCAATTGGAATGGCATTTGGAATGGCAACTGGAACGGCAATAATGGCAATTGGAACGGCAACTGGAATGGCAACTGGAATGGCAACTGGAATGGCAATTGGAACGGCAATTGGAATGGAAATGGCAATTTCCCGGTGAGAAACCCTTAGCCCTTACTTTTCTTGAGCAGAATGTGGGTGACTCTAGAGTACCTGCCCAAAGCCAACCCTGATGCCCTCCTTACCTAGCATCTCCTCTTTTGAGAGGTTCCTGCTTGGGGATGCAGATGCTTTAAAAGGGCAATGGGTGATCAGAGGTTTCCATCATGCACTTTGAGCATGGATTTACTCTGGCCAGTATTCTTGCACACATCCACCCCTAAAGGCACCAGATGAAAGCTGATGCGGCAATGCTTCACTGAATCCCTGAAAAAAATTCTTATGGCCACTACCCACTGCCACAGCCTTGATTCTGGGTCCTCTGGAAAAGACCGAGGGCAGTGCCAGGCACTTCCCGGAGGGCAGCATTTCCATTCCAGCGGGGATTTGGGGACAGATTTGGGGACGTCACTGTCTCCCTTCAAAGACAAATTGTCTTCTTTCCCTTGGCGTTTTAGTCTCAGCAGATTCCAGGCATCCTCCTCAACAACACGCAAGTCATCGTTGGTGGCCAGTCCCAGATTGTGACCATCAACAGGCAATGGCGCGTGGCAGTCATTGAGCAAAAGAGCTTCAGCGGGTCCTGGAAAACCATCTGGAACTACAACACGGTGAGTGGCACGGAGGGGGCTCATTGCAAAACCATCGACGGAGACTGGCTCCGCAAACAGCTCAAGGACAAAGGACAAAGACTGTTTCCTTATTCTGAACATTAGGAGTCCATGATGCGGGGCAGAAAGTCTCAGCATTTCTTAGGGTTTCCGTCCCGACTCTCACCCAATGCTAACAGCTGGAAAAAATGGAATTGTGAATGCTGAATCCTTTTCCTTCACAGGGCGTCATTGCAACCAAAGTCATGGAACAGAACGCCTGCTACATTTCCATCATGAACAGAAACGAGATGCCCCGCTTTGATAATCTGGCCCGCCTGGCACAGGAGAGCAGGGTAAGCTTCCCAAGGAGTAGCAGGTTTCTCGCCCTGGACTTCATTGGGCAGTTTCTTCATGTGCTTTTGCTTTCTGGACAGGACAAAGTTGTCACCAGTGGCAGGGTTTCCTCACTTTTAAGAGTAATGCAGATTGGGAATTTGTTGTACGAATGCTTTGCCAAAAGAAGAAAGGGACTGCAGCATTCCCTCCCCCAGCTCTGCTTTTCTGAGGATGCTGAGCTCTGCAGCCTGCTGGGAAATCCCTTGCTCTGAGGAGCCCTTCAAGGCCCTTAATCCTATTGGCAGACCAAGATCTCAAAGTTCCTCACACACTTTTCAGTACCAAACTGCATTGGTCAGCTCAGAACACGGCCTTGCAGCTGCTCTTGGCCACACTCCCTTTTCCTTTCGGCACGAGAGAGTGTCTCCCTATTCCACAGCCTTTCCCCCACATTCCTGGGATGAATGGACGCCTGTGGCCCTAGCTGAGGAAGGAGCTAGAGAGCAGCGGGAAGTTCAGAGCACAGGAGGAAACAGCAGGAAAGCAGCCAGAGACTTGGGCCAGGCCACAGTGCATTCCAGGAGGAAAAGAGAGTAGCAATTCATTTGAAACTAGGCCCATGGCAGTCGTTGTGACTTGTCCCACTAGAGCACCCAGAGCTCTCAGAAAAGGGTCCTAGGCACAATCTGCAAAGAGGCCAACAGCAAATGTATGTGCCCAGGCTTGCTGCTGCCCTCTTTGGTTCCAGGTTAAACAGGCTGCAGGAAGTGACTTCTCCTGACGGCCTTCCAGCCAAGGGCCTCTGAGGGGTGAGGGTGGAGACTGAGCAAAGGCCTTTGAAAGAAAGCCTCTGGCTCCGCAGAGCAGCCGCCGTCTTCTCCTCTTCAGCGCTTACCTTGCACAGCCACTTCCCCTCAGGCTCCCTGCGCCTTGACTCCCTTAGAACAAGCTTTGCCTTTGCTGCTGCCTTCAAGGCTTGCCAGTGCTCCCACAGGCCCCCAGGGCATGGAAAGGTGTCCCTAAAGGCACTTGGGACTCAAACATCCAGGCCCGAGTCATCCTTCCAGAGCTAGGAATAGGCCCAGAACGGAAGCAGCTCCTGACACTGAACTTACTGAGTGCTGGTCTTTGATATTTAGAACCTGATTGGTCTTGGAAGACCTACCAAGGAGATCACCTTTGTCACCGGTGGATTGGTCAACAACCTCAACTCCTATGGAATAGACATCACTGCTATGTGCAGCGGACTCACCACCTACATGGCTTACGAAGTTCACAGTGAGTGCAAGCAATGGGAATTCTCAGTGTTACTGACCTGGCCTTCTTGTCTCTTGGGCCATGACTAAGGCACAATTGCTGCCCTTTGACTTGTAGTCAGACTGAAACCAAGGCCTTCCGAGCAGTTGCACAGAGTTGCACCTCCACACATCAGGATGGGAACAGGGTGGTGTCACAGCCCCTCATAAGTGACCCGAACAAAACCCTTACAGCTCCCTTCACGGCAGCTTAATGGGCCTTCTATTTGGGCCCAGAGTGCTTTGGCTCACACTGCGCTCCTCTGTAACGCGCAGCCAAAAAGAAGGGTCGGTCTATGGACCGCTGTCCTTCAGGTCCGAGCAGACTTGACACGTTGACCCAGGCAGCCACCAAACCCTTGTGCTTCACAACACTAAGCCAAGTGGCTTTGATCCCTATAGGTTTTTCCCAGGGGCAACAATCCCATTCCCCAGGGCTTTAATGACCTACACTTGGTCGGATTCTTTCTCAATGTCACAGCCCATGCGACTGGGCCCATGAACTGGCAGCAGCCTCACCACGTCATGCCCAGCCCTTGCGATTCACAGCAGTACAGAGTGCACAGAGCTGTGATTTCTGCAGGGGAAAGCCCAAAGGGTGCTCAAGAGCATGTCTTTGTCAGCATTCCTTGCTGAGGCACAGAGCTGGTGATCTTTGGCGACTCCAAGAGAATCTGTCCCTCACACAGCTCCAACAGTCCCAGCGCAGCAGTTCTTCAGAACCTGGCTGGCTCTGAGCAACAGCACCACCCTCCTGTAGAAAGGCAGCCAAGCTCTTAGGCATTAGCTCATGGGCTCTTGTCTTTTCTTTCTCAGCATTCCAAGGACCCCAGGTGAATCTGGCATCCTGCATTACCCTCGATGTCCTGAGAGTTGTGGAGCTGAAGTACTGCCAGGGCAATGGCACTACCAATTTCCCGGTGAGAAATCCTTTCACCTTACCTTTCTTCTGCCAGAAAGGGGGAGGGTCTCCAGAGCTGCTGCCCAAAGCCAACCCAGAAGGCTTTCTTGCCTGGCATCTCCTCTTTTGCCAGGTTCTAGGGTATTTGACCCAGCTTGACAGTGCAGATAATGAAACAGAGCAGTGAGGCAGTAAGACGTTTCCATCCCAGACCTTGAACATAGATTTGCAATGGTCAGTGCCCTTGCACACATCTACCTCTAAAGGCACCAGATGATAGCTGTCAGATGCAGCAATGATTCACTGAATCCGTGAAAAAAATTCTTATGGCCTCTGCCCACTGCCGCAGCCTTGATTCTGAGTGCTTTGGAAAAGACTCAGCCAGGCACTTCCCGGAGGGCAGCATTTCCATTCCAGCGGGGATTTGGGGACAGATTTGGGGACGTCACTGTCTCCCTTCAAAGACAAATTGTCTTCTTTCCCTTGGCGTTTTAGTCTCAGCAGATTCCAGACATCCTCCTCAACAACACGCAAGTCATCGTTGGTGGCCAGTCCCAGATTGTGACCATCAACAGGCAATGGCGCGTGGCAGTCATTGAGAAAAAGAGCTTCAGCGGGTCCTGGAAAACCATCTGGAACTACAACGCGGTGAGTGGCACGGAGGGAGCTCATTCCAAACCATCGACGGAGACTGGCTCCGCAAACAGCTGACCCAAGGACAAACATTGTTTCCTTATTCTGAACATTAGGAGTCCATGATGTGGGGCAGAAAGTCTCAGCATTTCTTTCCATCCCAACTCTATCCCAATGCTAACAGTTGGAAAAAACGGAATTGTGAGTGCTGAATCCTTTTCTTTCTCAGGGCGTCATTGCAACCAAAGTCTCACAACAGAACGCCTGCTACATTTCCATCATGAACAGAAATGAGATGCCCCGCTTTGATAATCTGGCCCGCCTGGCACAGGAGAGCAGGGTAAGCTTCCCAAGGAGTAGCAGGTTTCTCGCCCTGGACTTCATTGGGCAGTTTCTTCATGTGCTTTTGCTTTCTGGACAGGACAAAGTTGTGGCAGGGTTTCTTTCACTCAATAGAAATGCAGATTCATTGTAGGAATGCTTTGTCCAAACAAGAAGGGGGCTGCAGCATCCCCTCCTCCACTTTCTCTGTGCATTCTGAGCTCTGCAGCCTGCTGGGTAAACCTGTTCTTTGTGGAGTCCTTCCGTGCTTTTCTTCCACTGCCACTTCCCATCAAGTTCCCTGCAGACTCCCTTCAAAGGAGCTCTGCCTTTGCTGCTGCCTTCAAGGCTTGCCAGTGCTCCCACAGGCCCCCAGGGCATGGAAAGGTGTCCCTAAAGGCACTTGGGACTCAAACATCCAGGCCCGAGTCATCCTTCCAGAGCTAGGAATAGGCCCAGAACGGAAGCAGCTCCTGACACTGAATTTACTGAGGGCTGGTTTTCCATATCTAGAACCTGATTGGTCTTGGAAGGCCTACCAAGAAGATCACCTTTGTCACCAATGGATTGGTCAACAACCTCTACTCCTATGGAATAGACATCACTGCTATGTGCAGCGGACTCACCACCTACATGGCTTACGAAGTTCACAGTGAGTGCAAGCTTTGGCAATTCTCAGTGTTACTGACCTGGCCTTCTTGTCTCTTGGGCCATGACTAAGGCACAATTGCAGCTCTTCCATTTTCAGACACACAGACACCAAAGGCTTCAGCAATTGCACAAAATGTTCAGCACCTCCACAGATCAGGACTGGAGCAGGGTGCTGCCCCAGCTCCCATAAATTATCCAAAGCAAAGCCTTACACCTCCTCTCAGGGATGCTTAATGGGTCTTCAATTTGGGCCCAGAGTGTTTTGGCTGACACTGCACTCCCCTGCAATCCCTAGAGTAAAGAGGAGGGGTCAGTCTACAAACCACTGTCCTTCAGGTGACAAGTTGATCCAGGCAGCCAAGAAACTCCTGTGCTTCACAACACTAAGCCAAATGGCTTTGATCCCTATAGGTTTTTCCCAGGGTTTTAATGACCTACACTTGGTCCGATTCTTTCTCAATGTCACAGCCCATGCGACTGGGCCCATGAACTGGCAGCAGCCTCACCATGTCATGCCCAGCCCTTGCGACTCACACCAGCCAGGGCATAGAGCTGTGATTTCTGCAGGGGAAAGCCCAAAGGGTGCTCAAGAGCATGTCTTTGTCAGCATTCCTTGCTGAGGCACAGAGCTGGTGATCTTTGGCGACTCCAAGAGAATCTGTCCCTCACACAGCTCCAACAGTCCCAGCGCAGCAATTCTTCAGAACCTGGCTGGCTCTGAGCAACAGCACCACCCTCCTGTAGAAAGGCAGCCAAGCTCTTAGGCATTAGCTCATGGGCTCTTGTCATTCCTTTCTCAGCATTCCAAGGACCCCAGGTGAATCTGGGATCATGCATTACCCTTGATGTCCTGAGAGTTGTGGAGCTGAAGTACTGCCAGGGCAACGGCAATTGGAACGGCAATTGGAATGGCAACGGCAATTGGAACGGCAACAACAATTGGAACGGCATTTGGAATGGCAACAACGGCAATTGGAATGGCAATTGGAATGGCATTTGGAATGGCAACAATGGCAATTGGAATGGCAATAATGGCAATTGGAATGGCATTTGGAATGGCAACTGGAACGGCAATAATGGCAATTGGAACGGCAACTGGAATGGCAACTGGAATGGCAACTGGAATGGCAATTGGAACGGCAATTGGAATGGAAATGGCAATTTCCCGGTGAGAAACCCTTAGCCCTTACTTTTCTTGAGCAAAATGTGGGTGACTCTAGAGTACCTGCCCAAAGCCAACCCTGATGCCCTCCTTACCTAGCATCTCCTCTTTTGAGAGGTTCCTGCTTGGGGATGCAGATGCTTTAAAAGGGCAATGGGTGATCAGAGGTTTCCATCATGCACTTTGAGCATGGATTTACTCTGGCCAGTATTCTTGCACACATCCACCCCTAAAGGCACCAGATGAAAGCTGATGCGGCAATGCTTCACTGAATCCCTGAAAAAAATTCTTATGGCCGCTACCCACTGCCACAGCCTTGATTCTGGGTCCTCTGGAAAAGACCGAGGGCAGTGCCAGGCACTTCCCGGAGGGCAGCATTTCCATTCCAGCGGGGATTTGGGGACAGATTTGGGGACGTCACTGTCTCCCTTCAAAGACAAATTGTCTTCTTTCCCTTGGCGTTTTAGTCTCAGCAGATTCCAGGCATCCTCCTCAACAACACGCAAGTCATCGTTGGTGGCCAGTCCCAGATTGTGACCATCAACAGGCAATGGCGCGTGGCAGTCATTGAGCAAAAGAGCTTCAGCGGGTCCTGGAAAACCATCTGGAACTACAACACGGTGAGTGGCACGGAGGGGGCTCATTGCAAAACCATCGACGGAGACTGGCTCCGCAAACAGCTCAAGGACAAAGGACAAAGACTGTTTCCTTATTCTGAACATTAGGAGTCCATGATGCGGGGCAGAAAGTCTCAGCATTTCTTAGGGTTTCCGTCCCGACTCTCACCCAATGCTAACAGCTGGAAAAAATGGAATTGTGAATGCTGAATCCTTTTCCTTCACAGGGCGTCATTGCAACCAAAGTCATGGAACAGAACGCCTGCTACATTTCCATCATGAACAGAAACGAGATGCCCCGCTTTGATAATCTGGCCCGCCTGGCACAGGAGAGCAGGGTAAGCTTCCCAAGGAGTAGCAGGTTTCTCTCCCTGGACTTCACTGGGCAGTTTCTTCATGTGCTTTTGCTTTCTGGACAGGACAAAGTTGTCACCAGTGGCAGGGTTTCCTCACTTTTAAGAGTAATGCAGATTGGGAATTTGTTGTACGAATGCTTTGCCAAAAGAAGAAAGGGACTGCAGCATTCCCTCCCCCAGCTCTGCTTTTCTGAGGATGCTGAGCTCTGCAGCCTGCTGGGAAATCCCTTGCTCTGAGGAGCCCTTCAAGGCCCTTAATCCTATTGGCAGACCAAGATCTCAAAGTTCCTCACACACTTTTCAGTACCAAACTGCATTGGTCAGCTCAGAACACGGCCTTGCAGCTGCTCTTGGCCACACTCCCTTTTCCTTTCGGCACGAGAGAGTGTCTCCCTATTCCACAGCCTTGCCCCCACATTCCTGGGATGAATGGATGCCTGTGGCCCTAGCTGAGGAAGGAGCTAGAGAGCAGCGGGAAGTTCAGAGCACAGGAGGAAACAGCAGGAAAGCAGCCAGAGACTTGGGCCAGGCTAAGTGCATTCCAGGAGGAAAAGAGAGTGGCAATTCATTTGAAACTAGGCCCATGGCAGTCGTTGTGACTTGTCCCACTAGAGCACCCAGGGCTCTCAGAAAAGGGTCCTAGGCACAATCTGCAAAGAGGCCAACAGCAAATGTATGTGCCCAGGCTTGCTGCTGCCCTCTTTGGTTCCAGGTTAAACAGGCTGCAGGAAGTGACTTCTCCTGACGGCCTTCCAGCCAAGGGCCTCTGAGGGGTGAGGGTGGAGACTGAGCAAAGGCCTTTGAAAGAAAGCCTCTGGCTCCGCAGAGCAGCCGCCGTCTTCTCCTCTTCAGCGCTTACCTTGCACTGCCACTTCCCCTCAGGCTCCCTGCGCCTTGACTCCCTTAGAACAAGCTCTGCCTTTGCTGCTGCCTTCAAGGCTTGCCAGTGCTCCCACAGGCCCCCAGGGCATGGAAAGGTGTCCCTAAAGGCACTTGGGACTCAAACATCCAGGCCCGAGTCATTCTTCCAGAGCTAGGAATAGGCCCAGAACGGAAGCAGCTCCTGACACTGAACTTACTGAGTGCTGGTCTTTGATATTTAGAACCTGATTGGTCTTGGAAGACCTACCAAGGAGATCACCTTTGTCACCGGTGGATTGGTCAACAACCTCAACTCCTACGGAATAGACATCACTGCTATGTGCAGCGGACTCACCACCTACATGGCTTACGAAGTTCACAGTGAGTGCAAGCAATGGGAATTCTCAGTGTTACTGACCTGGCCTTCTTGTCTCTTGGGCCATGACTAAGGCACAATTGCTGCCCTTTGACTTGTAGTCAGACTGAAACCAAGGCCTTCCGAGCAGTTGCACAAAGAGTTGCACCTCCACACATCAGGATGGGAACAGGGTGGTGTCACAGCCCCTCATAAGTGACCCGAACAAAACCCTTACAGCTCCCTTCACGGCAGCTTAATGGGCCTTCTATTTGGGCCCAGAGTGCTTTGGCTCACACTGCGCTCCTCTGTAACGCGCAGCCAAAAAGAAGGGTCGGTCTATGGACCGCTGTCCTTCAGGTCCGAGCAGACTTGACACGTTGCCCCAGGCAGCCACCAAACCCTTGTGCTTCACAACACTAAGCCAAGTGGCTTTGATCCCTATAGGTTTTTCCCAGGGGCAACAATCCCATTCCCCAGGGCTTTAATGACCGACACTTGGTCGGATTCTTTCTCAATGTCACAGCCCATGCGACTGGGCCCATGAACTGGCAGCAGCCTCACCACGTCATGCCCAGCCCTTGCGATTCACAGCAGTACAGAGTGCACAGAGCTGTGATTTCTGCAGGGGAAAGCCCAAAGGGTGCTCAAGAGCATGTCTTTGTCAGCATTCCTTGCTGAGGCACAGAGCTGGTGATCTTTGGCGACTCCAAGAGAATCTGTCCCTCACACAGCTCCAACAGTCCCAGCGCAGCAGTTCTTCAGAACCTGGCTGGCTCTGAGCAACAGCACCACCCTCCTGTAGAAAGGCAGCCAAGCTCTTAGGCATTAGCTCATGGGCTCTTGTCTTTTCTTTCTCAGCATTCCAAGGACCCCAGGTGAATCTGGCATCCTGCATTACCCTCGATGTCCTGAGAGTTGTGGAGCTGAAGTACTGCCAGGGCAATGGCACTACCAATTTCCCGGTGAGAAATCCTTTCACCTTACCTTTCTTCTGCCAGAAAGGGGAGGGTCTCCAGAGCTGCTGCCCAAAGCCAACCCAGAAGGCTTTCTTGCCTGGCATCTCCTCTTTTGCCAGGTTCTAGGGTATTTGACCCAGCTTGAGAGTGCAGATAATGAAACAGAGCAGTGAGGCAGTAAGACGTTTCCATCCCAGACCTTGAACATAGATTTGCAATGGTCAGTGCCCTTGCACACATCTACCTCTAAAGGCACCAGATGACAGCTGTCAGATGCAGCAATGATTCACTGAATCCATGAAAAAAATTCTTATGGCCTCTGCCCACTGCCACAGCCTTGATTCTGAGTGCTTTGGAAAAGACTCAGCCAGGCACTTCCCGGAGGGCAGCATTTCCATTCCAGCGGGGATTTGGGGACAGATTTGGGGACCTCACTGTCTCCCTTCAAAGACAAATTGTCTTCTTTCCCTTGGCGTTTTAGTCTCAGCAGATTCCAGGCATCCTCCTCAACAACACGCAAGTCATCGTTGGTGGCCAGTCCCAGATTGTGACCATCAACAGGCAATGGCGAGTGGCAGTCATTGAGAAAAAGAGCTTCAGCGGGTCCTGGAAAACCATCTGGAACTACAACGCGGTGAGTGGCACGGAGGGGGCTCATTCCAAACCATCGACGGAGACTGGCTCCGCAAACAGCTGACCCAAGGACAAACATTGTTTCCTTATTCTGAACATTAGGAGTCCATGATGTGGGGCAGAAAGTCTCAGCATTTCTTTCCATCCTGATTCTATCCCATTGCTAACAGTTGGAAAAAACGGAATTGTGAGTGCTGAATCCTTTTCTTTCTCAGGGCATCATTGCAACCAAAGTCTCACAACAGAACGCCTGCTACATTTCCATCATGAACAGAAATGAGATGCCCCGCTTTGATAATCTGGCCCGCCTGGCACAGGAGAGCAGGGTAAGCTTCCCAAGGAGTAGCAGGTTTCTCACCCTGGACTTCATTGGGCAGTTTCTTCATGTGCTTTTGCTTTCTGGAAAGGACAAAGTTGTGGCAGGGTTTCTTTCACTCAACAGAAATGCAGATTCATTGTAGGAATGCTTTGTCCAATCAAGAAGGGGGCTGCAGCACCCCCTCCTCCACTTTCTCTGTGCATTCTGAGCTCTGCAGCCTGCTGGGTAAACCTGTTCTTTGTGGAGTCCTTCCGTGCTTTTCTTCCACTGCCACTTCCCATCAAGTTCCCTGCAGACTCCCTTCAAAGGAGCTCTGCCTTTACTGCTGCCTTCAAGGCTTGCCAGTGCTCCCACAGGCCCCCAGGGCATGGAAAGGTGTCCCTAAAGGCACTTGGGACTCCAACATCCAGGCCCGAGTCATTCTTCCAGAGCTAGGAATAGGCCCAGAACGGAAGCAGCTCCTGACACTGAATTTACTGAGGGCTGGTTTTCCATATCTAGAACCTGATTGGTCTTGGAAGACCTACCAAGAAGATCACCTTTGTCACCAATGGATTGGTCAACAACCTCTACTCCTATGGAATAGACATCACTGCTATGTGCAGCGGACTCACCACCTACATGGCTTACGAAGTTCACAGTGAGTGCAAGCTTTGGCAATTCTCAGTGTTACTGACCTGGCCTTCTTGTCTCTTGGGCCATGACTAAGGCACAATTGCAGCTCTTCCATTTTCAGACACACAGACACCAAAGGCTTCAGTAATTGCACAAAATGTTCAGCACCTCCACAGATCAGGACTGGAGTGGGGTGCTGCCCCAGCTCCCACAAATTATCCAAAGCAAAGCCTTACACCTCCTCTCAGGGATGCTTAATGGGTCTTCAATTTGGGCCCAGAGTGTTTTGGCTGACACTGCACTCCCCTGCAATCCCTAGAGTAAAGAGGAGGGGTCAGTCTACAATCCACTGTCCTTCAGGTGACAAGTTGATCCAGGCAGCCAAGAAACTCCTGTGCTTCACAACACTAAGCCAAGTGGCTTTGATCCCTATAGGGTTTTCCCAGGGTTTTAATGACCTACACTTGGTCCGATTCTTTCTCAATGTCACAGCCCATGCGACTGGGCCCATGAACTGGCAGCAGCCTCACCATGTCCTGCCCAGCCCTTGCGACTCACACCAGCCAGTGCATAGAGCTCTGATTTCTGCAGGGGAAAGCCCAAAGGGTGCTCAAGAGCATGTCTTTGTCAGCATTCCTTGCTGAGGCACAGAGCTGGTGATCTTTGGCGACTCCAAGAGAATCTGTCCCTCACACAGCTCGATCCCAGCGCAGCAATTCTTCAGAACCTGGCTGGCTCTGAGCAACAGCACCACCCTCCTGTAGAAAGGCAGCCAAGCTCTTAGGCATTAGCTCATGGGCTCTTGTCATTCCTTTCCCAGCATTCCAAGGACCCCAAGTGAATCTGGGATCATGCATTACCCTCGATGTCCTGAGAGTTGTGGAGCTGAAGTACTGCCAGGGCAACGGCAATTGGAACGGCAATTGGAATGGCAACGGCAATTGGAACGGCAATTGGAACGGCAACAACAATTGGAACGGCATTTGGAATGGCAACAACGGCAATTGGAATGGCAATTGGAATGGCATTTGGAATG
This sequence comes from Prinia subflava, assembly GCF_021018805.1. Lineage (NCBI taxonomy): Eukaryota > Metazoa > Chordata > Aves > Passeriformes > Cisticolidae > Prinia > Prinia subflava. The sequence goes on along the minus strand of NC_086278.1, from coordinate 805,814 downwards.
GCAACAATGGCAATTGGAATGGCAATAATGGCAATTGGAATGGCATTTGGAATGGCAACTGGAATGGCAATAATGGCAATTGGAACGGACACTGGAATGGCAATTGGAATGGCATTTGGAATGGCAACAATGGCAATTGGAATGGCAATAATGGCAATTGGAATGGCATTTGGAACGGCAATAATGGCAATTGGAACAACAACTGGAATGGCAACTGGAATAGCAATTGGAACGGCAATTGGAATGGAAATGGCAATTTCCCGGTGAGAAACCCTTAGCCCTTACTTTTCTTGAGCAAAATGTGGGTGACTCTAGAGTACCTGCCCAAAGCCAACCCTGATGCCCTCCTTACCTAGCATCTCCTCTTTTGAGAGGTTCCTGCTTGGGGATGCAGATGCTTTAAAAGGGCAATGGGTGATCAGAGGTTTCCATCATGCACTTTGAGCATGGATTTACTCTGGCCAGTATTCTTGCACACATCCACCCCTAAAGGCACCAGATGAAAGCTGATGCGGCAATGCTTCACTGAATCCCTGAAAAAAATTCTTATGGCCGCTACCCACTGCCACAGCCTTGATTCTGGGTCCTCTGGAAAAGACCGAGGGCAGTGCCAGGCACTTCCCGGAGGGCAGCATTTCCATTCCAGCGGGGATTTGGGGACAGATTTGGGGACGTCACTGTCTCCCTTCAAAGACAAATTGTCTTCTTTCCCTTGGCGTTTTAGTCTCAGCAGATTCCAGGCATCCTCCTCAACAACACGCAAGTCATCGTTGGTGGCCAGTCCCAGATTGTGACCATCAACAGGCAATGGCGCGTGGCAGTCATTGAGCAAAAGAGCTTCAGCGGGTCCTGGAAAACCATCTGGAACTACAACACGGTGAGTGGCACGGAGGGGGCTCATTGCAAAACCATCGACGGAGACTGGCTCCGCAAACAGCTCAAGGACAAAGGACAAAGACTGTTTCCTTATTCTGAACATTAGGAGTCCATGATGCGGGGCAGAAAGTCTCAGCATTTCTTAGGGTTTCCGTCCCGACTCTCACCCAATGCTAACAGCTGGAAAAAATGGAATTGTGAATGCTGAATCCTTTTCCTTCACAGGGCGTCATTGCAACCAAAGTCATGGAACAGAACGCCTGCTACATTTCCATCATGAACAGAAATGAGATGCCCCGCTTTGATAATCTGGCCCGCCTGGCACAGGAGAGCAGGGTAAGCTTCCCAAGGAGTAGCAGGTTTCTCTCCCTGGACTTCACTGGGCAGTTTCTTCATGTGCTTTTGCTTTCTGGACAGGACAAAGTTGTCACCAGTGGCAGGGTTTCCTCACTTTTAAGAGTAATGCAGATTGGGAATTTGTTGTACGAATGCTTTGCCAAAAGAAGAAAGGGACTGCAGCATTCCCTCCCCCAGCTCTGCTTTTCTGAGGATGCTGAGCTCTGCAGCCTGCTGGGAAATCCCTTGCTCTGAGGAGCCCTTCAAGGCCCTTAATCCTATTGGCAGACCAAGATCTCAAAGTTCCTCACACACTTTTCAGTACCAAACTGCATTGGTCAGCTCAGAACACGGCCTTGCAGCTGCTCTTGGCCACACTCCCTTTTCCTTTCGGCACGAGAGAGTGTCTCCCTATTCCACAGCCTTGCCCCCACATTCCTGGGATGAATGGATGCCTGTGGCCCTAGCTGAGGAAGGAGCTAGAGAGCAGCGGGAAGTTCAGAGCACAGGAGGAAACAGCAGGAAAGCAGCCAGAGACTTGGGCCAGGCTAAGTGCATTCCAGGAGGAAAAGAGAGTGGCAATTCATTTGAAACTAGGCCCATGGCAGTCGTTGTGACTTGTCCCACTAGAGCACCCAGGGCTCTCAGAAAAGGGTCCTAGGCACAATCTGCAAAGAGGCCAACAGCAAATGTATGTGCCCAGGCTTGCTGCTGCCCTCTTTGGTTCCAGGTTAAACAGGCTGCAGGAAGTGACTTCTCCTGACGGCCTTCCAGCCAAGGGCCTCTGAGGGGTGAGGGTGGAGACTGAGCAAAGGCCTTTGAAAGAAAGCCTCTGGCTCCGCAGAGCAGCCGCCGTCTTCTCCTCTTCAGCGCTTACCTTGCACTGCCACTTCCCCTCAGGCTCCCTGCGCCTTGACTCCCTTAGAACAAGCTCTGCCTTTGCTGCTGCCTTCAAGGCTTGCCAGTGCTCCCACAGGCCCCCAGGGCATGGAAAGGTGTCCCTAAAGGCACTTGGGACTCAAACATCCAGGCCCGAGTCATTCTTCCAGAGCTAGGAATAGGCCCAGAACGGAAGCAGCTCCTGACACTGAACTTACTGAGTGCTGGTCTTTGATATTTAGAACCTGATTGGTCTTGGAAGACCTACCAAGGAGATCACCTTTGTCACCGGTGGATTGGTCAACAACCTCAACTCCTACGGAATAGACATCACTGCTATGTGCAGCGGACTCACCACCTACATGGCTTACGAAGTTCACAGTGAGTGCAAGCAATGGGAATTCTCAGTGTTACTGACCTGGCCTTCTTGTCTCTTGGGCCATGACTAAGGCACAATTGCTGCCCTTTGACTTGTAGTCAGACTGAAACCAAGGCCTTCCGAGCAGTTGCACAAAGAGTTGCACCTCCACACATCAGGATGGGAACAGGGTGGTGTCACAGCCCCTCATAAGTGACCCGAACAAAACCCTTACAGCTCCCTTCACGGCAGCTTAATGGGCCTTCTATTTGGGCCCAGAGTGCTTTGGCTCACACTGCGCTCCTCTGTAACGCGCAGCCAAAAAGAAGGGTCGGTCTATGGACCGCTGTCCTTCAGGTCCGAGCAGACTTGACACGTTGCCCCAGGCAGCCACCAAACCCTTGTGCTTCACAACACTAAGCCAAGTGGCTTTGATCCCTATAGGTTTTTCCCAGGGGCAACAATCCCATTCCCCAGGGCTTTAATGACCGACACTTGGTCGGATTCTTTCTCAATGTCACAGCCCATGCGACTGGGCCCATGAACTGGCAGCAGCCTCACCACGTCATGCCCAGCCCTTGCGATTCACAGCAGTACAGAGTGCACAGAGCTGTGATTTCTGCAGGGGAAAGCCCAAAGGGTGCTCAAGAGCATGTCTTTGTCAGCATTCCTTGCTGAGGCACAGAGCTGGTGATCTTTGGCGACTCCAAGAGAATCTGTCCCTCACACAGCTCCAACAGTCCCAGCGCAGCAGTTCTTCAGAACCTGGCTGGCTCTGAGCAACAGCACCACCCTCCTGTAGAAAGGCAGCCAAGCTCTTAGGCATTAGCTCATGGGCTCTTGTCTTTTCTTTCTCAGCATTCCAAGGACCCCAGGTGAATCTGGCATCCTGCATTACCCTCGATGTCCTGAGAGTTGTGGAGCTGAAGTACTGCCAGGGCAATGGCACTACCAATTTCCCGGTGAGAAATCCTTTCACCTTACCTTTCTTCTGCCAGAAAGGGGAGGGTCTCCAGAGCTGCTGCCCAAAGCCAACCCAGAAGGCTTTCTTGCCTGGCATCTCCTCTTTTGCCAGGTTCTAGGGTATTTGACCCAGCTTGAGAGTGCAGATAATGAAACAGAGCAGTGAGGCAGTAAGACGTTTCCATCCCAGACCTTGAACATAGATTTGCAATGGTCAGTGCCCTTGCACACATCTACCTCTAAAGGCACCAGATGACAGCTGTCAGATGCAGCAATGATTCACTGAATCCATGAAAAAAATTCTTATGGCCTCTGCCCACTGCCACAGCCTTGATTCTGAGTGCTTTGGAAAAGACTCAGCCAGGCACTTCCCGGAGGGCAGCATTTCCATTCCAGCGGGGATTTGGGGACAGATTTGGGGACCTCACTGTCTCCCTTCAAAGACAAATTGTCTTCTTTCCCTTGGCGTTTTAGTCTCAGCAGATTCCAGGCATCCTCCTCAACAACACGCAAGTCATCGTTGGTGGCCAGTCCCAGATTGTGACCATCAACAGGCAATGGCGAGTGGCAGTCATTGAGAAAAAGAGCTTCAGCGGGTCCTGGAAAACCATCTGGAACTACAACGCGGTGAGTGGCACGGAGGGGGCTCATTCCAAACCATCGACGGAGACTGGCTCCGCAAACAGCTGACCCAAGGACAAACATTTTTTCCTTATTCTGAACATTAGGAGTCCATGATGTGGGGCAGAAAGTCTCAGCATTTCTTTCCATCCTGATTCTATCCCATTGCTAACAGTTGGAAAAAACGGAATTGTGAGTGCTGAATCCTTTTCTTTCTCAGGGCATCATTGCAACCAAAGTCTCACAACAGAACGCCTGCTACATTTCCATCATGAACAGAAATGAGATGCCCCGCTTTGATAATCTGGCCCGCCTGGCACAGGAGAGCAGGGTAAGCTTCCCAAGGAGTAGCAGGTTTCTCACCCTGGACTTCATTGGGCAGTTTCTTCATGTGCTTTTGCTTTCTGGAAAGGACAAAGTTGTGGCAGGGTTTCTTTCACTCAACAGAAATGCAGATTCATTGTAGGAATGCTTTGTCCAATCAAGAAGGGGGCTGCAGCACCCCCTCCTCCACTTTCTCTGTGCATTCTGAGCTCTGCAGCCTGCTGGGTAAACCTGTTCTTTGTGGAGTCCTTCCGTGCTTTTCTTCCACTGCCACTTCCCATCAAGTTCCCTGCAGACTCCCTTCAAAGGAGCTCTGCCTTTACTGCTGCCTTCAAGGCTTGCCAGTGCTCCCACAGGCCCCCAGGGCATGGAAAGGTGTCCCTAAAGGCACTTGGGACTCCAACATCCAGGCCCGAGTCATTCTTCCAGAGCTAGGAATAGGCCCAGAACGGAAGCAGCTCCTGACACTGAATTTACTGAGGGCTGGTTTTCCATATCTAGAACCTGATTGGTCTTGGAAGACCTACCAAGAAGATCACCTTTGTCACCAATGGATTGGTCAACAACCTCTACTCCTATGGAATAGACATCACTGCTATGTGCAGCGGACTCACCACCTACATGGCTTACGAAGTTCACAGTGAGTGCAAGCTTTGGCAATTCTCAGTGTTACTGACCTGGCCTTCTTGTCTCTTGGGCCATGACTAAGGCACAATTGCAGCTCTTCCATTTTCAGACACACAGACACCAAAGGCTTCAGTAATTGCACAAAATGTTCAGCACCTCCACAGATCAGGACTGGAGTGGGGTGCTGCCCCAGCTCCCACAAATTATCCAAAGCAAAGCCTTACACCTCCTCTCAGGGATGCTTAATGGGTCTTCAATTTGGGCCCAGAGTGTTTTGGCTGACACTGCACTCCCCTGCAATCCCTAGAGTAAAGAGGAGGGGTCAGTCTACAATCCACTGTCCTTCAGGTGACAAGTTGATCCAGGCAGCCAAGAAACTCCTGTGCTTCACAACACTAAGCCAAGTGGCTTTGATCCCTATAGGGTTTTCCCAGGGTTTTAATGACCTACACTTGGTCCGATTCTTTCTCAATGTCACAGCCCATGCGACTGGGCCCATGAACTGGCAGCAGCCTCACCATGTCCTGCCCAGCCCTTGCGACTCACACCAGCCAGTGCATAGAGCTCTGATTTCTGCAGGGGAAAGCCCAAAGGGTGCTCAAGAGCATGTCTTTGTCAGCATTCCTTGCTGAGGCACAGAGCTGGTGATCTTTGGCGACTCCAAGAGAATCTGTCCCTCACACAGCTCGATCCCAGCGCAGCAATTCTTCAGAACCTGGCTGGCTCTGAGCAACAGCACCACCCTCCTGTAGAAAGGCAGCCAAGCTCTTAGGCATTAGCTCATGGGCTCTTGTCATTCCTTTCCCAGCATTCCAAGGACCCCAAGTGAATCTGGGATCATGCATTACCCTCGATGTCCTGAGAGTTGTGGAGCTGAAGTACTGCCAGGGCAACGGCAATTGGAACGGCAATTGGAATGGCAACGGCAATTGGAACGGCAATTGGAACGGCAACAACAATTGGAACGGCATTTGGAATGGCAACAACGGCAATTGGAATGGCAATTGGAATGGCATTTGGAATGGCAACAATGGCAATTGGAATGGCAATAATGGCAATTGGAATGGCATTTGGAATGGCAACTGGAATGGCAATAATGGCAATTGGAACGGACACTGGAATGGCAATTGGAATGGCATTTGGAATGGCAACAATGGCAATTGGAATGGCAATAATGGCAATTGGAATGGCATTTGGAACGGCAATAATGGCAATTGGAACAACAACTGGAATGGCAACTGGAATAGCAATTGGAACGGCAATTGGAATGGAAATGGCAATTTCCCGGTGAGAAACCCTTAGCCCTTACTTTTCTTGAGCAAAATGTGGGTGACTCTAGAGTACCTGCCCAAAGCCAACCCTGATGCCCTCCTTACCTAGCATCTCCTCTTTTGAGAGGTTCCTGCTTGGGGATGCAGATGCTTTAAAAGGGCAATGGGTGATCAGAGGTTTCCATCATGCACTTTGAGCATGGATTTACTCTGGCCAGTATTCTTGCACACATCCACCCCTAAAGGCACCAGATGAAAGCTGATGCGGCAATGCTTCACTGAATCCCTGAAAAAAATTCTTATGGCCGCTACCCACTGCCACAGCCTTGATTCTGGGTCCTCTGGAAAAGACCGAGGGCAGTGCCAGGCACTTCCCGGAGGGCAGCATTTCCATTCCAGCGGGGATTTGGGGACAGATTTGGGGACCTCACTGTCTCCCTTCAAAGACAAATTGTCTTCTTTCCCTTGGCGTTTTAGTCTCAGCAGATTCCAGGCATCCTCCTCAACAACACGCAAGTCATCGTTGGTGGCCAGTCCCAGATTGTGACCATCAACAGGCAATGGCGCGTGGCAGTCATTGAGCAAAAGAGCTTCAGCGGGTCCTGGAAAACCATCTGGAACTACAACACGGTGAGTGGCACGGAGGGGGCTCATTGCAAAACCATCGACGGAGACTGGCTCCGCAAACAGCTCAAGGACAAAGGACAAAGACTGTTTCCTTATTCTGAACATTAGGAGTCCATGATGCGGGGCAGAAAGTCTCAGCATTTCTTAGGGTTTCCGTCCCGACTCTCACCCAATGCTAACAGCTGGAAAAAATGGAATTGTGAATGCTGAATTCTTTTCCTTCACAGGGCGTCATTGCAACCAAAGTCATGGAACAGAACGCCTGCTACATTTCCATCATGAACAGAAACGAGATGCCCCGCTTTGATAATCTGGCCCGCCTGGCACAGGAGAGCAGGGTAAGCTTCCCAAGGAGTAGCAGGTTTCTCGCCCTGGACTTCATTGGGCAGTTTCTTCATGTGCTTTTGCTTTCTGGACAGGACAAAGTTGTCACCAGTGGCAGGGTTTCCTCACTTTTAAGAGTAATGCAGATTGGGAATTTGTTGTACGAATGCTTTGCCAAAAGAAGAAAGGGACTGCAGCATTCCCTCCCCCAGCTCTGCTTTTCTGAGGATGCTGAGCTCTGCAGCCTGCTGGGAAATCCCTTGCTCTGAGGAGCCCTTCAAGGCCCTTAATCCTATTGGCAGACCAAGATCTCAAAGTTCCTCACACACTTTTCAGTACCAAACTGCATTGGTCAGCTCAGAACACGGCCTTGCAGCTGCTCTTGGCCACACTCCCTTTTCCTTTCGGCACGAGAGAGTGTCTCCCTATTCCACAGCCTTTCCCCCACATTCCTGGGATGAATGGATGCCTGTGGCCCTAGCTGAGGAAGGAGCTAGAGAGCAGCGGGAAGTTCAGAGCGCAGGAGGAAACAGCAGGAAAGCAGCCAGAGACTTGGGCCAGGTCACAGTGCATTCCAGGAGGAAAAGAGAGTGGCAATTCATTTGAAACTAGGCCCATGGCAGTCGTTGTGACTTGTCCCACTAGAGCACCCAGGGCTCTCAGAAAAGGGTCCTAGGCACAATCTGCAAAGAGGCCAACAGCAAATGTATGTGCCCAGGCTTGCTGCTGCCCTCTTTGGTTCCAGGTTAAACAGGCTGCAGGAAGTGACTTCTCCTGACGGCCTTCCAGCCAAGGGCCTCTGAGGGGTGAGGGTGGAGACTGAGCAAAGGCCTTTGAAAGAAAGCCTCTGGCTCCGCAGAGCAGCCGCCGTCTTCTCCTCTTCAGCGCTTACCTTGCACAGCCACTTCCCCTCAGGCTCCCTGCGCCTTGACTCCCTTAGAACAAGCTCTGCCTTTGCTGCTGCCTTCAAGGCTTGACAGTGCTCCCACAGGCCCCCAGGGCATGGAAAGGTGTCCCTAAAGGCACTTGGGACTCCAACATCCAGGCCCGAGTCATTCTTCCAGAGCTAGGAATAGGCCCAGAACGGAAGCAGCTCCTGACACTGAACTTACTGAGTGCTGGTCTTTGATATTTAGAACCTGATTGGTCTTGGAAGACCTACCAAGGAGATCACCTTTGTCACCGGTGGATTGGTCAACAACCTCAACTCCTACGGAATAGACATCACTGCTATGTGCAGCGGACTCACCACCTACATGGCTTACGAAGTTCACAGTGAGTGCAAGCAATGGGAATTCTCAGTGTTACTGACCTGGCCTTCTTGTCTCTTGGGCCATGACTAAGGCACAATTGCTGCCCTTTGACTTGTAGTCAGACTGAAACCAAGGCCTTCCGAGCAGTTGCACAAAGAGTTGCACCTCCACACATCAGGATGGGAACAGGGTGGTGTCACAGCCCCTCATAAGTGACCCGAACAAAACCCTTACAGCTCCCTTCACGGCAGCTTAATGGGCCTTCTATTTGGGCCCAGAGTGCTTTGGCTCACACTGCGCTCCTCTGTAACGCGCAGCCAAAAAGAAGGGTCGGTCTATGGACCGCTGTCCTTCAGGTCCGAGCAGACTTGACACGTTGCCCCAGGCAGCCACCAAACCCTTGTGCTTCACAACACTAAGCCAAGTGGCTTTGATCCCTATAGGTTTTTCCCAGGGGCAACAATCCCATTCCCCAGGGCTTTAATGACCGACACTTGGTCGGATTCTTTCTCAATGTCACAGCCCATGCGACTGGGCCCATGAACTGGCAGCAGCCTCACCACGTCATGCCCAGCCCTTGCGATTCACAGCAGTACAGAGTGCACAGAGCTGTGATTTCTGCAGGGGAAAGCCCAAAGGGTGCTCAAGAGCATGTCTTTGTCAGCATTCCTTGCTGAGGCACAGAGCTGGTGATCTTTGGCGACTCCAAGAGAATCTGTCCCTCACACAGCTCCAACAGTCCCAGCGCAGCAGTTCTTCAGAACCTGGCTGGCTCTGAGCAACAGCACCACCCTCCTGTAGAAAGGCAGCCAAGCTCTTAGGCATTAGCTCATGGGCTCTTGTCTTTTCTTTCTCAGCATTCCAAGGACCCCAGGTGAATCTGGCATCCTGCATTACCCTCGATGTCCTGAGAGTTGTGGAGCTGAAGTACTGCCAGGGCAATGGCACTACCAATTTCCCGGTGAGAAATCCTTTCACCTTACCTTTCTTCTGCCAGAAAGGGGAGGGTCTCCAGAGCTGCTGCCCAAAGCCAACCCAGAAGGCTTTCTTGCCTGGCATCTCCTCTTTTGCCAGGTTCTAGGGTATTTGACCCAGCTTGAGAGTGCAGATAATGAAACAGAGCAGTGAGGCAGTAAGACATTTCCATTCCAGACCTTGAACATAGATTTGCAATGGTCAGTGCCCTTGCACACATCTACCTCTAAAGGCACCAGATGACACCTGTCAGATGCAGCAATGATTCACTGAATCCGTGAAAAAAATTCTTATGGCCTCTGCCCACTGCCACAGCCTTGATTCTGAGTGCTTTGGAAAAGACTCAGCCAGGCACTTCCCGGAGGGCAGCATTTCCATTCCAGCGGGGATTTGGGGACAGATTTGGGGACCTCACTGTCTCCCTTCAAAGACAAATTGTCTTCTTTCCCTTGGCGTTTTAGTCTCAGCAGATTCCAGGCATCCTCCTCAACAACACGCAAGTCATCGTTGGTGGCCAGTCCCAGATTGTGACCATCAACAGGCAATGGCGAGTGGCAGTCATTGAGAAAAAGAGCTTCAGCGGGTCCTGGAAAACCATCTGGAACTACAACGCGGTGAGTGGCACGGAGGGGGCTCATTCCAAACCATCGACGGAGACTGGCTCCGCAAACAGCTGACCCAAGGACAAACATTGTTTCCTTATTCTGAACATTAGGAGTCCATGATGTGGGGCAGAAAGTCTCAGCATTTCTTTCCATCCTGATTCTATCCCATTGCTAACAGTTGGAAAAAACGGAATTGTGAGTGCTGAATCCTTTTCTTTCTCAGGGCGTCATTGCAACCAAAGTCTCACAACAGAACGCCTGCTACATTTCCATCATGAACAGAAACGAGATGCCCCGCTTTGATAATCTGGCCCGCCTGGCACAGGAGAGCAGGGTAAGCTTCCCAAGGAGTAGCAGGTTTCTCACCCTGGACTTCATTGGGCAGTTTCTTCATGTGCTTTTGCTTTCTGGAAAGGACAAAGTTGTGGCAGGGTTTCTTTCACTCAACAGAAATGCAGATTCATTGTAGGAATGCTTTGTCCAATCAAGAAGGGGGCTGCAGCACCCCCTCCTCCACTTTCTCTGTGCATTCTGAGCTCTGCAGCCTGCTGGGTAAACCTGTTCTTTGTGGAGTCCTTCCGTGCTTTTCTTCCACTGCCACTTCCCATCAAGTTCCCTGCAGACTCCCTTCAAAGGAGCTCTGCCTTTACTGCTGCCTTCAAGGCTTGCCAGTGCTCCCACAGGCCCCCAGGGCATGGAAAGGTGTCCCTAAAGGCACTTGGGACTCCAACATCAAGGCCCGAGTCATTCTTCCAGAGCTAGGAATAGGCCCAGAACGGAAGCAGCTCCTGACACTGAATTTACTGAGGGCTGGTTTTCCATATCTAGAACCTGATTGGTCTTGGAAGACCTACCAAGAAGATCACCTTTGTCACCAATGGATTGGTCAACAACCTCTACTCCTATGGAATAGACATCACTGCTATGTGCAGCGGACTCACCACCTACATGGCTTACGAAGTTCACAGTGAGTGCAAGCTTTGGCAATTCTCAGTGTTACTGACCTGGCCTTCTTGTCTCTTGGGCCATGACTAAGGCACAATTGCAGCTCTTCCATTTTCAGACACACAGACACCAAAGGCTTCAGTAATTGCACAAAATGTTCAGCACCTCCACAGATCAGGACTGGAGTGGGGTGCTGCCCCAGCTCCCACAAATTATCCAAAGCAATGCCTTACACCTCCTCTCAGGGATGCTTCATGGGTCTTCAATTTGGGCCCAGAGTGTTTTGGCTGACACTGCACTCCCCTGCAATCCCTAGAGTAAAGAGGAGGGGTCAGTCTACAAACCACTGTCCTTCAGGTGACAAGTTGATCCAGGCAGCCAAGAAACTCCTGTGCTTCACAACACTAAGCCAAGTGGCTTTGATCCCTATAGGGTTTTCCCAGGGTTTTAATGACCTACACTTGGTCCGATTCTTTCTCAATGTCACAGCCCATGCGACTGGGCCCATGAACTGGCAGCAGCCTCACCATGTCATGCCCAGCCCTTGCGACTCACACCAGCCAGTGCATAGAGCTGTGATTTCTGCAGGGGAAAGCCCAAAGGGTGCTCAAGAGCATGTCTTTGTCAGCATTCCTTGCTGAGGCACAGAGCTGGTGATCTTTGGCGACTCCAAGAGAATCTGTCCCTCACACAGCTCGGTCCCAGCGCAGCAATTCTTCAGAACCTGGCTGGCTCTGAGCAACAGCACCACCCTCCTGTAGAAAGGCAGCCAAGCTCTTAGGCATTAGCTCATGGGCTCTTGTCATTCCTTTCCCAGCATTCCAAGGACCCCAGGTGAATCTGGGATCATGCATTACCCTCGATGTCCTGAGAGTTGTGGAGCTGAAGTACTGCCAGGGCAACGGCAATTGGAACGGCAATTGGAATGGCAACGGCAATTGGAACGGCAATTGGAACGGCAACAACAATTGGAACGGCATTTGGAATGGCAACAACGGCAATTGGAATGGCAATTGGAATGGCATTTGGAATGGCAACAATGGCAATTGGAATGGCAATAATGGCAATTGGAATGGCATTTGGAATGGCAACTGGAATGGCAATAATGGCAATTGGAACGGACACTGGAATGGCAATTGGAATGGCATTTGGAATGGCAACAATGGCAATTGGAATGGCAATAATGGCAATTGGAATGGCATTTGGAACGGCAATAATGGCAATTGGAACGGCAACTGGAATGGCAACTGGAATGGCAATTGGAACGGCAATTGGAATGGAAATGGCAATTTCCCGGTGAGAAACCCTTAGCCCTTACTTTTCTGGAGCAAAATGTGGGTGACTCTAGAGTACCTGCCCAAAGCCAACCCTGATGCCCTCCTTACCTAGCATCTCCTCTTTTGAGAGGTTCCTGCTTGGGGATGCAGATGCTTTAAAAGGGCAATGGGTGATCAGAGGTTTCCATCATGCACATTGAGCATGGATTTACTCTGGCCAGTATTCTTGCACACATCCACCCCTAAAGGCACCAGATGAAAGCTGATGCGGCAATGCTTCACTGAATCCCTGAAAAAAATTCTTATGGCCGCTACCCACTGCCACAGCCTTGATTCTGGGTCCTCTGGAAAAGACCGAGGGCAGTGCCAGGCACTTCCCGGAGGGCAGCATTTCCATTCCAGCGGGGATTTGGGGACAGATTTGGGGACGTCACTGTCTCCCTTCAAAGACAAATTGTCTTCTTTCCCTTGGCGTTTTAGTCTCAGCAGATTCCAGGCATCCTCCTCAACAACACGCAAGTCATCGTTGGTGGCCAGTCCCAGATTGTGACCATCAACAGGCAATGGCGCGTGGCAGTCATTGAGCAAAAGAGCTTCAGCGGGTCCTGGAAAACCATCTGGAACTACAACACGGTGAGTGGCACGGAGGGGGCTCATTGCAAAACCATCGACGGAGACTGGCTCCGCAAACAGCTCAAGGACAAAGGACAAAGACTGTTTCCTTATTCTGAACATTAGGAGTCCATGATGCGGGGCAGAAAGTCTCAGCATTTCTTAGGGTTTCAGTCCCGACTCTCACCCAATGCTAACAGCTGGAAAAAATGGAATTGTGAATGCTGAATCCTTTTCCTTCACAGGGCGTCATTGCAACCAAAGTCATGGAACAGAACGCCTGCTACATTTCCATCATGAACAGAAATGAGATGCCCCGCTTTGATAATCTGGCCCGCCTGGCACAGGAGAGCAGGGTAAGCTTCCCAAGGAGTAGCAGGTTTCTCGCCCTGGACTTCATTGGGCAGTTTCTTCATGTGCTTTTGCTTTCTGGACAGGACAAAGTTGTCACCAGTGGCAGGGTTTCCTCACTTTTAAGAGTAATGCAGATTGGGAATTTGTTGTACGAATGCTTTGCCAAAAGAAGAAAGGGACTGCAGCATTCCCTCCCCCAGCTCTGCTTTTCTGAGGATGCTGAGCTCTGCAGCCTGCTGGGAAATCCCTTGCTCTGAGGAGCCCTTCAAGGCCCTTAATCCTATTGGCAGACCAAGATCTCAAAGTTCCTCACACACTTTTCAGTACCAAACTGCATTGGTCAGCTCAGAACACGGCCTTGCAGCTGCTCTTGGCCACACTCCCTTTTCCTTTCGGCACGAGAGAGTGTCTCCCTATTCCACAGCCTTGCCCCCACATTCCTGGGATGAATGGATGCCTGTGGCCCTAGCTGAGGAAGGAGCTAGAGAGCAGCGGGAAGTTCAGAGCACAGGAGGAAACAGCAGGAAAGCAGCCAGAGACTTGGGCCAGGTCACAGTGCATTCCAGGAGGAAAAGAGAGTGGCAATTCATTTGAAACTAGGCCCATGGCAGTCGTTGTGACTTGTCCCACTAGAGCACCCAGGGCGCTCAGAAAAGGGTCCTAGGCACAATCTGCAAAGAGGCCAACAGCAAATGTATGTGCCCAGGCTTGCTGCTGCCCTCTTTGGTTCCAGGTTAAACAGGCTGCAGGAAGTGACTTCTCCTGACGGCCTTCCAGCCAAGGGCCTCTGAGGGGTGAGGGTGGAGACTGAGCAAAGGCCTTTGAAAGAAAGCCTCTGGCTCCGCAGAGCAGCTGCCGTCTTCTCCTCTTCAGCGCTTACCTTGCACTGTCACTTCCCCTCAGGCTCCCTGCGCATTGACTCCCTTAGAACAAGCTCTGCCTTTGCTGCTGCCTTCAAGGCTTGCCAGTGCTCCCACAGGCCCCCAGGGCATGGAAAGGTGTCCCTAAAGGCACTTGGGACTCCAACATCCAGGCCCGAGTCATTCTTCCAGAGCTAGGAATAGGCCCAGAACGGAAGCAGCTCCTGACACTGAACTTACTGAGTGCTGGTACTTGATATTTAGAACCTGATTGGTCTTGGAAGACCTACCAAGGAGATCACCTTTGTCACCGGTGGATTGGTCAACAACCTCAACTCCTATGGAATAGACATCACTGCTATGTGCAGCGGACTCACCACCTACATGGCTTACGAAGTTCACAGTGAGTGCAAGCAATGGGAATTCTCAGTGTTACTGACCTGGCCTTCTTGTCTCTTGGGCCATGACTAAGGCACAATTGCTGCCCTTTGACTTGTAGTCAGACTGAAACCAAGGCCTTCCGAGCAGTTGCACAGAGTTGCACCTCCACACATCAGGATGGGAACAGGGTGGTGTCACAGCCCCTCATAAGTGACCCGAACAAAACCCTTACAGCTCCCTTCACGGCAGCTTAATGGGCCTTCTATTTGGGCCCAGAGTGCTTTGGCTCACACTGTGCTCCTCTGTAACGCGCAGCCAAAAAGAAGGGTCGGTCTATGGACCGCTGTCCTTCAGGTCCGAGCAGACTTGACACGTTGACCCAGGCAGCCACCAAACCCTTGTGCTTCACAACACTAAGCCAAGTGGCTTTGATCCCTATAGGTTTTTCCCAGGGGCAACAATCCCATTCCCCAGGGCTTTAATGACCGACACTTGGTCGGATTCTTTCTCAATGTCACAGCCCATGCGACTGGGCCCATGAACTGGCAGCAGCCTCACCACGTCATGCCCAGCCCTTGCGATTCACAGCAGTACAGAGTGCACAGAGCTGTGATTTCTGCAGGGGAAAGCCCAAAGGGTGCTCAAGAGCATGTCTTTGTCAGCATTCCTTGCTGAGGCACAGAGCTGGTGATCTTTGGCGACTCCAAGAGAATCTGTCCCTCACACAGCTCCAACAGTCCCAGCGCAGCAGTTCTTCAGAACCTGGCTGGCTCTGAGCAACAGCACCACCCTCCTGTAGAAAGGCAGCCAAGCTCTTAGGCATTAGCTCATGGGCTCTTGTCTTTTCTTTCTCAGCATTCCAAGGACCCCAGGTGAATCTGGCATCCTGCATTACCCTCGATGTCCTGAGAGTTGTGGAGCTGAAGTACTGCCAGGGCAATGGCACTACCAATTTCCCGGTGAGAAATCCTTTCACCTTACCTTTCTTCTGCCAGAAAGGGGAGGGTCTCCAGAGCTGCTGCCCAAAGCCAACCCAGAAGGCTTTCTTGCCTGGCATCTCCTCTTTTGCCAGGTTCTAGGGTATTTGACCCAGCTTGAGAGTGCAGATAATGAAACAGAGCAGTGAGGCAGTAAGACGTTTCCATCCCAGACCTTGAACATAGATTTGCAATGGTCAGTGCCCTTGCACACATCTACCTCTAAAGGCACCAGATGACAGCTGTCAGATGCAGCAATGATTCACTGAATCCATGAAAAAAATTCTTATGGCCTCTGCCCACTGCCACAGCCTTGATTCTGAGTGCTTTGGAAAAGACTCAGCCAGGCACTTCCCGGAGGGCAGCATTTCCATTCCAGCGGGGATTTGGGGACAGATTTGGGGACCTCACTGTCTCCCTTCAAAGACAAATTGTCTTCTTTCCCTTGGCGTTTTAGTCTCAGCAGATTCCAGGCATCCTCCTCAACAACACGCAAGTCATCGTTGGTGGCCAGTCCCAGATTGTGACCATCAACAGGCAATGGCGAGTGGCAGTCATTGAGAAAAAGAGCTTCAGCGGGTCCTGGAAAACCATCTGGAACTACAACGCGGTGAGTGGCACGGAGGGGGCTCATTCCAAACCATCGACGGAGACTGGCTCCGCAAACAGCTGACCCAAGGACAAACATTTTTTCCTTATTCTGAACATTAGGAGTCCATGATGTGGGGCAGAAAGTCTCAGCATTTCTTTCCATCCTGATTCTATCCCATTGCTAACAGTTGGAAAAAACGGAATTGTGAGTGCTGAATCCTTTTCTTTCTCAGGGCATCATTGCAACCAAAGTCTCACAACAGAACGCCTGCTACATTTCCATCATGAACAGAAATGAGATGCCCCGCTTTGATAATCTGGCCCGCCTGGCACAGGAGAGCAGGGTAAGCTTCCCAAGGAGTAGCAGGTTTCTCACCCTGGACTTCATTGGGCAGTTTCTTCATGTGCTTTTGCTTTCTGGAAAGGACAAAGTTGTGGCAGGGTTTCTTTCACTCAACAGAAATGCAGATTCATTGTAGGAATGCTTTGTCCAATCAAGAAGGGGGCTGCAGCACCCCCTCCTCCACTTTCTCTGTGCATTCTGAGCTCTGCAGCCTGCTGGGTAAACCTGTTCTTTGTGGAGTCCTTCCGTGCTTTTCTTCCACTGCCACTTCCCATCAAGTTCCCTGCAGACTCCCTTCAAAGGAGCTCTGCCTTTACTGCTGCCTTCAAGGCTTGCCAGTGCTCCCACAGGCCCCCAGGGCATGGAAAGGTGTCCCTAAAGGCACTTGGGACTCCAACATCCAGGCCCGAGTCATTCTTCCAGAGCTAGGAATAGGCCCAGAACGGAAGCAGCTCCTGACACTGAATTTACTGAGGGCTGGTTTTCCATATCTAGAACCTGATTGGTCTTGGAAGACCTACCAAGAAGATCACCTTTGTCACCAATGGATTGGTCAACAACCTCTACTCCTATGGAATAGACATCACTGCTATGTGCAGCGGACTCACCACCTACATGGCTTACGAAGTTCACAGTGAGTGCAAGCTTTGGCAATTCTCAGTGTTACTGACCTGGCCTTCTTGTCTCTTGGGCCATGACTAAGGCACAATTGCAGCTCTTCCATTTTCAGACACACAGACACCAAAGGCTTCAGTAATTGCACAAAATGTTCAGCACCTCCACAGATCAGGACTGGAGTGGGGTGCTGCCCCAGCTCCCACAAATTATCCAAAGCAAAGCCTTACACCTCCTCTCAGGGATGCTTAATGGGTCTTCAATTTGGGCCCAGAGTGTTTTGGCTGACACTGCACTCCCCTGCAATCCCTAGAGTAAAGAGGAGGGGTCAGTCTACAATCCACTGTCCTTCAGGTGACAAGTTGATCCAGGCAGCCAAGAAACTCCTGTGCTTCACAACACTAAGCCAAGTGGCTTTGATCCCTATAGGGTTTTCCCAGGGTTTTAATGACCTACACTTGGTCCGATTCTTTCTCAATGTCACAGCCCATGCGACTGGGCCCATGAACTGGCAGCAGCCTCACCATGTCCTGCCCAGCCCTTGCGACTCACACCAGCCAGTGCATAGAGCTCTGATTTCTGCAGGGGAAAGCCCAAAGGGTGCTCAAGAGCATGTCTTTGTCAGCATTCCTTGCTGAGGCACAGAGCTGGTGATCTTTGGCGACTCCAAGAGAATCTGTCCCTCACACAGCTCGATCCCAGCGCAGCAATTCTTCAGAACCTGGCTGGCTCTGAGCAACAGCACCACCCTCCTGTAGAAAGGCAGCCAAGCTCTTAGGCATTAGCTCATGGGCTCTTGTCATTCCTTTCCCAGCATTCCAAGGACCCCAAGTGAATCTGGGATCATGCATTACCCTCGATGTCCTGAGAGTTGTGGAGCTGAAGTACTGCCAGGGCAACGGCAATTGGAACGGCAATTGGAATGGCAACGGCAATTGGAACGGCAATTGGAACGGCAACAACAATTGGAACGGCATTTGGAATGGCAACAACGGCAATTGGAATGGCAATTGGAATGGCATTTGGAATGGCAACAATGGCAATTGGAATGGCAATAATGGCAATTGGAATGGCATTTGGAATGGCAACTGGAATGGCAATAATGGCAATTGGAACGGACACTGGAATGGCAATTGGAATGGCATTTGGAATGGCAACAATGGCAATTGGAATGGCAATAATGGCAATTGGAATGGCATTTGGAACGGCAATAATGGCAATTGGAACAACAACTGGAATGGCAACTGGAATAGCAATTGGAACGGCAATTGGAATGGAAATGGCAATTTCCCGGTGAGAAACCCTTAGCCCTTACTTTTCTTGAGCAAAATGTGGGTGACTCTAGAGTACCTGCCCAAAGCCAACCCTGATGCCCTCCTTACCTAGCATCTCCTCTTTTGAGAGGTTCCTGCTTGGGGATGCAGATGCTTTAAAAGGGCAATGGGTGATCAGAGGTTTCCATCATGCACTTTGAGCATGGATTTACTCTGGCCAGTATTCTTGCACACATCCACCCCTAAAGGCACCAGATGAAAGCTGATGCGGCAATGCTTCACTGAATCCCTGAAAAAAATTCTTATGGCCGCTACCCACTGCCACAGCCTTGATTCTGGGTCCTCTGGAAAAGACCGAGGGCAGTGCCAGGCACTTCCCGGAGGGCAGCATTTCCATTCCAGCGGGGATTTGGGGACAGATTTGGGGACCTCACTGTCTCCCTTCAAAGACAAATTGTCTTCTTTCCCTTGGCGTTTTAGTCTCAGCAGATTCCAGGCATCCTCCTCAACAACACGCAAGTCATCGTTGGTGGCCAGTCCCAGATTGTGACCATCAACAGGCAATGGCGCGTGGCAGTCATTGAGCAAAAGAGCTTCAGCGGGTCCTGGAAAACCATCTGGAACTACAACACGGTGAGTGGCACGGAGGGGGCTCATTGCAAAACCATCGACGGAGACTGGCTCCGCAAACAGCTCAAGGACAAAGGACAAAGACTGTTTCCTTATTCTGAACATTAGGAGTCCATGATGCGGGGCAGAAAGTCTCAGCATTTCTTAGGGTTTCAGTCCCGACTCTCACCCAATGCTAACAGCTGGAAAAAATGGAATTGTGAATGCTGAATTCTTTTCCTTCACAGGGCGTCATTGCAACCAAAGTCATGGAACAGAACGCCTGCTACATTTCCATCATGAACAGAAACGAGATGCCCCGCTTTGATAATCTGGCCCGCCTGGCACAGGAGAGCAGGGTAAGCTTCCCAAGGAGTAGCAGGTTTCTCGCCCTGGACTTCATTGGGCAGTTTCTTCATGTGCTTTTGCTTTCTGGACAGGACAAAGTTGTCACCAGTGGCAGGGTTTCCTCACTTTTAAGAGTAATGCAGATTGGGAATTTGTTGTACGAATGCTTTGCCAAAAGAAGAAAGGGACTGCAGCATTCCCTCCCCCAGCTCTGCTTTTCTGAGGATGCTGAGCTCTGCAGCCTGCTGGGAAATCCCTTGCTCTGAGGAGCCCTTCAAGGCCCTTAATCCTATTGGCAGACCAAGATCTCAAAGTTCCTCACACACTTTTCAGTACCAAACTGCATTGGTCAGCTCAGAACACGGCCTTGCAGCTGCTCTTGGCCACACTCCCTTTTCCTTTCGGCACGAGAGAGTGTCTCCCTATTCCACAGCCTTTCCCCCACATTCCTGGGATGAATGGATGCCTGTGGCCCTAGCTGAGGAAGGAGCTAGAGAGCAGCGGGAAGTTCAGAGCACAGGAGGAAACAGCAGGAAAGCAGCCAGAGACTTGGGCCAGGTCACAGTGCATTCCAGGAGGAAAAGAGAGTGGCAATTCATTTGAAACTAGGCCCATGGCAGTCGTTGTGACTTGTCCCACTAGAGCACCCAGGGCTCTCAGAAAAGGGTCCTAGGCACAATCTGCAAAGAGGCCAACAGCAAATGTATGTGCCCAGGCTTGCTGCTGCCCTCTTTGGTTCCAGGTTAAACAGGCTGCAGGAAGTGACTTCTCCTGACGGCCTTCCAGCCAAGGGCCTCTGAGGGGTGAGGGTGGAGACTGAGCAAAGGCCTTTGAAAGAAAGCCTCTGGCTCCGCAGAGCAGCCGCCGTCTTCTCCTCTTCAGCGCTTACCTTGCACAGCCACTTCCCCTCAGGCTCCCTGCGCCTTGACTCCCTTAGAACAAGCTCTGCCTTTGCTGCTGCCTTCAAGGCTTGACAGTGCTCCCACAGGCCCCCAGGGCATGGAAAGGTGTCCCTAAAGGCACTTGGGACTCCAACATCCAGGCCCGAGTCATTCTTCCAGAGCTAGGAATAGGCCCAGAACGGAAGCAGCTCCTGACACTGAACTTACTGAGTGCTGGTCTTTGATATTTAGAACCTGATTGGTCTTGGAAGACCTACCAAGGAGATCACCTTTGTCACCGGTGGATTGGTCAACAACCTCAACTCCTACGGAATAGACATCACTGCTATGTGCAGCGGACTCACCACCTACATGGCTTACGAAGTTCACAGTGAGTGCAAGCAATGGGAATTCTCAGTGTTACTGACCTGGCCTTCTTGTCTCTTGGGCCATGACTAAGGCACAATTGCTGCCCTTTGACTTGTAGTCAGACTGAAACCAAGGCCTTCCGAGCAGTTGCACAAAGAGTTGCACCTCCACACATCAGGATGGGAACAGGGTGGTGTCACAGCCCCTCATAAGTGACCCGAACAAAACCCTTACAGCTCCCTTCACGGCAGCTTAATGGGCCTTCTATTTGGGCCCAGAGTGCTTTGGCTCACACTGCGCTCCTCTGTAACGCGCAGCCAAAAAGAAGGGTCGGTCTATGGACCGCTGTCCTTCAGGTCCGAGCAGACTTGACACGTTGCCCCAGGCAGCCACCAAACCCTTGTGCTTCACAACACTAAGCCAAGTGGCTTTGATCCCTATAGGTTTTTCCCAGGGGCAACAATCCCATTCCCCAGGGCTTTAATGACCGACACTTGGTCGGATTCTTTCTCAATGTCACAGCCCATGCGACTGGGCCCATGAACTGGCAGCAGCCTCACCACGTCATGCCCAGCCCTTGCGATTCACAGCAGTACAGAGTGCACAGAGCTGTGATTTCTGCAGGGGAAAGCCCAAAGGGTGCTCAAGAGCATGTCTTTGTCAGCATTCCTTGCTGAGGCACAGAGCTGGTGATCTTTGGCGACTCCAAGAGAATCTGTCCCTCACACAGCTCCAACAGTCCCAGCGCAGCAGTTCTTCAGAACCTGGCTGGCTCTGAGCAACAGCACCACCCTCCTGTAGAAAGGCAGCCAAGCTCTTAGGCATTAGCTCATGGGCTCTTGTCTTTTCTTTCTCAGCATTCCAAGGACCCCAGGTGAATCTGGCATCCTGCATTACCCTCGATGTCCTGAGAGTTGTGGAGCTGAAGTACTGCCAGGGCAATGGCACTACCAATTTCCCGGTGAGAAATCCTTTCACCTTACCTTTCTTCTGCCAGAAAGGGGAGGGTCTCCAGAGCTGCTGCCCAAAGCCAACCCAGAAGGCTTTCTTGCCTGGCATCTCCTCTTTTGCCAGGTTCTAGGGTATTTGACCCAGCTTGAGAGTGCAGATAATGAAACAGAGCAGTGAGGCAGTAAGACATTTCCATCCCAGACCTTGAACATAGATTTGCAATGGTCAGTGCCCTTGCACACATCTACCTCTAAAGGCACCAGATGACACCTGTCAGATGCAGCAATGATTCACTGAATCCGTGAAAAAAATTCTTATGGCCTCTGCCCACTGCCACAGCCTTGATTCTGAGTGCTTTGGAAAAGACTCAGCCAGGCACTTCCCGGAGGGCAGCATTTCCATTCCAGCGGGGATTTGGGGACAGATTTGGGGACCTCACTGTCTCCCTTCAAAGACAAATTGTCTTCTTTCCCTTGGCGTTTTAGTCTCAGCAGATTCCAGGCATCCTCCTCAACAACACGCAAGTCATCGTTGGTGGCCAGTCCCAGATTGTGACCATCAACAGGCAATGGCGAGTGGCAGTCATTGAGAAAAAGAGCTTCAGCGGGTCCTGGAAAACCATCTGGAACTACAACGCGGTGAGTGGCACGGAGGGGGCTCATTCCAAACCATCGACGGAGACTGGCTCCGCAAACAGCTGACCCAAGGACAAACATTGTTTCCTTATTCTGAACATTAGGAGTCCATGATGTGGGGCAGAAAGTCTCAGCATTTCTTTCCATCCTGATTCTATCCCATTGCTAACAGTTGGAAAAAACGGAATTGTGAGTGCTGAATCCTTTTCTTTCTCAGGGCGTCATTGCAACCAAAGTCTCACAACAGAACGCCTGCTACATTTCCATCATGAACAGAAACGAGATGCCCCGCTTTGATAATCTGGCCCGCCTGGCACAGGAGAGCAGGGTAAGCTTCCCAAGGAGTAGCAGGTTTCTCACCCTGGACTTCATTGGGCAGTTTCTTCATGTGCTTTTGCTTTCTGGAAAGGACAAAGTTGTGGCAGGGTTTCTTTCACTCAACAGAAATGCAGATTCATTGTAGGAATGCTTTGTCCAATCAAGAAGGGGGCTGCAGCACCCCCTCCTCCACTTTCTCTGTGCATTCTGAGCTCTGCAGCCTGCTGGGTAAACCTGTTCTTTGTGGAGTCCTTCCGTGCTTTTCTTCCACTGCCACTTCCCATCAAGTTCCCTGCAGACTCCCTTCAAAGGAGCTCTGCCTTTACTGCTGCCTTCAAGGCTTGCCAGTGCTCCCACAGGCCCCCAGGGCATGGAAAGGTGTCCCTAAAGGCACTTGGGACTCCAACATCAAGGCCCGAGTCATTCTTCCAGAGCTAGGAATAGGCCCAGAACGGAAGCAGCTCCTGACACTGAATTTACTGAGGGCTGGTTTTCCATATCTAGAACCTGATTGGTCTTGGAAGACCTACCAAGAAGATCACCTTTGTCACCAATGGATTGGTCAACAACCTCTACTCCTATGGAATAGACATCACTGCTATGTGCAGCGGACTCACCACCTACATGGCTTACGAAGTTCACAGTGAGTGCAAGCTTTGGCAATTCTCAGTGTTACTGACCTGGCCTTCTTGTCTCTTGGGCCATGACTAAGGCACAATTGCAGCTCTTCCATTTTCAGACACACAGACACCAAAGGCTTCAGTAATTGCACAAAATGTTCAGCACCTCCACAGATCAGGACTGGAGTGGGGTGCTGCCCCAGCTCCCACAAATTATCCAAAGCAATGCCTTACACCTCCTCTCAGGGATGCTTCATGGGTCTTCAATTTGGGCCCAGAGTGTTTTGGCTGACACTGCACTCCCCTGCAATCCCTAGAGTAAAGAGGAGGGGTCAGTCTACAAACCACTGTCCTTCAGGTGACAAGTTGATCCAGGCAGCCAAGAAACTCCTGTGCTTCACAACACTAAGCCAAGTGGCTTTGATCCCTATAGGGTTTTCCCAGGGTTTTAATGACCTACACTTGGTCCGATTCTTTCTCAATGTCACAGCCCATGCGACTGGGCCCATGAACTGGCAGCAGCCTCACCATGTCATGCCCAGCCCTTGCGACTCACACCAGCCAGTGCATAGAGCTGTGATTTCTGCAGGGGAAAGCCCAAAGGGTGCTCAAGAGCATGTCTTTGTCAGCATTCCTTGCTGAGGCACAGAGCTGGTGATCTTTGGCGACTCCAAGAGAATCTGTCCCTCACACAGCTCGGTCCCAGCGCAGCAATTCTTCAGAACCTGGCTGGCTCTGAGCAACAGCACCACCCTCCTGTAGAAAGGCAGCCAAGCTCTTAGGCATTAGCTCATGGGCTCTTGTCATTCCTTTCCCAGCATTCCAAGGACCCCAGGTGAATCTGGGATCATGCATTACCCTCGATGTCCTGAGAGTTGTGGAGCTGAAGTACTGCCAGGGCAACGGCAATTGGAACGGCAATTGGAATGGCAACGGCAATTGGAACGGCAATTGGAACGGCAACAACAATTGGAACGGCATTTGGAATGGCAACAACGGCAATTGGAATGGCAATTGGAATGGCATTTGGAATGGCAACAATGGCAATTGGAATGGCAATAATGGCAATTGGAATGGCATTTGGAATGGCAACTGGAATGGCAATAATGGCAATTGGAACGGACACTGGAATGGCAATTGGAATGGCATTTGGAATGGCAACAATGGCAATTGGAATGGCAATAATGGCAATTGGAATGGCATTTGGAACGGCAATAATGGCAATTGGAACGGCAACTGGAATGGCAACTGGAATGGCAATTGGAACGGCAATTGGAATGGAAATGGCAATTTCCCGGTGAGAAACCCTTAGCCCTTACTTTTCTGGAGCAAAATGTGGGTGACTCTAGAGTACCTGCCCAAAGCCAACCCTGATGCCCTCCTTACCTAGCATCTCCTCTTTTGAGAGGTTCCTGCTTGGGGATGCAGATGCTTTAAAAGGGCAATGGGTGATCAGAGGTTTCCATCATGCACATTGAGCATGGATTTACTCTGGCCAGTATTCTTGCACACATCCACCCCTAAAGGCACCAGATGAAAGCTGATGCGGCAATGCTTCACTGAATCCCTGAAAAAAATTCTTATGGCCGCTACCCACTGCCACAGCCTTGATTCTGGGTCCTCTGGAAAAGACCGAGGGCAGTGCCAGGCACTTCCCGGAGGGCAGCATTTCCATTCCAGCGGGGATTTGGGGACAGATTTGGGGACGTCACTGTCTCCCTTCAAAGACAAATTGTCTTCTTTCCCTTGGCGTTTTAGTCTCAGCAGATTCCAGGCATCCTCCTCAACAACACGCAAGTCATCGTTGGTGGCCAGTCCCAGATTGTGACCATCAACAGGCAATGGCGCGTGGCAGTCATTGAGCAAAAGAGCTTCAGCGGGTCCTGGAAAACCATCTGGAACTACAACACGGTGAGTGGCACGGAGGGGGCTCATTGCAAAACCATCGACGGAGACTGGCTCCGCAAACAGCTCAAGGACAAAGGACAAAGACTGTTTCCTTATTCTGAACATTAGGAGTCCATGATGCGGGGCAGAAAGTCTCAGCATTTCTTAGGGTTTCAGTCCCGACTCTCACCCAATGCTAACAGCTGGAAAAAATGGAATTGTGAATGCTGAATCCTTTTCCTTCACAGGGCGTCATTGCAACCAAAGTCATGGAACAGAACGCCTGCTACATTTCCATCATGAACAGAAATGAGATGCCCCGCTTTGATAATCTGGCCCGCCTGGCACAGGAGAGCAGGGTAAGCTTCCCAAGGAGTAGCAGGTTTCTCGCCCTGGACTTCATTGGGCAGTTTCTTCATGTGCTTTTGCTTTCTGGACAGGACAAAGTTGTCACCAGTGGCAGGGTTTCCTCACTTTTAAGAGTAATGCAGATTGGGAATTTGTTGTACGAATGCTTTGCCAAAAGAAGAAAGGGACTGCAGCATTCCCTCCCCCAGCTCTGCTTTTCTGAGGATGCTGAGCTCTGCAGCCTGCTGGGAAATCCCTTGCTCTGAGGAGCCCTTCAAGGCCCTTAATCCTATTGGCAGACCAAGATCTCAAAGTTCCTCACACACTTTTCAGTACCAAACTGCATTGGTCAGCTCAGAACACGGCCTTGCAGCTGCTCTTGGCCACACTCCCTTTTCCTTTCGGCACGAGAGAGTGTCTCCCTATTCCACAGCCTTGCCCCCACATTCCTGGGATGAATGGATGCCTGTGGCCCTAGCTGAGGAAGGAGCTAGAGAGCAGCGGGAAGTTCAGAGCACAGGAGGAAACAGCAGGAAAGCAGCCAGAGACTTGGGCCAGGTCACAGTGCATTCCAGGAGGAAAAGAGAGTGGCAATTCATTTGAAACTAGGCCCATGGCAGTCGTTGTGACTTGTCCCACTAGAGCACCCAGGGCGCTCAGAAAAGGGTCCTAGGCACAATCTGCAAAGAGGCCAACAGCAAATGTATGTGCCCAGGCTTGCTGCTGCCCTCTTTGGTTCCAGGTTAAACAGGCTGCAGGAAGTGACTTCTCCTGACGGCCTTCCAGCCAAGGGCCTCTGAGGGGTGAGGGTGGAGACTGAGCAAAGGCCTTTGAAAGAAAGCCTCTGGCTCCGCAGAGCAGCTGCCGTCTTCTCCTCTTCAGCGCTTACCTTGCACTGTCACTTCCCCTCAGGCTCCCTGCGCATTGACTCCCTTAGAACAAGCTCTGCCTTTGCTGCTGCCTTCAAGGCTTGCCAGTGCTCCCACAGGCCCCCAGGGCATGGAAAGGTGTCCCTAAAGGCACTTGGGACTCCAACATCCAGGCCCGAGTCATTCTTCCAGAGCTAGGAATAGGCCCAGAACGGAAGCAGCTCCTGACACTGAACTTACTGAGTGCTGGTACTTGATATTTAGAACCTGATTGGTCTTGGAAGACCTACCAAGGAGATCACCTTTGTCACCGGTGGATTGGTCAACAACCTCAACTCCTATGGAATAGACATCACTGCTATGTGCAGCGGACTCACCACCTACATGGCTTACGAAGTTCACAGTGAGTGCAAGCAATGGGAATTCTCAGTGTTACTGACCTGGCCTTCTTGTCTCTTGGGCCATGACTAAGGCACAATTGCTGCCCTTTGACTTGTAGTCAGACTGAAACCAAGGCCTTCCGAGCAGTTGCACAGAGTTGCACCTCCACACATCAGGATGGGAACAGGGTGGTGTCACAGCCCCTCATAAGTGACCCGAACAAAACCCTTACAGCTCCCTTCACGGCAGCTTAATGGGCCTTCTATTTGGGCCCAGAGTGCTTTGGCTCACACTGTGCTCCTCTGTAACGCGCAGCCAAAAAGAAGGGTCGGTCTATGGACCGCTGTCCTTCAGGTCCGAGCAGACTTGACACGTTGACCCAGGCAGCCACCAAACCCTTGTGCTTCACAACACTAAGCCAAGTGGCTTTGATCCCTATAGGTTTTTCCCAGGGGCAACAATCCCATTCCCCAGGGCTTTAATGACCGACACTTGGTCGGATTCTTTCTCAATGTCACAGCCCATGCGACTGGGCCCATGAACTGGCAGCAGCCTCACCACGTCATGCCCAGCCCTTGCGATTCACAGCAGTACAGAGTGCACAGAGCTGTGATTTCTGCAGGGGAAAGCCCAAAGGGTGCTCAAGAGCATGTCTTTGTCAGCATTCCTTGCTGAGGCACAGAGCTGGTGATCTTTGGCGACTCCAAGAGAATCTGTCCCTCACACAGCTCCAACAGTCCCAGCGCAGCAGTTCTTCAGAACCTGGCTGGCTCTGAGCAACAGCACCACCCTCCTGTAGAAAGGCAGCCAAGCTCTTAGGCATTAGCTCATGGGCTCTTGTCTTTTCTTTCTCAGCATTCCAAGGACCCCAGGTGAATCTGGCATCCTGCATTACCCTCGATGTCCTGAGAGTTGTGGAGCTGAAGTACTGCCAGGGCAATGGCACTACCAATTTCCCGGTGAGAAATCCTTTCACCTTACCTTTCTTCTGCCAGAAAGGGGAGGGTCTCCAGAGCTGCTGCCCAAAGCCAACCCAGAAGGCTTTCTTGCCTGGCATCTCCTCTTTTGCCAGGTTCTAGGGTATTTGACCCAGCTTGAGAGTGCAGATAATGAAACAGAGCAGTGAGGCAGTAAGACATTTCCATCCCAGACCTTGAACATAGATTTGCAATGGTCAGTGCCCTTGCACACATCTACCTCTAAAGGCACCAGATGACACCTGTCAGATGCAGCAATGATTCACTGAATCCGTGAAAAAAATTGTTATGGCCTCTGCCCACTGCCACAGCCTTGATTCTGAGTGCTTTGGAAAAGACTCAGCCAGGCACTTCCCGGAGGGCAGCATTTCCATTCCAGCGGGGATTTGGGGACAGATTTGGGGACCTCACTGTCTCCCTTCAAAGACAAATTGTCTTCTTTCCCTTGGCGTTTTAGTCTCAGCAGATTCCAGGCATCCTCCTCAACAACACGCAAGTCATCGTTGGTGGCCAGTCCCAGATTGTGACCATCAACAGGCAATGGCGCGTGGCAGTCATTGAGAAAAAGAGCTTCAGCGGGTCCTGGAAAACCATCTGGAACTACAACGCGGTGAGTGGCACGGAGGGGGCTCATTCCAAAACCATCGACGGAGACTGGCTCCGCAAACAGCTGACCCAAGGACAAACATTGTTTCCTTATTCTGAACATTAGGAGTCCATGATGTGGGGCAGAAAGTCTCAGCATTTCTTTCCATCCTGATTCTATCCCATTGCTAACAGTTGGAAAAAACGGAATTGTGAGTGCTGAATCCTTTTCTTTCTCAGGGCATCATTGCAACCAAAGTCTCACAACAGAATGCCTGCTACATTTCCATCATGAACAGAAATGAGATGCCCCGCTTTGATAATCTGGCCCGCCTGGCACAGGAGAGCAGGGTAAGCTTCCCAAGGAGTAGCAGGTTTCTCACCCTGGACTTCATTGGGCAGTTTCTTCATGTGCTTTTGCTTTCTGGAAAGGACAAAGTTGTGGCAGGGTTTCTTTCACTCAACAGAAATGCAGATTCATTGTAGGAATGCTTTGTCCAATCAAGAAGGGGGCTGCAGCACCCCCTCCTCCACTTTCTCTGTGCATTCTGAGCTCTGCAGCCTGCTGGGTAAACCTGTTCTTTGTGGAGTCCTTCCGTGCTTTTCTTCCACTGCCACTTCCCATCAAGTTCCCTGCAGACTCCCTTCAAAGGAGCTCTGCCTTTACTGCTGCCTTCAAGGCTTGCCAGTGCTCCCACAGGCCCCCAGGGCATGGAAAGGTGTCCCTAAAGGCACTTGGGACTCCAACATCCAGGCCCGAGTCATTCTTCCAGAGCTAGGAATAGGCCCAGAACGGAAGCAGCTCCTGACACTGAATTTACTGAGGGCTGGTTTTCCATATCTAGAACCTGATTGGTCTTGGAAGACCTACCAAGAAGATCACCTTTGTCACCAATGGATTGGTCAACAACCTCTACTCCTATGGAATAGACATCACTGCTATGTGCAGCGGACTCACCACCTACATGGCTTACGAAGTTCACAGTGAGTGCAAGCTTTGGCAATTCTCAGTGTTACTGACCTGGCCTTCTTGTCTCTTGGGCCATGACTAAGGCACAATTGCAGCTCTTCCATTTTCAGACACACAAGACACCAAAGGCTTCAGCAATTGCACAAAATGTTCAGCACCTCCACAGATCAGGACTGGAGCGGGGTGCTGCCCCAGCTCCCATAAATTATCCAAAGCAAAGCCTTACACCTCCTCTCAGGGATGCTTCATGGGTCTTCAATTTGGGCCTAGAGTGTTTTGGCTCACACTGCACTCCCCTGCAATCCCTAGAGTAAAGAGGAGGGGTCAGTCTACAAACCACTGTCCTTCAGGTGACAAGTTGATCCAGGCAGCCAAGAAACTCCTGTGCTTCACAACACTAAGCCAAGTGGCTTTGATCCCTATAGGTTTTTCCCAGGGTTTTAATGACCTACGCTTGGTCGGATTCTTTCTCAATGTCACAGCCCATGCGACTGGGCCCATGAACTGGCAGCAGCCTCACCATGTCATGCCCAGCCCTTGCGACTCACACCAGCCAGTGCAGAGAGCTGTGATTTCTGCAGGGGAAAGCCCAAAGGGTGCTCAAGAGCATGTCTTTGTCAGCATTCCTTGCTGAGGCACAGAGCTGGTGATCTTTGGCGACTCCAAGAGAATCTGTCCCTCACACAGCTCGGTCCCAGCGCAGCAATTCTTCAGAACCTGGCTGGCTCTGAGCAACAGCACCACCCTCCTGTAGAAAGGCAGCCAAGCTCTTAGGCATTAGCTCATGGGCTCTTGTCATTCCTTTCCCAGCATTCCAAGGACCCCAAGTGAATCTGGGATCATGCATTACCCTCGATGTCCTGAGAGTTGTGGAGCTGAAGTACTGCCAGGGCAACGGCAATTGGAACGGCAATTGGAATGGCAACGGCAATTGGAACGGCAATTGGAACGGCAACAACAATTGGAACGGCATTTGGAATGGCAACAACGGCAATTGGAATGGCAATTGGAATGGCATTTGGAATGGCAACAATGGCAATTGGAATGGCAATAATGGCAATTGGAATGGCATTTGGAATGGCAACTGGAATGGCAATAATGGCAATTGGAACGGACACTGGAATGGCAAGTGGAATGGCATTTGGAATGGCAACAATGGCAATTGGAATGGCAATAATGGCAATTGGAATGGCATTTGGAACGGCAATAATGGCAATTGGAACGGCAACTGGAATGGCAAATGGAATGGCAACTGGAATGGCAACTGGAATGGCAATTGGAACGGCAATTGGAATGGAAATGGCAATTTCCCGGTGAGAAACCCTTAGCCCTTACTTTTCTGGAGCAAAATGTGGGTGACTCTAGAGTACCTGCCCAAAGCCAACCCTGATGCCCTCCTTACCTAGCATCTCCTCTTTTGAGAGGTTCCTGCTTGGGGATGCAGATGCTTTAAAAGGGCAATGGGTGATCAGAAGTTTCCATCATGCACATTGAGCATGGATTTACTCTGGCCAGTATTCTTGCACACATCCACCCCTAAAGGCACCAGATGAAAGCTGATGTGGCAATGCTTCACTGAATCCCTGAAAAAAATTCTTATGGCCACTACCCACTGCCACAGCCTTGATTCTGGGTCCTCTGGAAAAGACCGAGGGCAGTGCCAGGCACTTCCCGGAGGTCAGCATTTCCATTCCAGCGGGGATTTGGGGACAGATTTGGGGACGTCACTGTCTCCCTTCAAAGACAAATTGTCTTCTTTCCCTTGGCGTTTTAGTCTCAGCAGATTCCAGGCATCCTCCTCAACAACACGCAAGTCATCGTTGGTGGCCAGTCCCAGATTGTGACCATCAACAGGCAATGGCGCGTGGCAGTCATTGAGCAAAAGAGCTTCAGCGGGTCCTGGAAAACCATCTGGAACTACAACACGGTGAGTGGCACGGAGGGGGCTCATTGCAAAAGCATCCAGGGAGACTGGCTCCGCAAACAGCTCAAGGACAAAGGACAAAGACTGTTTCCTTATTCTGAACATTAGGAGTCCATGATGCGGGGCAGAAAGTCTCAGCATTTCTTAGGGTTTCCGTCCCGACTCTCACCCAATGCTAACAGCTGGAAAAAATGGAATTGTGAATGCTGAATTCTTTTCCTTCACAGGGCGTCATTGCAACCAAAGTCATGGAACAGAACGCCTGCTACATTTCCATCATGAACAGAAATGAGATGCCCCGCTTTGATAATCTGGCCCGCCTGGCACAGGAGAGCAGGGTAAGCTTCCCAAGGAGTAGCAAGTTTCTCGCCCTGGACTTCATTGGGCAGTTTCTTCATGTGCTTTTGCTTTCTGGACAGGACAAAGTTGTCACCAGTGGCAGGGTTTCCTCACTTTTAAGAGTAATGCAGATTGGGAATTTGTTGTACGAATGCTTTGCCAAAAGAAGAAAGGGACTGCAGCATTCCCTCCCCCAGCTCTGCTTTTCTGAGGATGCTGAGCTCTGCAGCCTGCTGGGAAATCCCTTGCTCTGAGGAGCCCTTCAAGGCCCTTAATCCTATTGGCAGACCAAGATCTCAAAGTTCCTCACACACTTTTCAGTACCAAACTGCATTGGTCAGCTCAGAACACGGCCTTGCAGCTGCTCTTGGCCACACTCCCTTTTCCTTTCGGCACGAGAGAGTGTCTCCCTATTCCACAGCCTTGCCCCCACATTCCTGGGGTGAATGGACGCCTGTGGCCCTAGCTGAGGAAGGAGCTAGAGAGCAGCGGGAAGTTCAGAGCACAGGAGGAAACAGCAGGAAAGCAGCCAGAGACTTGGGCCAGGTCACAGTGCATTCCAGGAGGAAAAGAGAGTGGCAATTCATTTGAAACTAGGCCCATGGCAGTCGTTGTGACTTGTCCCACTAGAGCACCCAGGGCTCTCAGAAAAGGGTCCTAGGCACAATCTGCAAAGAGGCCAACAGCAAATGTATGTGCCCAGGCTTGCTGCTGCCCTCTTTGGTTCCAGGTTAAACAGGCTGCAGGAAGCGACTTCTCCTGACGACCTTCCAGCCAAGGGCCTCTGAGGGGTGAGGGTGGAGACTGAGCAAAGGCCTTTGAAAGAAAGCCTCTGGCTCCGCAGAGCAGCCGCCGTCTTCTCCTCTTCAGCGCTTACCTTGCACTGCCACTTCCCCTCAGGCTCCCTGCGCATTGACTCCCTTAGAACAAGCTCTGCCTTTGCTGCTGCCTTCAAGGCTTGCCAGTGCTCCCACAGGCCCCCAGGCCATGGAAAGGTGTCCCTAAAGGCACTTGGGACTCCAACATCCAGGCCCGAGTCATTCTTCCAGAGCTAGGAATAGGCCCAGAACGGAAGCAGCTCCTGACACTGAACTTACTGAGTGCTGGTACTTGATATTTAGAACCTGATTGGTCTTGGAAGACCTACCAAGGAGATCACCTTTGTCACCGGTGGATTGGTCAACAACCTCAACTCCTATGGAATAGACATCACTGCTATGTGCAGCGGACTCACCACCTACATGGCTTACGAAGTTCACAGTGAGTGCAAGCAATGGGAATTCTCAGTGTTACTGACCTGGCCTTCTTGTCTCTTGGGCCATGACTAAGGCACAATTGCTGCCCTTTGACTTGTAGTCAGACTGAAACCAAGGCCTTCCGAGCAGTTGCACAAAGAGTTGCACCTCCACACATCAGGATGGGAACAGGGTGGTGTCACAGCCCCTCATAAGTGACCCGAACAAAACCCTTACAGCTCCCTTCACGGCAGCTTAATGGGCCTTCTATTTGGGCCCAGAGTGCTTTGGCTCACACTGCGCTCCTCTGTAACGCGCAGCCAAAAAGAAGGGTCGGTCTATGGACCGCTGTCCTTCAGGTCCGAGCAGACTGACACGTTGACCCAGGCAGCCACCAAACCCTTGTGCTTCACAACACTAAGCCAAGTGGCTTTGATCCCTATAGGTTTTTCCCAGGGGCAACAATCCCATTCCCCAGGGCTTTAATGACCGACACTTGGTCGGATTCTTTCTCAATGTCACAGCCCATGCGACTGGGCCCATGAACTGGCAGCAGCCTCACCACGTCATGCCCAGCCCTTGCGATTCACAGCAGTACAGAGTGCACAGAGCTGTGATTTCTGCAGGGGAAAGCCCAAAGGGTGCTCAAGAGCATGTCTTTGTCAGCATTCCTTGCTGAGGCACAGAGCTGGTGATCTTTGGCGACTCCAAGAGAATCTGTCCCTCACACAGCTCGGTCCCAGCGCAGCAATTCTTCAGAACCTGGCTGGCTCTGAGCAACAGCACCACCCTCCTGTAGAAAGGCAGCCAAGCTCTTAGGCATTAGCTCATGGGCTCTTGTCTTTTCTTTCCCAGCATTCCAAGGACCCCAGGTGAATCTGGCATCCTGCATTACCCTCGATGTCCTGAGAGTTGTGGAGCTGAAGTACTGCCAGGGCAATGGCACTACCAATTTCCCGGTGAGAAATCCTTTGACCTTACCTTTCTTCTGCCAGAAAGAGGAGGGTCTCCAGAGCTGCTGCCCAAAGCCAACCCAGAAGGCTTTCTTGCCTGGCATCTCCTCTTTTGCCAGGTTCTAGGGTATTTGACCCAGCTTGAGAGTGCAGATAATGAAACAGAGCAGTGAGGCAGTAAGACATTTCCATCCCAGACCTTGAACATAGATTTGCAATGGTCAGTGCCCTTGCACACATCTACCTCTAAAGGCACCAGATGACAGCTGTCAGATGCAGCAATGATTCACTGAATCCGTGAAAAAAATTCTTATGGCCTCTGCCCACTGCCACAGCCTTGATTCTGAGTGCTTTGGAAAAGACTCAGCCAGGCACTTCCCGGAGGGCAGCATTTCCATTCCAGCGGGGATTTGGGGACAGATTTGGGGACGTCACTGTCTCCCTTCAAAGACAAATTGTCTTCTTTCCCTTGGCGTTTTAGTCTCAGCAGATTCCAGGCATCCTCCTCAACAACACGCAAGTCATCGTTGGTGGCCAGTCCCAGATTGTGACCATCAACAGGCAATGGCGCGTGGCAGTCATTGAGAAAAAGAGCTTCAGCGGGTCCTGGAAAACCATCTGGAACTACAACACGGTGAGTGGCACGGAGGGGGCTCATTCCAAAACCATCGACGGAGACTGGCTCCGCAAACAGCTGACCCAAGGACAAACATTGTTTCCTTATTCTGAACATTAGGAGTCCATGATGCGGGGCAGAAAGTCTCAGCATTTCTTTTCATCCTGATTCTATCCCATTGCTAACAGTTGGAAAAAACGGAATTGTGAGTGCTGAATCCTTTTCTTTCTCAGGGCGTCATTGCAACCAAAGTCTCACAACAGAATGCCTGCTACATTTCCATCATGAACAGAAACGAGATGCCCCGCTTTGATAATCTGGCCCGCCTGGCACAGGAGAGCAGGGTAAGCTTCCCAAGGAGTAGCAGGTTTCTCACCCTGGACTTCATTGGGCAGTTTCTTCATGTGCTTTTGCTTTCTGGAAAGGACAAAGTTGTGGCAGGGTTTCTTTCACTCAACAGAAATGCAGATTCATTGTAGGAATGCTTTGTCCAATCAAGAAGGGGGCTGCAGCACCCCCTCCTCCACTTTCTCTGTGCATTCTGAGCTCTGCAGCCTGCTGGGTAAACCTGTTCTTTGTGGAGTCCTTCCGTGCTTTTCTTCCACTGCCACTTCCCATCAGGTTCCCTGCAGACTCCCTTCAAAGGAGCTCTGCCTTTACTGCTGCCTTCAAGGCTTGCCAGTGCTCCCACAGGCCCCCAGGGCATGGAAAGGTGTCCCTAAAGGCACTTGGGACTCAAACATCCAGGCCCGAGTCATTCTTCCAGAGCTAGGAATAGGCCCAGAACGGAAGCAGCTCCTGACACTGAATTTACTGAGGGCTGGTTTTTCATATCTAGAACCTGATTGGTCTTGGAAGACCTACCAAGAAGATCACCTTTGTCACCAATGGATTGGTCAACAACCTCTACTCCTATGGAATAGACATCACTGCTATGTGCAGCGGACTCACCACCTACATGGCTTACGAAGTTCACAGTGAGTGCAAGCTTTGGCAATTCTCAGTGTTACTGACCTGGCCTTCTTGTCTCTTGGGCCATGACTAAGGCACAATTGCAGCTCTTTCATTTTCAGACACACAGACACCAAAGGCTTCAGCAATTGCACAAAATGTTCAGCACCTCCACAGATCAGGACTGGAGCGGGGTGCTGCCCCAGCTCCCATAAATTATCCAAAGCAAAGCCTTACACCTCCTCTCAGGGATGCTTCATGGGTCTTCAATTTGGGCCTAGAGTGTTTTGGCTCACACTGCACTCCCCTGCAATCCCTAGAGTAAAGAGGAGGGGTCAGTCTACAAACCACTGTCCTTCAGGTGACATGTTGATCCAGGCAGCCAAGAAACTCCTGTGCTTCACAACACTAAGCCAAGTGGCTTTGATCCCTATAGGTTTTTCCCAGGGTTTTAATGACCTACGCTTGGTCGGATTCTTTCTCAATGTCACAGCCCATGCGACTGGGCCCATGAACTGGCAGCAGCCTCACCATGTCATGCCCAGCCCTTGCGACTCACACCAGCCAGTGCATAGAGCTGTGATTTCTGCAGGGGAAAGCCCAAAGGGTGCTCAAGAGCATGTCTTTGTCAGCATTCCTTGCTGAGGCACAGAGCTGGTGATCTTTGGCGACTCCAAGAGAATCTGTCCCTCACACAGCTCCAACAGTCCCAGCGCAGCAATTCTTCAGAACCTGGCTGGCTCTGAGCAACAGCACCACCCTCCTGTAGAAAGGCAGCCAAGCTCTTAGGCATTAGCTCATGGGCTCTTGTCATTCCTTTCCCAGCATTCCAAGGACCCCAGGTGAATCTGGGATCATGCATTACCCTTGATGTCCTGAGAGTTGTGGAGCTGAAGTACTGCCAGGGCAACGGCAATTGGAACGGCAATTGGAATGGTAACGGCAATTGGAACGGCAATTGGAACGGCAACAACAATTGGAATGGCATTTGGAATGGCAACAACGGCAATTGGAATGGCATTTGGAATGGCAACAATGGCAATTGGAATGGCATTTGGAATGGCAACTGGAATGGCAATAATGGCAATTGGAACGGCAAGTGGAATGGCAATTGGAATGGCATTTGGAATGGTAACAACAATTGGAATGGTATTTGGAATGGCAACAATGACAATTGGAATGGCAATTGGAATGGCATTTGGAATGGTAACAATGACAATTGGAATGGTAACAATGGGAATTGGAACGGAAACAACGGCAATTGGAATGGTAATGGCATTTGGAATGGCGGTTGGAATGGTAATTGGAATGTCAGTGGCAATTGGAATGGCAGTTGGAACAGCAATGGACAGGTGAGAAAACCTTAGCCCTTTGATTCCTAGATCGAAATGAGAGAGCTCACAAGTGTCTGCCCAAAGCGAACCCTGATGCCCTCCTAGTCTGGCTTCATCTTTTTTGAGAGGTCCCTGCTTGTGGGTGCAGATGCTTTAAAAGAACAATGGGTGATCAGAGGTTTCTGTCTGGAACTTTGCGTGTGGATTTACTGTGCCCAACTCTCTTGCATGTATCAGCCTCTAAAGGCATCAGATTACAGCTGTGAGATGTGGCAATGATTCACTGAATCCATGAAAAGAAGTCTAACAGCCTTTTTTTGTTTGTTTTTATTTTAAATATCTCTTCCTCATTTGAAAATATACCTCCACTGCCATCTCTCCCTGGATGAGAGCACTTACTCTCTTCTTGCAGGGATTTTTCTAAATATGTGAGCTTAGACTTGCTACTTGCACAGACTGAAAATATTTTATGTGGTTTTCTTATCTCAGCAGACAGATAGCAACCAACAAATCATTACTGATGGAGATTCCCATATCTCCATCTCTGGCGGAGACTCTCAAATCTCCATCTCTGGTGTCTCACAAAGCATAAGCATCAATAGTCAAACACAAAAAGCAATTATTGAACAAAAGAGCAACCGTTTGTCCTGGAAAACCGTCTGGAACTACAATATGGTGAGTGGCAGGGAGAGGGCTTGTTCAAAAAGGATATGAGGAGACTGGCTCCTCATACAGGTGGCCCAAGGACAACGAGTTTTCTTTATCCTAAATTTTGGAGTCCATGATATGGGGTAGAAACTCTCGTCATTTGTTATTGTCTCAATCCAAAGTTTAGTCCAATGTTAACCGTTGGAAAAAATGGAATTGTGCGTGCTCATTCATTTTATTTTACAGGGTGTCATTGCAACAAAAGTGATGCAAGAGAGAACATGTTACATTTCCACCATGAACAGGAATGAGATGCCCACCTTTTCTGCCCTTGTCAAAGTGGCTGCACAGAGGGGGGTAAGAATTTAATGGAGGAATCACTTCGAATGTTGCTCAGTATTTGAAAGTAAACAGATGTGGAAGACTTGCTATTTTCAAAGCCTTTTAAACCATTAGGTGTTTAGAAGTGATTTATATCACAGTGTTAATTATGTAGTTCAATTTATTATGAATTATATTTTATTTTAAAAGTTTCATAAGTAATAATAA
The DNA here is from genome assembly GCF_021018805.1 of Prinia subflava. Taxonomy (NCBI): domain Eukaryota; kingdom Metazoa; phylum Chordata; class Aves; order Passeriformes; family Cisticolidae; genus Prinia; species Prinia subflava. The sequence goes on along the minus strand of NC_086278.1, from coordinate 768,249 downwards.
GTTCTTTAAGGTGAAGGTTTCTAATTTTTAATCAATGTTGTAGATACCCTGGGTAATTTTTACATTGTTTGCAATGAGTTTTTATACTTACCTCTTTTTAATCCTTTGCTATGACCCAAGAGCGTAAATCTGTGGTAAGGTACCCTTTATAATCTTCCATGCCTTGCATGGTAAAGAAATTAATTTCTTTGGTTGAGGTGTATTTGATTAAGAATAAATATCCCAATAAGGTTGAAAATTTTAAATCATCTCTCAAAATGTTTGCAAAAAACAACCATGTTAGCATGAGTTATGCCCACTAAATTAACATGGACATTTTAAAAATGGTATCAGCATTTAGTATACCGACCTTTGGGAGGCACTGGCTTCCACTGAAGACTCAGAATTGAGTCCTTAAAAAATCAAGGCTTTAAAGAGCAAGAAAACCTACGGGGCAGGAAAAAACCAGCAGAATGTTATCAGTAAAGGCATAAGCAAAAAGATTCAGCTTTAGCTATAGATCGTGGCTTGCTTGTCCTAAGGAGCATGCTCCAAAGCAAATCTCAACACCTTGCTTCCCCTGTGAGAAGGCTGCATTGTGCAGTCAGCTTTCAGAAACCCTTTCATCAAAGTCCATTATTTTAAAGCCTATATATGTAACAATCAGAGCCATCACTGCCAAACCTGCCTATACACTGGATATCAACAGGCCATTTCTTCACATGCATTTTCTTACTGGAGAGGATCAGGTTGTCTCTAATGGCTTGGTTTACAGTCTCTCAACAGTAATGCAGATTGGGAATTTGTTGTACGAATGCTTTGCCAAAAGAAGAAAGGGACTGCAGCATTCCCTCCCCCAGCTCTGCTTTTCTGAGGATGCTGAGCTCTGCAGCCTGCTGGGAAATCCCTTGCTCTGAGGAGCCCTTCAAGGCCCTTAATCCTATTGGCAGACCAAGATCTCAAAGTTCCTCGCACACTTTTCAGTACCAAACTGCATTGGTCAGCTCAGAACACGGCCTTGCAGCTGCTCTTGGCCACACTCCCTTTTCCTTTCGGCACGAGAGAGTGTCTCCCTATTCCACAGCCTTTCCCCCACATTCCTGGGATGAATGGACGCCTGTGGCCTTAGCTGAGGAAGGAGCTAGAGAGCAGCGGGAAGTTCAGAGCACAGGAGGAAACAGCAGGAAAGCAGCCAGAGACTTGGGCCAGGTCACAGTGCATTCCAGGAGGAAAAGAGAGTGGCAATTCATTTGAAATTAGGCCCATGGCAGTTGTTGTGACTTGTCCCACTAGAGCACCCAGGGCTCTCAGAAAAGAGTCCTAAGCACAACCTGCAAAGAGGCCAACAGCAAATGTATGTGCCCAGGCTTGCTGCTGCCCTCTTTGGTTCCAGGTTAAACAGGCTGCAGGAAGTGACTTCTCCTGATGGCCTTCCAGCCAAGGGCCTCTGAGGGGTGAGGGTGGAGACTGAGCAAAGGCCTTTGAAAGAAAGCCTCTGGCTCCGCAGAGCAGCCGCCGTCTTCTCCTCTTCAGCGTTTACCTTGCACTGCCACTTCCCCTCAGGCTCCCTGCACCTTGACTCCCTTAGAACAAGCTCTGCCTTTGCTGCTGCCTTCAAGGCTTGCCAGTGCTCCCACAGGCCCCCAGGGCATGGAAAGGTGTCCCTAAAGGCACTTGGGACTCAAACATCCAGGCCCGAGTCATCCTTCCAGAGCTAGGAATAGGTCCAGAATGGAAGCAGCTCCTGACACTGAGCTTGCTGAATGCTTCTATTTGTTTTTTTAGAACCTGATTGGTCTTGGAAGACCTACCAGGAAGATCACCTTTGTCACCAATGGATTGGTCAACAACCTCAGTTCTTACGGAGCAGACATCACTGCTATGTGCAGTGGACTCACCACCTACATGGCTTATGAAGTTCACGGTGAGTGCAAGCATTGGCAATTCTATCTTTAAGTGATCTGGCCTTAGTTTCCCTTGGGGAATGACTGAGGGATAATTGCTGCTCTTCCACTCTGACACGCACAGAAACCAAGGGCTTCAAGCAGTTGCACAAAATGTTTTACAATTCTAGAGATCAGACTAATACAAGGTTGAGGCACAGCTGCCATAAATGATCTGATCTATACCATTACTACCTATTTTTGTGAAGTTTAAGGTGGCTTAAATTATTGCATAGGAATTTATACATAGATATCCTCTGCAATGCCTACACTAAGAGAAAGGGTGGCTCTAAGCACTATTGTTCTCCCATTTCTCTATTATAGACCCAGTGTTGTTTCATGACTTCAAAGAGATTCTTTGTCTATTAAATGATTTCTTATACAGCAATTATTGACAACCTAGTTCACTTCAAGCAACAAAAATGATCTCCCATCGATTACCTAAGAATATCTTCCCTACGAACTAACTGTAATTTTTTTTTTGTTTTTTTAAAGGACCCCAATATAATCAACAATCATGCATTGCACTTAATGTCCTGAGACTTGTGGAGCTGAAGTACTGCAGGGGCAATGGACAGATCTGAAAACCTTACCTTTCTTGAGCCGAGATCCAGCCTTTAGAGCTGCTGCCCAAATGCTGCCCTGATGCTGCTCTTCCCTGACATCTCTTCTTTCAAGAGTTTTGTTCTTGATGGTTCGGATGGTGAAACAGATCATTTGTTGACTAGAGCTTTCAATTAAAAACCTTTTGCATAACCTCTGGCTTGTTTCTTATTAGTCTACCCTTCAATCTTCTTGGAAACGTTCATGGAAACCTTTTCATTGTCTCCCTTCTGCCCCATTTGAGCCCTTCAACTGCCCTTTTCATTGCCAGCTCTCAACACAAGGCACACCCAGACAGCTGGACAAGCCCCAGGGTGTGCGTGGCACAAACAAGTTAGGATTTTCCTTCTCTGTTCAGGGAAAGATGCCTCACATTAAAACTCTTGATTCAGGGGGCACAAAAGGAAAGAAGTGCACAGCAATAAATTTGCCTTTTTTAGGGGAAGGGGAGTCTCTGTGGAATTACAGAACAATTAACATGGTGTTACAGTTACAGCACAGCAATGCTTATTTTCACACAAAACTAAATTTCTCTCTTTTCTTCATAAGGCCATATATTTTTAAATATGTTCTATGTTACCCTGATGAAACATTACAAACCTACGGAATAACTTATAAAATTGCCAGAGGAATTTGACCCCTTATTTGACACTGTCATCCACTAAAAAACAGGTAGAGAGCAGAACCCTTCAAGTGAAGCATCAAGTGAAAAGTAAAATTGCAGCATTTCAGTTCAAGCCTGATTAACAATCAGAAATTCAAACATGTAAAGGAGGATTCAATCAAGTTATGCTGAGATTATATGATCACAATAAACTCTCAAAATGGTGACTCATAGGGTTTTTCTCCAGGTACTTTTCATAAATATTTACTTTATCAGGGAGTCAGCAGGTAGTGGAAGAAAAGGTAAAGAGTGAAGCAACACCTCTAAAAACCAACATAGTTCTCCATGCTCCCATTTGCACTCAGATGAGCGTGCCATGCTCTACATAAAGGCAAACATTTCTGACATGGTCTAGAAAACTGTGGCTCAAGAACAGAATTAATCACATTTCATAGTTAAAAGAAAACCCTCAAGCTCCAGCTTCAAGGATGAAACCAGAAATAATTTCATCAGTTTTTCTCTTGCTAGACAGCAAGGAGCAGAAAAAATACATGAAAATATGTGTGCACAGAATGAAACACTAATTTGAAGAAAGGATGAATTCTGGAATGTTTCTTATCCTTGGGAAGCTGCTGCACAGTGGGAGAAGAATTTACTATGGAAACAGAATGCCTTGAGCAGAGCTTTAAAGAGGACATAGAGACAAACCTGTACTGGAAAGAAAGAATGGTCTTATGCAGACAAAGCCCCATTCCCTGCCCCTTTTTCTGTCTCTTCTACTGCTGTCACTAGATCTGTGAGCCATGCTTAATGGCAAGTGCCCGAGTTGTGCATGTGCTACACAAACTGCTCAAGCGCTCAGAAACTGACGGAAGATGTGGAGGGTCAGGGCTTCAAGGGTGATGCATTTCTGTAATGGCCAAGTTGGCTTGGATTGGTGGAAGCCAGGGACAAAACTACTTTCCAACTCATTGCTAACAACACTGGAGGGAGGATGATTGTACGGCTTGGTTTCTCTTGCCTTTCTTCAGGAGGGCTCAATCCATGGAATTTCCAGAGGCTAAAAGATTTTCTAACATACAAAAAAGACTTTGATGTGTATTTGGTATCTTGGAGGCTAAGGACATAACCTGTCTCCATTTGGCATCCACAATTCAGTCTGATTAGAAGACCTATAAATCTTTCTCCTTGGTAGTTTATCACTTTCATTCACTGTATTTGACACCTTGAGCAAAGTTCGAATGGATGTGAAAGAGATGAAAAGCCAAGCACTCTGCTCACAGCGCTGGTAGACTGCTGCATCTCCTTGGCATTCATGGAGGCCGAGCAAGGCCCCAGGCAGGAGCAGAAGGCCAGAGTGTGGCTCTGAGCATCACAAGTGACAATTGGGTCTCCCCTTCCCAAAGGAAGAAAGATCTCCTGGCTTTTCCAGGAACAGCTGCAACAATGATCCTTGGCAACGGATGGTAGAGGAGAAGAGTGCTCAGAGACAGATCAGAGTGACACCAAACCCCCATCGCACCAGTCTGGCAATGCAGACAAAGCTTTAGTGTGCAAACCCACCCTGAATTGCAGCCAAGGGCACAATCAGCACATGGGGACTGGCAGAAATGTTGTCAAATACAAAGCACTTGGAGAGCTAGGAAGTGAGCTCCTCTGGGAGTGCTGCTTCTGGAACCTGGAACAGGCACAGCAAAAAAAGCAAATCCAAATTACCACAGGCTCCTGGGGCATGGCTCTGTATATCAAATTCAGAGAAAGATTAGAATCTACTTCTTAATAACAGGGGATATAAAATGCCCCATGTCACTGCTCCCTCACGCATGATTTGCTACCTCTAGTTTCTGGTTCCTTTCTCAAATCAGCCCTTAGGCCATCATCAGGTGCTACTCTCCTGAGGAAGCTCTGTGAAGATTCAGGGCCATGTCTGACAAGCAGAGAGCAGATCCTGAATGAGCTCAGAAAGGAAGGTCAGCAAAAGACCTCAGCAATTCTCATGACTTAGAATGAAGCGCATCGTGTCTGGGGACTCACTTAACATTTTTAGCACAGCAAGATTACTACAACCTTGGTTTGTGTAGTGGTTTCACATTTGCTGAATTCTGCTTGTTAAATTTAGTGTAGCGGTCTAAGTATTTTCTTGCTGTGAAAATAAGATTAGGAGAAAAGACAGAACAGGCTCAACTTAAAAACAGATCTATTAACACACACCAAAAGAAAGAGGCAAGAAAAAAAAATTAAAATGAAAGCTTTCAAAGCACTCCCCTCCTCCCTAACAATGGTTCACTTTTTCACATACAACATAAAGAGACAAAACCTGTAATTTCCAGTCAGTTTCACCATTTAAAAATAATCTTTCATCAGTTCTAAATGGAAAGGGGTCTCTCTTAGGAACTTCTATGGAATTTTTCCACTGACAACAAAAATTTGTCTTGTGGGTCTCATCTCTCAAGAAGACAGCCACCCAGAAAACTGCCTTCATGAGGTCCTTCCCAACAGCAGTTTTCTCAACACTGCATATGGGCCATATCCACTTCTTAGGGGTACTGTTTAAGGATGCCTCTTCTAGTATAAAACAAAGATTCTCCCATCTCTAAAATCATCTTCATCTGAAAACCTAAAAATATCTCCTTTTCTTCAGGAGCAAAGAGCTTCATATCACTTTTAACTAGAGCTTTACAACCCCACCAACAGCATTCATATGTTACAGGAAAAATGGTCCATTATCCATAGTTTACCAGAGATGTCCAGCCAAATTAGGCCACTCCTCTTCCTTTGTCCCAAATAATCTTTTAACTCTCTCCTCACTAACTTCAGTTTCATGCTATGTCTCTTTATAGTTCAATCACTTTGTCTGTTCTCACTTTGGGAAGGGCCAGTCCTCTGAAAGTCCCATCTGCTGGCAGGAAAGAGTTAAAAACTTGCCCAGGCCTGAGGTGCTCATGTATTCTCTGCCGGACGGCAGCTGCAAAAATCTCAAAGTCATACCGGTAGAGGAGGCTGGTGGACGCTTTCTTTTCCACCCCTCGATCTGATCCAAGACAGCTCAGCTCAGAGCTGCCATCAGTTTGCCAGCTCCCTTTCTTCCCTGCCAACTGCTACCGGGCGCGGCCGTGGCCTGGGCCCCTCTGCCGTGGCCTCCAGCACGCGGCCAGCCCTGCCGAGCCAGAGCCTCCCCTCTCTCCCGCCGGCAGCCGGCGAGAAGAGGGGCTCAGCCGGCCGGGCCGCTCCCCGCCGGCAGCCGGGGAGAAGAGGGGCTCAGCCGGGGAGAAGAGGGGCTCAGCCGGCCGGGCCGCTCCCCGCGGCAGCCGGGGAGAAGAGGGGCTCAGCCGGGGAGAAGAGGGGCTCAGCTGGCCGGGCCGCTCCCCGCCGGCAGCCGGGGAGAAGAGGGGCTCAGCCGGGGAGAAGAGGGGCTCAGCCGGGGAGAAGAGGGGCTCAGCCGGCCGGGCCGCTCCCCGCGGCAGCCGGGGAGAAGAGGGGCTCAGCCGGGGAGAAGAGGGGCTCAGCCGGGGAGAAGAGGGGCTCAGCCAGCTGGGCCGCTCCCCGCGGCAGCGGCTCCCGGAGACCCGGCCGGGCCTGGCCCAGCCGCCCAAGGGGGAGCGAGCCTAAGCCAGGCCCCGCTGCTGACCACGATGTTACCTGGTGGCTCACCGGGAAAAAAGAGAGACGGCTCAACCAAAGCCTCAGTTTTATCTGGGTATTACCAAAAGTCGCATTCTATTTTCTCAGTGGTCAAATCACCTGCCAATGGTTAAGAACTGGCCCTTGATAGGGCCTTGGCTTTTCTAAAGACATCCAAGGTCCTGACAGGGCAATATTCTATATTCTTCTTCAACTAAAAACCACGCTATGTTAACCCATAACAGTTTGAATGGTACTTTTGGTTAGAGGTACAACACTAACTTTGGTTAGAGGTACTGAGTCCTTTGACAAACTGGCACAAAGCATCAATACAAGTTTACTGGGAATCTGTGCTCTGCTTCCTATCATCATTGTTTTCCATTTAAAAGTGACTGTTAAATATATTGAACTTACCATGGCCAGTTTTCCTTCACTTCCCTGTACGCAATTAATTCAATCAGGCAGGTATCAAAACCTCTTATCAGAGCACTTCCCCAGGAAACTCGTCATGCTTCTGTGAACACAGGGCACCTGCCAATAAGGTAAACCCATTTTCAGATTTAACTTTGGGATATTATGTATAAAAAGTAAGAGTACACATCAATTAGCAGCAGAGCTGGCCTGGCCTACCATCCAAATGAAGTTTCCTGTAAGTATACCTATCACTTTCCCATAAAAGGGAAGGATGTTGACATGCTGGAGTGTGTCCAGAGAAGGGCAACAAGGCAGGCGGAGGGTCTGGAACACAAGCCCTGTGTGCAGGGAGCTGGGGATGTTTAGCCTGGAGGAGGCTCAGAGGAGACCTTAGCACTCCCTACAACTCCCTGAAAGGAGGCTGCAGCCAGGTGGGGGTCCATCTCTGCTCCCAGGCAACTTGCAATACGACAAGAGGACTCAGCATGAGAGGACGCGTAGGCTGGAACATTATGAAGAATTTCCCCACAGAAAGAGTGATTGGGCATTGGGATGGGCTTCCCAGGGAGGCGGTGGAGTCACTGTCCCTGCAGGGGTTTAAGAAAAGGCTGGATGTGGCATTCACCACCATGGTCTGGTTGACAAGGAGGTGCTAGGTCATAGTTTGGACTCGATGATCTCAAAGGTGTTTTCCAACCTGGTTGATTCTTTGATTCTGTAAAAGGTCACCAGATTTCTGAGGAGATACTTAAAAACGTGCTCCTTCAGCCTTGAGAGTGTTTCTGGTGCACTGTGTGCTGCATTAGCTTTTCAGCAGCAAATTCCTTCACATGCCCTAAGAAGGAGAACACGTGGCATTACTGGAGGAGGCAATTTACCTTTTACCAAAGTCTCTCATCAGCCTCCATGACACATTTACCTAAACAATATAATTGAAAGGACCAATATTTTTCTTTCCCTGTGACTATTTGCACTGTAGGAAGCTTTTCTTTAAACCAGAGCCTCTCTCTAGTAGTGCACTTTTCCTTCCCTGTATATTGTTTGCAACAAAAAGGGGTTTTTGTTCAACAGGGCTATGTTGAAACCAAGGTGTTTTCAAAGAACACTCACTTAATTGTTACAACCAGCAAGAGGTTTTGGCTTGACAAACACTTTCCTGCATACCCCCAGGACACAGGTAGGATGGTGGTTGAAAGTGGTGCAAAAGTCAATTGACTGTCAGTGAAAAGCACTTGTTCCTACACACACAGAGAACTGAAGAGAATCTCCGCAGCAAGGCTGAGTTGCTCTAAAAGTTCCTTCAAAGGTTGCTCAGGAATAACCTCTTACCCCATACCAGAGCATGTACAGATTCTGAACTCCAGTGCTGGTTTTCCTAAATGCTGTTCTCTGGCTTTGTTTCTTTGAAGATCAGAGACCTGGGCCTTACGCATTGCAACCCAAAGAGAATCGCTTCATTATCTCCCGGAACAGACTCCAAAGCTTGAGCCCATATGAAAAACACATCCAAGCCCCGTGCAGAGGAATTCCCTCCTACCTTGCCTACCCAGCTCCTGGTGAGTCTGCTACTGACAGCCTTTGTGCTCCAAAATAAACAAATGCTCGCTGTGTACGTCTAGAATGATGCAGCTCAGTGTTTAAGTGACTTTTCCTGGTACATTTCCAACACTAAGTTGGAAAAATTTCCACTACAATGTTCTCTTACCTTCTCAGTGTAAATCTAATCAGTTTTTCTTTTTCTTTTAGGATCAAAGTTCTTATCAGGTTCAAACCTCTTAGAGCAAGATATTTCACACTTGAAAGTTAAGATAAATTAACTGCCTATTACTTAGCTATGTCTCCTACATTAACCATTTAAAATCAGGTGAACAGAAGTCTGGATTTATAAAGATCAGCATAAGTATGCTATTTCTATTTTACCATTTTATTATTTATCTATTTTAGCAATATACTAAGAATTGCAATGTTTTATTTTAGAAAGAAGCATTGCCATGCCATGCAGCCAATTGCAAATAGATGCACTATTATTCCACTCGAGCTGGAAATTACAAAATTATGAAGTCTATTAAATGCAGTCTGGAGTTGAACACAAATGCTATTTAAGAATATTTCATAAAGGTTTAACACAGAAAGTAAAGAAGCATACCCTAACCAACTGTACAAATTCTAGTTAGGCTAAAAGTAAAGCAAAAAGCCTGAGCCTACTTTCTTCATCAAAAACTTCAGCAACTCACTCTGTCTGGAGAGGTGACATCTTCACCTTCCCTCCTCACTCAGGGGCCCTTTCCTTGCTCTTTGAAAGGAGTTACTCTAACAGACACTTCATCCACTCAGGAACCCCAGCATTACTCTAAGGAAAGGACGCAGCAGCCTGTTCTCTTCAGGAAAAGCCTTTTGGGGACTCTAAGGGTCAACTGACGTGAAAACCAAAGCAAAACTGCACCCAAGAATTTTTTAACACCTCCAAAGAAAAGCAACCCTAGGGCTGCAGCATTTAAACAGCAGTTCCTGTCTGACTTGCCTGGGGCTTCTGGAGAGACTCTGCTCTCCTTTTCCAACTTGACAATGCATTTTCCATCCAGAGATCCCACAGGCACAGCCCTCCTCCCTGATCCTGTTGGGAGGCACTGGGAATGTCTCTCTGAGGGCCGTGGGCGCTGTCACAGATGATGATTCCTCACGGCCCCAGGCAGCCGGGATGTGACCTGAGCAGAGTCTGCGGTGCCGATCTCGCAGCCCCGCGGTCACCGCGCAGCACCAGGAGCCCGGCAGCCTCCCCGCCAAACCGGGGTAGCCGCTTTGCAGGAGAGCAAAACACCGTCAGCAAGGTTTTCGCAAAACTGCTTCAACATCACAGACACAGTGATTTTATTAAAATATTGCACATTGTAATGCTTAATACATCTCCAAACTTTTTCTTTTAATTTCATTAAAATAAATTAATTAACCATGTGTCCTACAGTAATATTTCAAACTTTTGCACAAGACGTGGAACTACCACTGAACCAATGAAGCCAAACGATTGCTCTTTCCAGACTCAGGGAACGTGCTTACAGTATGAGACCCTGGAAGGTTTCTTGCTCTAATCAGGAAGTCATTCCTTTTTAGAATGTTCACTACTCAAATTTAAATTGGTTCAGGTTTTGATCAAGAAGAGAGCGAGACTAAAAAAGCGATTTCTAAGTAGGGACATGACAAGCAAAGACTCCAGTAAACCTCAGGAGACATCAACACTGCAACTCTCACAATGTACTTTAAGTATAAAGGTCTAGGAATATTTTTAACAGTGCAGAAGACTGGAATTGGTTACCTTGCCAGAAAACATCTCACTCAACAAGGGTGAGGCCTTAGCTTCCTTTAAACTTTTAATTTGTGTTAGCACAACTCATAAGCATTCCACATCAGTGTAACAAAGTGGCAGGATTTTATCCAATTTTAATTCTGTTTTTCTGCTCATCCTACACCAGACAGAATATGAAGTTAAAGAGCACCTGGAAAACTATGACCAAAAAAGTTCAAGAATGACTTAATTAAAATGCCATCACACATGAAATCCTTCATGTTTTGACGGATTGAAATCCTTTGAAATCCTTCATTCAATCGTTTGAAATCCTTCATGTATTTTAAGAAAAATTGGAGATTTTAAAAGAACGTGATTTTTGAGGGTTTTTTTTTTTTTTTTACACAAAATAGATATTCTGGTTGAAGACACCATCAGCAGTCCTAATACCGGTTTTGGGGGTAAAACTGACCTCAAGAACTGTAAATTAACCAAGCTGCAACGACATAAATGTGCCAGTGCCGCTCCGCCGGCACCGCCGCCTCAGCGGGGCTTTCCTGCCCTTCTTCCGCCCGCCCGTGGTCCTCCCCTCCCCCGCCGCCTCAGCGGGGCTTTCCCGCCCTTTCCCTCTCCCCTCACGGGCTGGCGCCGCCTCAGCCCCGCTCCCTCCGGCCCTTGCAAGCCGTCCCGCGCCGCAGCAAAAGCAAGATCGTTTATTCCTTCGGCAAAGGCCGAATTCCTCGCGGGCAGCGCAGGGCGTTCTTGGTGTTCCTCGTCGGGCAGCAGTGAGGCAGGGACAGCGCAGTCCGTCCCTCACAAATCACCACCGGCGCTGCTGCTCGTAAAGCAACCAGGAATGGAATGCCCGTTTGGTGTAGCGGGACGTATCAGAAGTGCCGCTTCGGGCTTGCAGATTCAAAAAGTGAAACTGATACTGGAATTCACTTCCATATTTCACGTGCAACAACTTTTAGATCTTATTTTTATGTACCAACCCCCACACATAGCTGTACTGCCTTTTAAAACTAGCGGCTGGATTGCAGCTGAAAAGTGGTTTCCATGCCATAGACCCGGGCTGCTCACAGAATGAAACTGAAAACTTGGTATTGGGCTATGAAGACGGTCTCGAGGAGAAGCCATGGGAGGAACAACTGAGGGTATTTGGTGTGTTCAGCTGGAGGAGACTGAGGGGACATTGAGCTCTTCAACATCCTCCCAAGGGGCGGTGGAGAAGCAGCTCTGATCTCTGCTTTCTGTGACCAATGCCAGGACCCGAGGGAATGGCTGGAGCTGTGTCAGGGGAGGGTTAGGGTGAATATCCTGAGGGTGATCGGGCACTGAACAGGCTCCACAGGGAATGGGCAAGGCCCCAAGGCTGCCAGAGCTCCAGGAGTGTTTGGACAATCCTCCCAGGCATAGGGTGGGATTGTTGGGGTGTCTGTGCAGGGCCAGGGATTGGACTGGGTGATCCTTGTGGGTCTCTTCCCATTCAGAAGTTTTCAGTATTCTGTGACATAAAAGCAAGTATTCAAATCCTCCCTCTTAAGTACTCTGTGTGTCAATACATATTTACATCACCACAGAAAACAAACTTTTGCTACCTGATAACAAAGGGACCTCCACAGACTTACCCACATATATCCAACACTTCAGCTTGAACTGGGGTTCAAGCTATCCAAGAACGGTGGATGACAATAAAATTTTTTTTTCAAATGTATCAGTGGCAAAATGTCCAGCCCACAGTTGGATGAGCACATCAAGCAGTAGGTGAGCAGCTAGCTGACTGGTAAGGCACAAAGGTCTGTAGTGAATGGGGTGACATCATGCTGGCACTGGTCACTAGTGGGGTTCCACAGGGCTTCATCCTGGGATCTGTGCTTTTCAAGACCTTAAAAAATTACTTGGGTACAGGACTGGAAGGGCTGCAAAGAAATTTGCAGATGATACAAAATGGGGAGGAGCAGTTGACTCCCTCGAATTCAGGGAGGCCCTGCAGAGGGACCTCAACAAATTAGAGGGGTGGGACATCACACACCGTATGAACCTCAACAAGAGAAAGTGCCTTATTCCGCGCCTGAGATGGGGTAATGCTGGATATAAATGCAGAATGAAGAATGAGATGTTGGAAAGCAGTGCCACAGCAGGGGACTTGGGTGTCCTGGTTGATAGAAAGCTGAATGTGGATCAGCACTGCCCTCGCAACCAGGAAGGACATCCATGTCCTGGGGGGCATCAGGCACAGCATTGCCAGCTGGTCAAGGGAAGGGATTGTCCTGCTCTGCTCTGCACTAGGGAAGCCTCACTTTGAATATTTTGTGCAGTTTTTATCACTGCAATATAAGAAAGATACTAAGTTATTAGAGAACCTCCAAAGCAGGGCGACAAAGATAGTGAAGGGCCTGGAGGGGAAGTCATGGGAGGAGTAGCTGAGGGCACTTGGTGTGTTCAGCTGGAGGAAACTGGAAACTGAGGGGAGACCTCGTTGCAGTTAAGACATTTTTGTGAGGGAAAGAAGAGGGGCAGACACTGATCTCTTGTCTTGGTGACCAGTGACAGGACCCAAGAAAACAACCTGAAGTTGTGTCAGGGGAAGTTTAGGTTGGGTGTTACAAAAAGGTTGAGCTGGAACAGGCTCCCCAGAAAAGCGGTCACGGGACCAAGCCTGATGGAGCGCAAGGAGTGTTTGGACAATGCTCTCAGGTACAGGGTGGGAATTCTGGGGATTGTTCTTGTGCAGGCCCAGGACTTGGACTTGATGATCCTTGTGGGTCCTCTGTGATTCTGTGGTTCTTGTAAAACAGCTTTCAGTGGCCATATTGTACTTGGGGCGTGTATTTTGGTGGGTGCTATGGTTACAAAGAACATAAGGTGCATTTTGGAAAGTGCAAAGGCTTTTATTTATTCAGACTAATTGAAAGCAGGTTTTTTTGTTTGCCCAAAGTCAAGGCTATCTCTGATTGTAAGTTTGATGTGAAGTTTCAGAAGTAATTAGTACATGTCAGAAAGTTACTATAAAGCATATTTAATTTTTTACTAGAAATGGAGCTTTATCTGATAATTAGGTCAAAATTTGCAGAAGTACAATCTCCGTATTTATCAAGTGGTTACAGCAGGAAATAATTTTCAGTGAAATGCAGCGGGGATACAAATCACAAAATAATTTTATTGCAACACTCAATCCTTCCACACCTAATTCTCAAAGCATATAAAAGGTGGAGGTTTCACACGGCTCTTTCTACCTGCAGGAGCATCGGCTCTGCAGTCAGGATGAATCTCCCTGTAAGTATGCACGCTTTTCTTCCTTATAAACTGAAATCTTGATTCAAACCCCTTCCTTTATCCCTCAGAAGGGCTTCTGCCTCTCTAGAGCACTAGAGCTTTCTCTGGGGACATTTTGCTCCTCTAGAATGAGCAACTCAGCCCCTGTTCCCCAGAGGAGCTGAGGAGGTAAGGATTTTTTCACGGCTTGGCTGTAGTTATTCAGAAAACAGGAAGCCTAATCCATGTCCACTATTGTCAGTGCTTTTGCCCAGCTGGAGCACTGCACTAGTGGATCAAGCCCTTCCCTGTAATGCCAGAGCAGAAGGAATGGAAAAGCTTTCTCCTCACTCTTGTAAAATACCTGTGTGTGCCTGCACAGGTCTGAGAAACAGCTTGAGATTCAGCTCTTGAAAGAGCAAGTGTGAAATGTGTCTACTTTGCAGCACCCTGGGGCAAAGCAAGGGTAACTCCCTTTTGGGGCACTGATGCAATCCCAGGATGAAAGCAAAAAAGCATCCAAGGAGGACCCTTAAACATCAGATTAGGGAAATGGAAGGAGGATTAGATTTGTCAGCCAGAGCTGCAGTTACACTTTTGTGTTTGATTTTCATTTCAGATTTTGACTGCAGTCCTTCTTGGACTTGTCCTGACTCCAGCCCTTGCTGATTACGTGAGTACAAGTGAACAATTTCCACATGAATGGCAGCTCTTTCTATGTTCCCTGCTTCATGAGATCTCCTTTTTCTTTCACCATTCCTTTGGAGGAAACAAATTGAAAATCCTCTCTGACAGATGAAACCCTGGCATTCTCTATGAGGTAGAACTTATTCTAGTCTACCAAAGATTTTAATAAATATTTTAGTAGATCACTTACTAGTTTGAAAATCTAAAACTGTCTCATTTCGTAATTGAGTCTCAGCAAAAAAATTGAAAACCAGTAAGTCATCTTTGGAGTAAAGATCGAGGTCCCCATCACCAGTGGCCAATCAGAGATACTGTGATGGTGCTTACCAGAGAGCAGCACTTCCAATGTAGCAGCAATTTTGCTAAAACTGTGGGAATATCACCCCCTCCCTGCAAAGACTAAACATCTTCTTTCTCTTGGTTTTTCAGTCTCAACAGACAGATAACAACTGCCAGGTCACTGTTGGTGGTGTTTTCCAAAATCTCACTCTTAGTAGTCAAACACGTGTGGTAGTTATTGAACAAAGGAGTGACCACTTCTCATGGAAAACCATATGGAACTACAACACGGTGAGTGGCATGGAAGGTGCTTCTCCAGAAAACATCCAAGGAGACTGTCTCCTGGTCAAGCTGGCCCAGCGATGGGGCTTCTTTCCTTTGTCTATGTTGAGTGCATGATTTGGGGTAGCAAATCTTGGCATTTGTTCCTGTTTTAACAAAGGGTTTTCTCCAATCCCAAGGCTTGAAAAACTGAATTGCAAGTAGTCAATAACTTTTTCCTACAGGGTATCATTGCAACCAAATTGATGCAAGAGAGAACTTGCTACATTTCTGTCATGAACAGAAATGAGATGCCCAGCTTTGAAAATATGGTCCAGCTGGCTTCACAGAACACGGTAAGATTCAAAATCCACAGTAGCTTTGAATGTTTATGGTAGTTGATATTCATTTTTGGTCTGAGACACTACTATTTTTCAAACCTTTACCAATGGGTAAATAAAAAGACATTTTATTGGTGGTATTTTTGGTAATGCTTTTCAGTTACATTATTGGTAAACATTCAAAAACTACAATATCCTCATTCAAAAGCCTTTAGTGCAGGTTCATCATGCTGAGTCCAAGTCCCAGATTAGTTAGATTATTTTTACAATTATTTAAATTATTATATTTGACTCTTTTTTTACTATGTTAGTATCTATAATTAAGATTTCTTGCAAAGTATGATTCATAATTTCTCATTCTCAAAATCTAAAAAATATTTTTTACTCAAAAGGACTAATTAAGGAAGGGCAAATATTGCAGTATTATAGAAAAAATCTTTAAGTAAGCTTACAAACATTGTGAGGAAAATTAAGTACCATTAGTTCAGTGATCCACATTAGAACAGACATTATAAAAGTAATCCCACCATTAAGCATATTCATTTGTGCTAAACTCAGGTTTCTCTTGAAATCTGAGAACTAGGTCTGTAAAAACGCCACACTTTAAATAGCAGGGAGACCTATAGGGCAGAAAGAAATCAGGAGGAGACTTCTCTTGTGAGCCGACTGCCCAAGTGCCTCTGAGGAGGGAGGGCAGAGACTGAGCAAAGGCTTTGGAAGGAGCTCTGGCTCCACAGAGCGGCCACACTCCTCTTCAACACTTTCCTTGCACTGCCACTTCCCCTCAGGTTCCCTGCACCTTGACTCCCTTAGAACAAGCTCTGCTTCCGATGCTGCCTTCAAGGTTTGCCAGTGGTCTCACAAGCCCCTGGAGGATTAAAAAGGTCTCTCTAAATGCAATTTGGGCTCAAACATCCAGTCCTGTGTCATCCTCCTGCAGCTGAATGAGCTTACTGACACTGAGCTTGCTGAATGCTGTTTGTTGGTGTTTAGAACCAGATTGGTCTTGGAAGACCTACCAAGAAGATCACCTTTGTCACCAATGGATTGGTCAACAACCTCAACTCTTATGGAGCAGAAATCTTCTCTATGTGCAGCGGACTCACCACCTACATGGCTTATGAAGTTCACAGTGAGTGCAAGCATTGGGAATTCGTAGAGTTACTGACCTGACATTGTTGTCTCTTGGGGCATGACTGAGGCACAGTTGCTGCTCTTCCAATTTGAGACACACCAAGGGCTTCAGCAGTTCCACAAAGTGTTTAGCACCTCTGGAAACCAGGTCTGGACCAGGGTGGTGTAACAACCGCTATACATGACAGGAACCAAACCATCAAAGCTCATTTCTGGGAAGCTTAATGGGGCTTCAATTTGTGCCAAGACTGTTTCAGCTCACACTGCTCTCCTCTGTAATACCCAGGAAAGACGAAGGGTCGGTCTACGAAACGCTGCCCATCAGGTCCGAGCAGGCTGACATGTTGACCCTTGCAGATCCCAAATCCTTGCGCTTCACGACATTAAGCCAGGGAACTTCGTCCCCTCCAAGTTTTCCTGGGGGCAACAATCCCATTCCCCAGGGCTTTAATGACCGACACTTGGTCGGATTCTTTCTCAATGTCACAGCCCATGCGACTGGGCCCATGAACTGGCAGCAGCCTCACCACATCATGCCCAGCCCTTGGGACTAACAGCACCCAGAGCACAGAGCTCCAATTTCTGGACAGGAAATCTCAAAGGGTGTTAAAGAGCATGTCTTTCTGAGCAATTCATGCTGAAACACAAAGCTGGTGATCTTTGGGGACTCCAAGAGAATCTGTCCCTCACAAAGCTAAAAAATTCACAGTGCAGCAATTCTTCAGAACCTGGCTGGCTCTGCACAACAGCACCACCGTCCTGTAGAAAGGCAGCCAAGGTGTTACGCATTAGCTCATGGGTTTTTGTCTTTTCTTTCCCAGCATTCCAAGGACCCCAGGTGAATCTGGGATCATGCATTACCCTCAATGTCATGAGAATTGTGGAGCTGAAGTACTGCCAGGGCAATGGCACTTGGAATGGCAATTTTCCGGTGAGTAAACCGCAGACCTTTCTTCACCAAAAGGGGGGGGGGCACTGGAGCTGTTGCAAAAAACGAATCCTGATGCCCTTCGTGCAATACATCTCCGATTTTGAGAGGTTCCTGCTTGAGGGTGCAGATGCTGAAACAGAGCAATGGGTCAGCCGATGTTTATGTCCAGGGCTTTAAGCACGGATTAACTGTGGCCTGTCCTCTTGCACGCATCAACCTCTAAAGGCACCCGATGACAGCTGATCAGATGCGGCAATGATCCACTACTGAATGCGGGAAAAGAATTCCTACGGTCTTTGCCCAAAACCACAGCCGTGCTTCGGGGTCCTTTGGAAAAGACTGAGGGAGGGCTGGCACTTCCCGTGGGGCAGCACTTCTTCTGGTTTAGCAGGGATTTTTCCAAAGCTTTGGGACTTCACTGTCTCCCTTCAAAGGCAAAATGTCTTCTTTCCCTTGGCTTTTTAAGTCTCAGCAGATTCCCGGCGACATCGGCAACCACACGTCACAACAGGTCATCATTGCTGGCCAGTCCCAAATTGTGACCATCAACAGGCAATGGCACGTGGCAATCATTGAGAAAACCACCGGCAGCGGGTCCTGGAAAACCATCTGGAACTACAACACGGTGAGTGGCACACAAGGTGCTTCTTGGCAGAGCATCTGAGGAGACTGCCTCCAGGCAGATGTGGCCCAGAGATGGGGCTTCTTTCCTTTTTCTGACCGTGTTGAGTGCACGATTTGGGGCAGCACCTCTCGGAATTGGTTCCTGTTTTAGCAAAGGGTTTTCCCCAGTGCCAGGGCTTGAAAGAATGAAGTGCGAGTGCTCAATAACTTTCTTTTACAGGGTGTCATTGCAACCAGAGTCACGCAACAGAACGCCTGCTACATTTCCATCATGAACAGAAATGAGATGCCCAGCTTCAATAATCTGGCCCGCCTGGCACAGGAGAGCAGGGTAAGACTCCCAAGGAGAGAGCAGCAGAGCCATGACGCTGGAGATCATTGGCCGGTTTCTTCATGCGCTTTTTCTTTCTGGATTTGTCCCAAGTTTGTCCCAAGTGGCAGGATTGTCTTTCTCTCAACGGTAGTGGGGCTTGGGGAGTTTTCCATAGGAATGCTTGACTGAAAGAAGAACGGGACTGCACCATTGCCTTCCTCGTCTTTGATTTTTGGGAGGCTTTAGAGCTCTGCAGTTTGCCGGGAAAAGCCGTTCTCTGAGAAGCCCTTCAAGGGCCGCGATTCTCTTGGCATGCCAAGATCTCAAAGCCCTAAGCAGACTATTGACTATTCAGTATCAAAGGGAATTGGCCAGCTCAGAACTCGGCATTGCAGCTGCTCTTGGCTAGACCTGTGTTCCCTTTGGGGGGCAAGACAGCTACTCCCTATTCCACAGCCTTTCCCCTTGGGAATGTGCCTAGCAGAAGCCAGATCCCAGCACTCATCTTGTTGAATGCTGTTTGTTGATGTTTAGAACCAGATTGGTCTTGGAAGGCCTACCAAGAAGATCACCTTTGTTGCCAATGGACTGGTCAACAACCTCAGTTCTTACGGAGCAGACATCTTCTCTATGTGCAGTGGAGTCACCACCTACATGGCTTACGAAGTTCACGGTGAGTGCAAGCATTGGCAGTTCCGCCTCAAAGTCACCTGGCCTTAGTTTCCCGTGGGGAATGACGGACGCACAATTGCTGCTCTTCCACTTTGAGACACACAGAAACCAAGGGCTTCAGCACAAATTGTTTGGCACCTCCGCCAATCAGAACTGGAAGAGGGTGGTGTCAGTGCCACCATAAATGATCCAAACCCAACCCTGACAGAGCCTTTCAAGGAAGCTTCAGGAGGCTTCAATATGGGCCCAGAGTGTTTGAGCTCCCACAGAGCAGCCCTGTAATGCGCAGTCAAGGAAAAGGGTCATCCTAAGAACTGCTGTGCCAGAGCTCAGAGCTTGCTGAGGCGTTGAATGGCAGCCAAGGTCTTAGGCATAAGCTCACAGGGTTTTGTTTCTTCCTTTCTTGTTTTCCAAGGAGTCCAAGTGAACCTGGGATCATGCATTACCCTCAATGTCCTGAGAGTCGTGGATCTGAAGTACTGCAGTGGCAATGGCAATGGACAAGTAAGAAAAGCTTAGCCCTTACCTTTCTTGAACCACAGGGGAGGGCCTTCAGAGCTGCTTTCCAAAGCCAACCCTGATGCTCTTTGTGCCTGGCATCTCGTGTTTTGAGAGGTTCCTGCTTGAGGGTGCAGATGCCGAAACAGAGCAATGGGTCAGCCGATGTTTATGTCCAGGGCTTTAAGCACGGATTACCTGTGGCCTGTCCTCTTGCACGCATCAACCTCTAAAGGCACCCGATGACAGCTGATCAGATGCGGCAATGATCCACTACTGAATGCGGGAAAAGAATTCCTACGGCCTTTGCCCAAAACCACAGCCGTGCTTCGGGGTCCTTTGGAAAAGACTGAGGGAGGGCTGGCACTTCCCGTGGGGCAGCACTTCTTCTGGTTTAGCAGGGATTTTTCCAAAGCTTTGGGACTTCACTGTCTCCCTTCAAAGGCAAAATGTCTTCTTTCCCTTGGCTTTTTAAGTCTCAGCAGATTCCCGGCGACATCGGCAACCACACGTCACAACAGGTCATCATTGCTGGCCAGTCCCAAATTGTGACCATCAACAGGCAATGGCACGTGGCAATCATTGAGAAAACCACCGGCAGCGGGTCCTGGAAAACCATCTGGAACTACAACACGGTGAGTGGCACACAAGGTGCTTCTTGGCAGAGCATCTGAGGAGACTGCCTCCAGGCAGATGTGGCCCAGAGATGGGGCTTCTTTCCTTTTTCTGACCGTGTTGAGTGCACGATTTGGGGCAGCACCTCTCGGAATTGGTTCCTGTTTTAGCAAAGGGTTTTCCCCAGTGCCAGGGCTTGAAAGAATGAAGTGCGAGTGCTCAATAACTTTCTTTTACAGGGTGTCATTGCAACCAGAGTCACGCAACAGAACGCCTGCTACATTTCCATCATGAACAGAAATGAGATGCCCAGCTTCAATAATCTGGCCCGCCTGGCACAGGAGAGCAGGGTAAGACTCCCAAGGAGAGAGCAGCAGAGCCATGACGCTGGAGATCATTGGCCGGTTTCTTCGTGCGCTTTTTCTTTCTGGATTTGTCCCAAGTTTGTCCCAAGTGGCAGGATTGTCTTTCTCTCAACGGTAGTGGGGCTTGGGGAGTTTTCCATAGGAATGCTTGACTGAAAGAAGAACGGGACTGCACCATTGCCTTCCTCGTCTTTGATTTTTGGGAGGCTTTAGAGCTCTGCAGTTTGCCGGGAAAAGCCTTTCTCTGAGAAGCCCTTCAAGGGCCGCGATTCTCTTGGCGTGCCAAGATCTCAAAGCCCTAAGCAGACTATTGACTATTCAGTATCAAAGGGAATTGGCCAGCTCAGAACTCGGCATTGCAGCTGCTCTTGGCTAGACCTGTGTTCCCTTTGGGGGGCAAGACAGCTACTCCCTATTCCACAGCCTTTCCCCTTGGGAATGTGCCTAGCAGAAGCCAGATCCCAGCACTCATCTTGTTGAATGCTGTTTGTTGATGTTTAGAACCAGATTGGTCTTGGAAGGCCTACCAAGAAGATCACCTTTGTTGCCAATGGACTGGTCAACAACCTCAGTTCTTACGGAGCAGACATCTTCTCTATGTGCAGTGGACTCACCACCTACATGGCTTACGAAGTTCACGGTGAGTGCAAGCATTGGCAGTTCCGCCTCAAAGTCACCTGGCCTTAGTTTCCCGTGGGGAATGACGGACGCACAATTGCTGCTCTTCCACTTTGAGACACACAGAAACCAAGGGCTTCAGCACAAATTGTTTGGCACCTCCACCAATCAGAACTGGAAGAGGGTGGTGTCAGTGCCACCATAAATGATCCAAACCCAACCCTGACAGAGCCTTTCAAGGAAGCTTCAGGAGGCTTCAATATAGGCCCAGAGTATTTGAGCTCCCACAGAGCAGCCCTGTAATGCGCAGTCAAGGAAAAGGGTCATCCTAAGAACTGCTGTGCCAGAGCTCAGAGCTTGCTGAGGCGTTGAATGGCAGCCAAGGTCTTAGGCATAAGCTCACAGGGTTTTGTTTCTTCCTTTCTTGTTTTCCAAGGAGTCCAAGTGAACCTGGGATCATGCATTACCCTCAATGTCCTGAGAGTCGTGGATCTGAAGTACTGCAGTGGCAATGGCAATGGACAAGTAAGAAAAGCTTAGCCCTTACCTTTCTTGAACCACAGGGGAGGGCCTTCAGAGCTGCTTTCCAAAGCCAACCCTGATGCTCTTTGTGCCTGGCATCTCGTGTTTTGAGAGGTTCCTGCTTGAGGGTGCAGATGCCGAAACAGAGCAATGGGTCAGCCGATGTTTATGTCCAGGGCTTTAAGCACGGATTAACTGTGGCCTGTCCTCTTGCACGCATCAACCTCTAAAGGCACCCGATGACAGCTGATCAGATGCGGCAATGATCCACTACTGAATGCGGGAAAAGAATTCCTACGGTCTTTGCCCAAAACCACAGCCGTGCTTCGGGGTCCTTTGGAAAAGACTGAGGGCAGGGCTGGCACTTCCCGTGGGGCAGCACTTCTTCTGGTTTAGCAGGGATTTTTCCAAAGCTTTGGGACTTCACTGTCTCCCTTCAAAGGCAAAATGTCTTCTTTCCCTTGGCTTTTTAAGTCTCAGCAGATTCCCGGCGACATCGGCAACCACACGTCACAACAGGTCATCATTGCTGGCCAGTCCCAAATTGTGACCATCAACAGGCAATGGCACGTGGCAATCATTGAGAAAACCACCGGCAGCGGGTCCTGGAAAACCATCTGGAACTACAACACGGTGAGTGGCACACAAGGTGCTTCTTGGCAGAGCATCTGAGGAGACTGCCTCCAGGCAGATGTGGCCCAGAGATGGGGCTTCTTTCCTTTTTCTGACCGTGTTGAGTGCACGATTTGGGGCAGCACCTCTCGGAATTGGTTCCTGTTTTAGCAAAGGGTTTTCCCCAGTGCCAGGGCTTGAAAGAATGAAGTGCGAGTGCTCAATAACTTTCTTTTACAGGGTGTCATTGCAACCAGAGTCACGCAACAGAACGCCTGCTACATTTCCATCATGAACAGAAATGAGATGCCCAGCTTCAATAATCTGGCCCGCCTGGCACAGGAGAGCAGGGTAAGACTCCCAAGGAGAGAGCAGCAGAGCCATGACGCTGGAGATCATTGGCCGGTTTCTTCATGCGCTTTTTCTTTCTGGATTTGTCCCAAGTTTGTCCCAAGTGGCAGGATTGTCTTTCTCTCAACGGTAGTGGGGCTTGGGGAGTTTTCCATAGGAATGCTTGACTGAAAGAAGAACGGGACTGCACCATTGCCTTCCTCGTCTTTGATTTTTGGGAGGCTTTAGAGCTCTGCAGTTTGCCGGGAAAAGCCGTTCTCTGAGAAGCCCTTCAAGGGCCGCGATTCTCTTGGCATGCCAAGATCTCAAAGCCCTAAGCAGACTATTGACTATTCAGTATCAAAGGGAATTGGCCAGCTCAGAACTCGGCATTGCAGCTGCTCTTGGCTAGACCTGTGTTCCCTTTGGGGGGCAAGACAGCTACTCCCTATTCCACAGCCTTTCCCCTTGGGAATGTGCCTAGCAGAAGCCAGATCCCAGCACTCATCTTGGTGAATGCTGTTTGTTGATGTTTAGAACCAGATTGGTCTTGGAAGGCCTACCAAGAAGATCACCTTTGTTGCCAATGGACTGGTCAACAACCTCAGTTCTTACGGAGCAGACATCTTCTCTATGTGCAGTGGAGTCACCACCTACATGGCTTACGAAGTTCACGGTGAGTGCAAGCATTGGCAGTTCCGCCTCAAAGTCACCTGGCCTTAGTTTCCCGTGGGGAATGACGGACGCACAATTGCTGCTCTTCCACTTTGAGACACACAGAAACCAAGGGCTTCAGCACAAATTGTTTGGCACCTCCGCCAATCAGAACTGGAAGAGGGTGGTGTCAGTGCCACCATAAATGATCCAAACCCAACCCTGACAGAGCCTTTCAAGGAAGCTTCAGGAGGCTTCAATATGGGCCCAGAGTGTTTGAGCTCCCACAGAGCAGCCCTGTAATGCGCAGTCAAGGAAAAGGGTCATCCTAAGAACTGCTGTGCCAGAGCTCAGAGCTTGCTGAGGCGTTGAATGGCAGCCAAGGTCTTAGGCATAAGCTCACAGGGTTTTGTTTCTTCCTTTCTTGCTTTCCAAGGAGTCCAAGTGAACCTGGGATCATGCATTACCCTCAATGTCCTGAGAGTCGTGGATCTGAAGTACTGCAGTGGCAATGGCAATGGACAAGTAAGAAAAGCTTAGCCCTTACCTTTCTTGAACCACAGGGGAGGGCCTTCAGAGCTGCTTTCCAAAGCCAACCCTGATGCTCTTTGTGCCTGGCATCTCGTGTTTTGAGAGGTTCCTGCTTGAGGGTGCAGATGCTGAAACAGAGCAATGGGTCAGCCGATGTTTATGTCCAGGGCTTTAAGCACGGATTAACTGTGGCCTGTCCTCTTGCACGCATCAACCTCTAAAGGCACCCGATGACAGCTGATCAGATGCGGCAATGATCCACTACTGAATGCGGGAAAAGAATTCCTACGGTCTTTGCCCAAAACCACAGCCGTGCTTCGGGGTCCTTTGGAAAAGACTGAGGGCAGGGCTTGCACTTCCTGTGGGGCAGCACTTCTTCTGGTTTAGCAGGGATTTTTCCAAAGCTTTGGGACTTCACTGTCTCCCTTCAAAGGCAAAATGTCTTCTTTCCCTTGGCTTTTTAAGTCTCAGCAGATTCCCGGCGACATCGGCAACCACACGTCACAACAGGTCATCATTGCTGGCCAGTCCCAAATTGTGACCATCAACAGGCAATGGCAGGTGGCAATCATTGAGAAAACCACCGGCAGCGGGTCCTGGAAAACCATCTGGAACTACAACACGGTGAGTGGCACACAAGGTGCTTCTTGGCAAAGCTTCTGAGGAGACTGCCTCCGGGCAGATGTGGCCCAGAGATGGGGCTTCTTTCCTTTTTCTGACCGTGTTGAGTGCACAGTTTGGGGCAGCACCTCTCGGAATTGGTTCCTGTTTTAGCAAAGGGTTTTCCCCAGTGCCAGGGCTTGAAAGAATGAAGTGCGAGTGCTCAATAACTTTCTTTTACAGGGTGTCATTGCAACCAGAGTCATGCAACAGAACGCCTGCTACATTTCCATCATGAACAGAAATGAGATGCCGAGCTTCAATAATCTGGCCCGCCTGGCACAGGAGAGCAGGGTAAGACTCCCAAGGAGAGAGCAGCAGAGCCATGACGCTGGAGATCATTGGCCTGTTTCTTCATGCGCTTTTTCTTTCTGGATTTGTCCCTAGTTTGTCCCAAGTGGCAGGATTGTCTTTCTCTCAACGGTAGTGGGGCTTGGGGAGTTTTCCATAGGAATGCTTGACTGAAAGAAGAACGGGACTGCACCATTGCCTTCCTCGTCTTTGATTTTTGGGAGGCTTTAGAGCTCTGCAGTTTGCCGGGAAAAGCCTTTCTCTGAGAAGCCCTTCAAGGGCCGCGATTCTCTTGGCGTGCCAAGATCTCAAAGCCCTAAGCAGACTATTGACTATTCAGTATCAAAGGGAATTGGCCAGCTCAGAACTCGGCATTGCAGCTGCTCTTGGCTAGACCTGTGTTCCCTTTGGGGGGCAAGACAGCTACTCCCTATTCCACAGCCTTTCCCCTTGGGAATGTGCCTAGCAGAAGCCAGATCCCAGCACTCATCTTGGTGAATGCTGTTTGTTGATGTTTAGAACCAGATTGGTCTTGGAAGGCCTACCAAGAAGATCACCTTTGTTGCCAATGGACTGGTCAACAACCTCAGTTCTTACGGAGCAGACATCTTCTCTATGTGCAGTGGACTCACCACCTACATGGCTTACGAAGTTCACGGTGAGTGCAAGCATTGGCAGTTCCGCCTCAAAGTCACCTGGCCTTAGTTTCCCGTGGGGAATGACGGACGCACAATTGCTGCTCTTCCACTTTGAGACACACAGAAACCAAGGGCTTCAGCACAAATTGTTTGGCACCTCCGCCAATCAGAACTGGAAGAGGGTGGTGTCAGTGCCACCATAAATGATCCAAACCCAACCCTGACAGAGCCTTTCAAGGAAGCTTCAGGAGGCTTCAATATGGGCCCAGAGTGTTTGAGCTCCCACAGAGCAGCCCTGTAATGCGCAGTCAAGGAAAAGGGTCATCCTAAGAACTGCTGTGCCAGAGCTCAGAGCTTGCTGAGGCGTTGAATGGCAGCCAAGGTCTTAGGCATAAGCTCACAGGGTTTTGTTTCTTCCTTTCTTGTTTTCCAAGGAGTCCAAGTGAACCTGGGATCATGCATTACCCTCAATGTCCTGAGAGTCGTGGATCTGAAGTACTGCAGTGGCAATGGCAATGGACAAGTAAGAAAAGCTTAGCTCTTACCTTTCTTGAACCACAGGGGAGGGCCTTCAGAGCTGCTTTCCAAAGCCAACCCTGACGCTCTTTGTGCCTGGCATCTCGTGTTTTGAGAGGTTCCTGCTTGAGGGTGCAGATGCCGAAACAGAGCAATGGGTCAGCCGATGTTTATGTCCAGGGCTTTAAGCACGGATTAACTGTGGCCTGTCCTCTTGCACGCATCAACCTCTAAAGGCACCCGAAGACAGCTGATCAGATGCGGCAATGATCCACTACTGAATGCGGGAAAAGAATTCCTACGGTCTTTGCCCAAAACCACAGCCGTGCTTCGGGGTCCTTTGGAAAAGACTGAGGGCAGGGCTTGCACTTCCTGTGGGGCAGCACTTCTTCTGGTTTAGCAGGGATTTTTCCAAAGCTTTGGGACTTCACTGTCTCCCTTCAAAGGCAAAACGTCTTCTTTCCCTTGGCTTTTTAAGTCTCAGCAGATTCCCGGCGACATCGGCAACCACACGTCACAGCAGGTCATCATTGCTGGCCAGTCCCAAATTGTGACCATCAACAGGCAATGGCAGGTGGCAATCATTGAGAAAACCACCGGCAGCGGGTCCTGGAAAACCATCTGGAACTACAACACGGTGAGTGGCACACAAGGTGCTTCTTGGCAGAGCATCTGAGGAGACTGCCTCCGGGCAGATGTGGCCCAGAGATGGGGCTTCTTTCCTTTTTCTGACCGTGTTGAGTGCACAGTTTGGGGCAGCACCTCTCGGAATTGGTTCCTGTTTTAGCAAAGGGTTTTCCCCAGTGCCAGGGCTTGAAAGAATGAAGTGCGAGTGCTCAATAACTTTCTTTTACAGGGTGTCATTGCAACCAGAGTCACGCAACAGAACGCCTGCTACATTTCCATCATGAACAGAAATGAGATGCCCAGCTTCAATAATCTGGCCCGCCTGGCACAGGAGAGCAGGGTAAGACTCCCAAGGAGAGAGCAGCAGAGCCATGACGCTGGAGATCATTGGCCGGTTTCTTCGTGCGCTTTTTCTTTCTGGATTTGTCCCAAGTTTGTCCCAAGTGGCAGGATTGTCTTTCTCTCAACGGTAGTGGGGCTTGGGGAGTTTTCCATAGGAATGCTTGACTGAAAGAAGAACGGGACTGCACCATTGCCTTCCTCGTCTTTGATTTTTGGGAGGCTTTAGAGCTCTGCAGTTTGCCGGGAAAAGCCTTTCTCTGAGAAGCCCTTCAAGGGCCGCGATTCTCTTGGCGTGCCAAGATCTCAAAGCCCTAAGCAGACTATTGACTATTCAGTATCAAAGGGAATTGGCCAGCTCAGAACTCGGCATTGCAGCTGCTCTTGGCTAGACCTGTGTTCCCTTTGGGGGGCAAGACAGCTACTCCCTATTCCACAGCCTTTCCCCTTGGGAATGTGCCTAGCAGAAGCCAGATCCCAGCACTCATCTTGTTGAATGCTGTTTGTTGATGTTTAGAACCAGATTGGTCTTGGAAGGCCTACCAAGAAGATCACCTTTGTTGCCAATGGACTGGTCAACAACCTCAGTTCTTACGGAGCAGACATCTTCTCTATGTGCAGTGGACTCACCACCTACATGGCTTACGAAGTTCACGGTGAGTGCAAGCATTGGCAGTTCCGCCTCAAAGTCACCTGGCCTTAGTTTCCCGTGGGGAATGACGGACGCACAATTGCTGCTCTTCCACTTTGAGACACACAGAAACCAAGGGCTTCAGCACAAATTGTTTGGCACCTCCGCCAATCAGAACTGGAAGAGGGTGGTGTCAGTGCCACCATAAATGATCCAAACCCAACCCTGACAGAGCCTTTCAAGGAAGCTTCAGGAGGCTTCAATATGGGCTCAGAGTGTTTGAGCTCCCACAGAGCAGCCCTGTAATGCGCAGTCAAGGAAAAGGGTCATCCTAAGAACTGCTGTGCCAGAGCTCAGAGCTTGCTGAGGAGTTGAATGGCAGCCAAGGTCTTAGGCATAAGCTCACAGGGTTTTGTTTCTTCCTTTCTTGCTTTCCAAGGAGTCCAAGTGAACCTGGGATCATGCATTACCCTCAATGTCCTGAGAGTCGTGGATCTGAAGTACTGCAGTGGCAATGGCAATGGACAAGTAAGAAAAGCTTAGCCCTTACCTTTCTTGAACCACAGGGGAGGGCCTTCAGAGCTGCTTTCCAAAGCCAACCCTGATGCTCTTTGTGCCTGGCATCTCGTGTTTTGAGAGGTTCCTGCTTGAGGGTGCAGATGCTGAAACAGAGCAATGGGTCAGCCGATGTTTATGTCCAGGGCTTTAAGCACGGATTAACTGTGGCCTGTCCTCTTGCACGCATCAACCTCTAAAGGCACCCGATGACAGCTGATCAGATGCGGCAATGATCCACTACTGAATGCGGGAAAAGAATTCCTACGGTCTTTGCCCAAAACCACAGCCGTGCTTCGGGGTCCTTTGGAAAAGACTGAGGGCAGGGCTGGCACTTCCCGTGGGGCAGCACTTCTTCTGGTTTAGCAGGGATTTTTCCAAAGCTTTGGGACTTCACTGTCTCCCTTCAAAGGCAAAATGTCTTCTTTCCCTTGGCTTTTTAAGTCTCAGCAGATTCCCGGCGACATCGGCAACCACACGTCACAGCAGGTCATCATTGCTGGCCAGTCCCAAATTGTGACCATCAACAGGCAATGGCAGGTGGCAATCATTGAGAAAACCACCGGCAGCGGGTCCTGGAAAACCATCTGGAACTACAACACGGTGAGTGGCACACAAGGTGCTTCTTGGCAAAGCTTCTGAGGAGACTGCCTCCGGGCAGATGTGGCCCAGAGATGGGGCTTCTTTCCTTTTTCTGACCGTGTTGAGTGCACGATTTGGGGCAGCACCTCTCGGAATTGGTTCCTGTTTTAGCAAAGGGTTTTCCCCAGTGCCAGGGCTTGAAAGAATGAAGTGCGAGTGCTCAATAACTTTCTTTTACAGGGTGTCATTGCAACCAGAGTCATGCAACAGAACGCCTGCTACATTTCCATCATGAACAGAAATGAGATGCCCAGCTTCAATAATCTGGCCCGCCTGGCACAGGAGAGCAGGGTAAGACTCCCAAGGAGAGAGCAGCAGAGCCATGACGCTGGAGATCATTGGCCTGTTTCTTCATGCGCTTTTTCTTTCTGGATTTGTCCCAAGTTTGTCCCAAGTGGCAGGATTGTCTTTCTCTCAACGGTAGTGGGGCTTGGGGAGTTTTCCATAGGAATGCTTGACTGAAAGAAGAACGGGACTGCACCATTGCCTTCCTCGTCTTTGATTTTTGGGAGGCTTTAGAGCTCTGCAGTTTGCCGGGAAAAGCCTTTCTCTGAGAAGCCCTTCAAGGGCCGCGATTCTCTTGGCGTGCCAAGATCTCAAAGCCCTAAGCAGACTATTGACTATTCAGTATCAAAGGGAATTGGCCAGCTCAGAACTCGGCATTGCAGCTGCTCTTGGCTAGACCTGTGTTCCCTTTGGGGGGCAAGACAGCGACTCCCTATTCCACAGCCTTTCCCCTTGGGAATGTGCCTAGCAGAAGCCAGATCCCAGCACTCATCTTGGTGAATGCTGTTTGTTGATGTTTAGAACCAGATTGGTCTTGGAAGGCCTACCAAGAAGATCACCTTTGTTGCCAATGGACTGGTCAACAACCTCAGTTCTTACGGAGCAGACATCTTCTCTATGTGCAGTGGACTCACCACCTACATGGCTTACGAAGTTCACGGTGAGTGCAAGCATTGGCAGTTCTGCCTCAAAGTCACCTGGCCTTAATTTCCCGTGGGGAATGACGGACGCACAATTGCTGCTCTTCCACTTTGAGACACACAGAAACCAAGGGCTTCAGCACAAATTGTTTGGCACCTCCGCCAATCAGAACTGGAAGAGGGTGGTGTCAGTGCCACCATAAATGATCCAAACCCAACCCTGACAGAGCCTTTCAAGGAAGCTTCAGGAGGCTTCAATATGGGCCCAGAGTGTTTGAGCTCCCACATAGCAGCCCTGTAATGCGCAGTCAAGGAAAAGGGTCATCCTAAGAACTGCTGTGCCAGAGCTCAGAGCTTGCTGAGGCGTTGAATGGCAGCCAAGGTTTTAGGCATAAGCTCACAGGGTTTTGTTTCTTCCTTTCTTGTTTTCCAAGGAGTCCAAGTGAACCTGGGATCATGCATTACCCTCAATGTCCTGAGAGTCGTGGATCTGAAGTACTGCAGTGGCAATGGCAATGGACAAGTAAGAAAAGCTTAGCTCTTACCTTTCTTGAACCACAGGGGAGGGCCTTCAGAGCTGCTTTCCAAAGCCAACCCTGATGCTCTTTGTGCCTGGCATCTCGTGTTTTGAGAGGTTCCTGCTTGAGGGTGCAGATGCCGAAACAGAGCAATGGGTCAGCCGATGTTTATGTCCAGGGCTTTAAGCACGGATTAACTGTGGCCTGTCCTCTTGCACGCATCAACCTCTAAAGGCACCCGAAGACAGCTGATCAGATGCGGCAATGATCCACTACTGAATGCGGGAAAAGAATTCCTACGGTCTTTGCCCAAAACCACAGCCGTGCTTCGGGGTCCTTTGGAAAAGACTGAGGGCAGGGCTTGCACTTCCTGTGGGGCAGCACTTCTTCTGGTTTAGCAGGGATTTTTCCAAAGCTTTGGGACTTCACTGTCTCCCTTCAAAGGCAAAACGTCTTCTTTCCCTTGGCTTTTTAAGTCTCAGCAGATTCCCGGCGACATCGGCAACCACACGTCACAGCAGGTCATCATTGCTGGCCAGTCCCAAATTGTGACCATCAACAGGCAATGGCAGGTGGCAATCATTGAGAAAACCACCGGCAGCGGGTCCTGGAAAACCATCTGGAACTACAACACGGTGAGTGGCACACAAGGTGCTTCTTGGCAGAGCATCTGAGGAGACTGCCTCCGGGCAGATGTGGCCCAGAGATGGGGCTTCTTTCCTTTTTCTGACCGTGTTGAGTGCACAGTTTGGGGCAGCACCTCTCGGAATTGGTTCCTGTTTTAGCAAAGGGTTTTCCCCAGTGCCAGGGCTTGAAAGAATGAAGTGCGAGTGCTCAATAACTTTCTTTTACAGGGTGTCATTGCAACCAGAGTCACGCAACAGAACGCCTGCTACATTTCCATCATGAACAGAAATGAGATGCCCAGCTTCAATAATCTGGCCCGCCTGGCACAGGAGAGCAGGGTAAGACTCCCAAGGAGAGAGCAGCAGAGCCATGACGCTGGAGATCATTGGCCGGTTTCTTCGTGCGCTTTTTCTTTCTGGATTTGTCCCAAGTTTGTCCCAAGTGGCAGGATTGTCTTTCTCTCAACGGTAGTGGGGCTTGGGGAGTTTTCCATAGGAATGCTTGACTGAAAGAAGAACGGGACTGCACCATTGCCTTCCTCGTCTTTGATTTTTGGGAGGCTTTAGAGCTCTGCAGTTTGCCGGGAAAAGCCTTTCTCTGAGAAGCCCTTCAAGGGCCGCGATTCTCTTGGCGTGCCAAGATCTCAAAGCCCTAAGCAGACTATTGACTATTCAGTATCAAAGGGAATTGGCCAGCTCAGAACTCGGCATTGCAGCTGCTCTTGGCTAGACCTGTGTTCCCTTTGGGGGGCAAGACAGCTACTCCCTATTCCACAGCCTTTCCCCTTGGGAATGTGCCTAGCAGAAGCCAGATCCCAGCACTCATCTTGTTGAATGCTGTTTGTTGATGTTTAGAACCAGATTGGTCTTGGAAGGCCTACCAAGAAGATCACCTTTGTTGCCAATGGACTGGTCAACAACCTCAGTTCTTACGGAGCAGACATCTTCTCTATGTGCAGTGGAGTCACCACCTACATGGCTTACGAAGTTCACGGTGAGTGCAAGCATTGGCAGTTCCGCCTCAAAGTCACCTGGCCTTAGTTTCCCGTGGGGAATGACGGACGCACAATTGCTGCTCTTCCACTTTGAGACACACAGAAACCAAGGGCTTCAGCACAAATTGTTTGGCACCTCCGCCAATCAGAACTGGAAGAGGGTGGTGTCAGTGCCACCATAAATGATCCAAACCCAACCCTGACAGAGCCTTTCAAGGAAGCTTCAGGAGGCTTCAATATGGGCCCAGAGTGTTTGAGCTCCCACAGAGCAGCCCTGTAATGCGCAGTCAAGGAAAAGGGTCATCCTAAGAACTGCTGTGCCAGAGCTCAGAGCTTGCTGAGGCGTTGAATGGCAGCCAAGGTCTTAGGCATAAGCTCACAGGGTTTTGTTTCTTCCTTTCTTGTTTTCCAAGGAGTCCAAGTGAACCTGGGATCATGCATTACCCTCAATGTCCTGAGAGTCGTGGATCTGAAGTACTGCAGTGGCAATGGCAATGGACAAGTAAGAAAAGCTTAGCTCTTACCTTTCTTGAACCACAGGGGAGGGCCTTCAGAGCTGCTTTCCAAAGCCAACCCTGACGCTCTTTGTGCCTGGCATCTCGTGTTTTGAGAGGTTCCTGCTTGAGGGTGCAGATGCCGAAACAGAGCAATGGGTCAGCCGATGTTTATGTCCAGGGCTTTAAGCACGGATTAACTGTGGCCTGTCCTCTTGCACGCATCAACCTCTAAAGGCACCCGAAGACAGCTGATCAGATGCGGCAATGATCCACTACTGAATGCGGGAAAAGAATTCCTACGGCCTTTGCCCAAAACCACAGCCGTGCTTCGGGGTCCTTTGGAAAAGACTGAGGGCAGGGCTGGCACTTCCTGTGGGGCAGCACTTCTTCTGGTTTAGCAGGGATTTTTCCAAAGCTTTGGGACTTCACTGTCTCCCTTCAAAGGCAAAACGTCTTCTTTCCCTTGGCTTTTTAAGTCTCAGCAGATTCCCGGCGACATCGGCAACCACACGTCACAGCAGGTCATCATTGCTGGCCAGTCCCAAATTGTGACCATCAACAGGCAATGGCAGGTGGCAATCATTGAGAAAACCACCGGCAGCGGGTCCTGGAAAACCATCTGGAACTACAACACGGTGAGTGGCACACAAGGTGCTTCTTGGCAGAGCATCTGAGGAGACTGCCTCCGGGCAGATGTGGCCCAGAGATGGGGCTTCTTTCCTTTTTCTGACCGTGTTGAGTGCACAGTTTGGGGCAGCACCTCTCGGAATTGGTTCCTGTTTTAGCAAAGGGTTTTCCCCAGTGCCAGGGCTTGAAAGAATGAAGTGCGAGTGCTCAATAACTTTCTTTTACAGGGTGTCATTGCAACCAGAGTCACGCAACAGAACGCCTGCTACATTTCCATCATGAACAGAAATGAGATGCCCAGCTTCAATAATCTGGCCCGCCTGGCACAGGAGAGCAGGGTAAGACTCCCAAGGAGAGAGCAGCAGAGCCATGACGCTGGAGATCATTGGCCGGTTTCTTCGTGCGCTTTTTCTTTCTGGATTTGTCCCAAGTTTGTCCCAAGTGGCAGGATTGTCTTTCTCTCAACGGTAGTGGGGCTTGGGGAGTTTTCCATAGGAATGCTTGACTGAAAGAAGAACGGGACTGCACCATTGCCTTCCTCGTCTTTGATTTTTGGGAGGCTTTAGAGCTCTGCAGTTTGCCGGGAAAAGCCTTTCTCTGAGAAGCCCTTCAAGGGCCGCGATTCTCTTGGCGTGCCAAGATCTCAAAGCCCTAAGCAGACTATTGACTATTCAGTATCAAAGGGAATTGGCCAGCTCAGAACTCGGCATTGCAGCTGCTCTTGGCTAGACCTGTGTTCCCTTTGGGGGGCAAGACAGCTACTCCCTATTCCACAGCCTTTCCCCTTGGGAATGTGCCTAGCAGAAGCCAGATCCCAGCACTCATCTTGTTGAATGCTGTTTGTTGATGTTTAGAACCAGATTGGTCTTGGAAGGCCTACCAAGAAGATCACCTTTGTTGCCAATGGACTGGTCAACAACCTCAGTTCTTACGGAGCAGACATCTTCTCTATGTGCAGTGGACTCACCACCTACATGGCTTACGAAGTTCACGGTGAGTGCAAGCATTGGCAGTTCCGCCTCAAAGTCACCTGGCCTTAGTTTCCCGTGGGGAATGACGGACGCACAATTGCTGCTCTTCCACTTTGAGACACACAGAAACCAAGGGCTTCAGCACAAATTGTTTGGCACCTCCGCCAATCAGAACTGGAAGAGGGTGGTGTCAGTGCCACCATAAATGATCCAAACCCAACCCTGACAGAGCCTTTCAAGGAAGCTTCAGGAGGCTTCAATATGGGCCCAGAGTGTTTGAGCTCCCACAGAGCAGCCCTGTAATGCGCAGTCAAGGAAAAGGGTCATCCTAAGAACTGCTGTGCCAGAGCTCAGAGCTTGCTGAGGAGTTGAATGGCAGCCAAGGTCTTAGGCATAAGCTCACAGGGTTTTGTTTCTTCCTTTCTTGCTTTCCAAGGAGTCCAAGTGAACCTGGGATCATGCATTACCCTCAATGTCCTGAGAGTCGTGGATCTGAAGTACTGCAGTGGCAATGGCAATGGACAAGTAAGAAAAGCTTAGCCCTTTCCTTTCTTGAACCACAGGGGAGGGCCTTCAGAGCTGCTTTCCAAAGCCAACCCTGATGCTCTTTGTGCCTGGCATCTCGTGTTTTGAGAGGTTCCTGCTTGAGGGTGCAGATGCTGAAACAGAGCAATGGGTCAGCCGATGTTTATGTCCAGGGCTTTAAGCACGGATTAACTGTGGCCTGTCCTCTTGCACGCATCAACCTCTAAAGGCACCCGATGACAGCTGATCAGATGCGGCAATGATCCACTACTGAATGCGGGAAAAGAATTCCTACGGCCTTTGCCCAAAACCACAGCCGTGCTTCGGGGTCCTTTGGAAAAGACTGAGGGCAGGGCTGGCACTTCCCGCGGGGCAGCACTTCTTCTGGTTTAGCATGGATTTTTCCAAAGCTTTGGGACTTCACTGTCTCCCTTCAAAGGCAAAATGTCTTCTTTCCCTTGGCTTTTTAAGTCTCAGCAGATTCCCGGCGACATCGGCAACCACACGTCACAGCAGGTCATCATTGCTGGCCAGTCCCAAATTGTGACCATCAACAGGCAATGGCAGGTGGCAATCATTGAGAAAACCACCGGCAGCGGGTCCTGGAAAACCATCTGGAACTACAACACGGTGAGTGGCACACAAGGTGCTTCTTGGCAGAGCATCTGAGGAGACTGCCTCCGGGCAGATGTGGCCCAGAGATGGGGCTTCTTTCCTTTTTCTGACCGTGTTGAGTGCACAGTTTGGGGCAGCACCTCTCGGAATTGGTTCCTGTTTTAGCAAAGGGTTTTCCCCAGTGCCAGGGCTTGAAAGAATGAAGTGCGAGTGCTCAATAACTTTCTTTTACAGGGTGTCATTGCAACCAGAGTCACGCAACAGAACGCCTGCTACATTTCCATCATGAACAGAAATGAGATGCCCAGCTTCAATAATCTGGCCCGCCTGGCACAGGAGAGCAGGGTAAGACTCCCAAGGAGAGAGCAGCAGAGCCATGACGCTGGAGATCATTGGCCGGTTTCTTCGTGCGCTTTTTCTTTCTGGATTTGTCCCAAGTTTGTCCCAAGTGGCAGGATTGTCTTTCTCTCAACGGTAGTGGGGCTTGGGGAGTTTTCCATAGGAATGCTTGACTGAAAGAAGAACGGGACTGCACCATTGCCTTCCTCGTCTTTGATTTTTGGGAGGCTTTAGAGCTCTGCAGTTTGCCGGGAAAAGCCTTTCTCTGAGAAGCCCTTCAAGGGCCGCGATTCTCTTGGCGTGCCAAGATCTCAAAGCCCTAAGCAGACTATTGACTATTCAGTATCAAAGGGAATTGGCCAGCTCAGAACTCGGCATTGCAGCTGCTCTTGGCTAGACCTGTGTTCCCTTTGGGGGGCAAGACAGCTACTCCCTATTCCACAGCCTTTCCCCTTGGGAATGTGCCTAGCAGAAGCCAGATCCCAGCACTCATCTTGTTGAATGCTGTTTGTTGATGTTTAGAACCAGATTGGTCTTGGAAGGCCTACCAAGAAGATCACCTTTGTTGCCAATGGACTGGTCAACAACCTCAGTTCTTACGGAGCAGACATCTTCTCTATGTGCAGTGGAGTCACCACCTACATGGCTTACGAAGTTCACGGTGAGTGCAAGCATTGGCAGTTCCGCCTCAAAGTCACCTGGCCTTAGTTTCCCGTGGGGAATGACGGACGCACAATTGCTGCTCTTCCACTTTGAGACACACAGAAACCAAGGGCTTCAGCACAAATTGTTTGGCACCTCCGCCAATCAGAACTGGAAGAGGGTGGTGTCAGTGCCACCATAAATGATCCAAACCCAACCCTGACAGAGCCTTTCAAGGAAGCTTCAGGAGGCTTCAATATGGGCCCAGAGTGTTTGAGCTCCCACAGAGCAGCCCTGTAATGCGCAGTCAAGGAAAAGGGTCATCCTAAGAACTGCTGTGCCAGAGCTCAGAGCTTGCTGAGGCGTTGAATGGCAGCCAAGGTCTTAGGCATAAGCTCACAGGGTTTTGTTTCTTCCTTTCTTGTTTTCCAAGGAGTCCAAGTGAACCTGGGATCATGCATTACCCTCAATGTCCTGAGAGTCGTGGATCTGAAGTACTGCAGTGGCAATGGCAATGGACAAGTAAGAAAAGCTTAGCTCTTACCTTTCTTGAACCACAGGGGAGGGCCTTCAGAGCTGCTTTCCAAAGCCAACCCTGACGCTCTTTGTGCCTGGCATCTCGTGTTTTGAGAGGTTCCTGCTTGAGGGTGCAGATGCCGAAACAGAGCAATGGGTCAGCCGATGTTTATGTCCAGGGCTTTAAGCACGGATTAACTGTGGCCTGTCCTCTTGCACGCATCAACCTCTAAAGGCACCCGAAGACAGCTGATCAGATGCGGCAATGATCCACTACTGAATGCGGGAAAAGAATTCCTACGGCCTTTGCCCAAAACCACAGCCGTGCTTCGGGGTCCTTTGGAAAAGACTGAGGGCAGGGCTGGCACTTCCTGTGGGGCAGCACTTCTTCTGGTTTAGCAGGGATTTTTCCAAAGCTTTGGGACTTCACTGTCTCCCTTCAAAGGCAAAACGTCTTCTTTCCCTTGGCTTTTTAAGTCTCAGCAGATTCCCGGCGACATCGGCAACCACACGTCACAGCAGGTCATCATTGCTGGCCAGTCCCAAATTGTGACCATCAACAGGCAATGGCAGGTGGCAATCATTGAGAAAACCACCGGCAGCGGGTCCTGGAAAACCATCTGGAACTACAACACGGTGAGTGGCACACAAGGTGCTTCTTGGCAGAGCATCTGAGGAGACTGCCTCCGGGCAGATGTGGCCCAGAGATGGGGCTTCTTTCCTTTTTCTGACCGTGTTGAGTGCACAGTTTGGGGCAGCACCTCTCGGAATTGGTTCCTGTTTTAGCAAAGGGTTTTCCCCAGTGCCAGGGCTTGAAAGAATGAAGTGCGAGTGCTCAATAACTTTCTTTTACAGGGTGTCATTGCAACCAGAGTCACGCAACAGAACGCCTGCTACATTTCCATCATGAACAGAAATGAGATGCCCAGCTTCAATAATCTGGCCCGCCTGGCACAGGAGAGCAGGGTAAGACTCCCAAGGAGAGAGCAGCAGAGCCATGACGCTGGAGATCATTGGCCGGTTTCTTCGTGCGCTTTTTCTTTCTGGATTTGTCCCAAGTTTGTCCCAAGTGGCAGGATTGTCTTTCTCTCAACGGTAGTGGGGCTTGGGGAGTTTTCCATAGGAATGCTTGACTGAAAGAAGAACGGGACTGCACCATTGCCTTCCTCGTCTTTGATTTTTGGGAGGCTTTAGAGCTCTGCAGTTTGCCGGGAAAAGCCTTTCTCTGAGAAGCCCTTCAAGGGCCGCGATTCTCTTGGCGTGCCAAGATCTCAAAGCCCTAAGCAGACTATTGACTATTCAGTATCAAAGGGAATTGGCCAGCTCAGAACTCGGCATTGCAGCTGCTCTTGGCTAGACCTGTGTTCCCTTTGGGGGGCAAGACAGCTACTCCCTATTCCACAGCCTTTCCCCTTGGGAATGTGCCTAGCAGAAGCCAGATCCCAGCACTCATCTTGTTGAATGCTGTTTGTTGATGTTTAGAACCAGATTGGTCTTGGAAGGCCTACCAAGAAGATCACCTTTGTTGCCAATGGACTGGTCAACAACCTCAGTTCTTACGGAGCAGACATCTTCTCTATGTGCAGTGGACTCACCACCTACATGGCTTACGAAGTTCACGGTGAGTGCAAGCATTGGCAGTTCCGCCTCAAAGTCACCTGGCCTTAGTTTCCCGTGGGGAATGACGGACGCACAATTGCTGCTCTTCCACTTTGAGACACACAGAAACCAAGGGCTTCAGCACAAATTGTTTGGCACCTCCGCCAATCAGAACTGGAAGAGGGTGGTGTCAGTGCCACCATAAATGATCCAAACCCAACCCTGACAGAGCCTTTCAAGGAAGCTTCAGGAGGCTTCAATATGGGCCCAGAGTGTTTGAGCTCCCACAGAGCAGCCCTGTAATGCGCAGTCAAGGAAAAGGGTCATCCTAAGAACTGCTGTGCCAGAGCTCAGAGCTTGCTGAGGAGTTGAATGGCAGCCAAGGTCTTAGGCATAAGCTCACAGGGTTTTGTTTCTTCCTTTCTTGCTTTCCAAGGAGTCCAAGTGAACCTGGGATCATGCATTACCCTCAATGTCCTGAGAGTCGTGGATCTGAAGTACTGCAGTGGCAATGGCAATGGACAAGTAAGAAAAGCTTAGCCCTTTCCTTTCTTGAACCACAGGGGAGGGCCTTCAGAGCTGCTTTCCAAAGCCAACCCTGATGCTCTTTGTGCCTGGCATCTCGTGTTTTGAGAGGTTCCTGCTTGAGGGTGCAGATGCTGAAACAGAGCAATGGGTCAGCCGATGTTTATGTCCAGGGCTTTAAGCACGGATTAACTGTGGCCTGTCCTCTTGCACGCATCAACCTCTAAAGGCACCCGATGACAGCTGATCAGATGCGGCAATGATCCACTACTGAATGCGGGAAAAGAATTCCTACGGCCTTTGCCCAAAACCACAGCCGTGCTTCGGGGTCCTTTGGAAAAGACTGAGGGCAGGGCTGGCACTTCCCGCGGGGCAGCACTTCTTCTGGTTTAGCATGGATTTTTCCAAAGCTTTGGGACTTCACTGTCTCCCTTCAAAGGCAAAATGTCTTCTTTCCCTTGGCTTTTTAAGTCTCAGCAGATTCCCGGCGACATCGGCAACCACACGTCACAGCAGGTCATCATTGCTGGCCAGTCCCAAATTGTGACCATCAACAGGCAATGGCAGGTGGCAATCATTGAGAAAACCACCGGCAGCGGGTCCTGGAAAACCATCTGGAACTACAACACGGTGAGTGGCACACAAGGTGCTTCTTGGCAGAGCATCTGAGGAGACTGCCTCCGGGCAGATGTGGCCCAGAGATGGGGCTTCTTTCCTTTTTCTGACCGTGTTGAGTGCACAGTTTGGGGCAGCACCTCTCGGAATTGGTTCCTGTTTTAGCAAAGGGTTTTCCCCAGTGCCAGGGCTTGAAAGAATGAAGTGCGAGTGCTCAATAACTTTCTTTTACAGGGTGTCATTGCAACCAGAGTCACGCAACAGAACGCCTGCTACATTTCCATCATGAACAGAAATGAGATGCCCAGCTTCAATAATCTGGCCCGCCTGGCACAGGAGAGCAGGGTAAGACTCCCAAGGAGAGAGCAGCAGAGCCATGACGCTGGAGATCATTGGCCTGTTTCTTCGTGCGCTTTTTCTTTCTGGATTTGTCCCAAGTTTGTCCCAAGTGGCAGGATTGTCTTTCTCTCAACGGTAGTGGGGCTTGGGGAGTTTTCCATAGGAATGCTTGACTGAAAGAAGAACGGGACTGCACCATTGCCTTCCTCGTCTTTGATTTTTGGGAGGCTTTAGAGCTCTGCAGTTTGCCGGGAAAAGCCTTTCTCTTGAGAAGCCCTTCAAGGGCCGCGATTCTCTTGGCGTGCCAAGATCTCAAAGCCCTAAGCAGACTATTGACTATTCAGTATCAAAGGGAATTGGCCAGCTCAGAACTCGGCATTGCAGCTGCTCTTGGCTAGACCTATGTTCCCTTTGGGGGGCAAGACAGCAACTCCCTATTCCACAGCCTTTCCCCTTGGGAATGTGCCTAGCAGAAGCCAGATCCCAGCACTCATCTTGGTGTATGCTGTTTGTTGATGTTTAGAACCAGATTGGTCTTGGAAGGCCTACCAAGAAGATCACCTTTGTTGCCAATGGACTGGTCAACAACCTCAGTTCTTACGGAGCAGACATCTTCTCTATGTGCAGTGGAGTCACCACCTACATGGCTTACGAAGTTCACGGTGAGTGCAAGCATTGGCAGTTCCGCCTCAAAGTCACCTGGCCTTAGTTTCCCGTGGGGAATGACGGACGCACAATTGCTGCTCTTCCACTTTGAGACACACAGAAACCAAGGGCTTCAGCACAAATTGTTTGGCACCTCCGCCAATCAGAACTGGAAGAGGGTGGTGTCAGTGCCACCATAAATGATCCAAACCCAACCCTGACAGAGCCTTTCAAGGAAGCTTCAGGAGGCTTCAATATGGGCCCAGAGTATTTGAGCTCCCACAGAGCAGCCCTGTAATGCGCAGTCAAGGAAAAGGGTCATCCTAAGAACTGCTGTGCCAGAGCTCAGAGCTTGCTGAGGAGTTGAATGGCAGCCAAGGTCTTAGGCATAAGCTCACAGGGTTTTGTTTCTTCCTTTCTTGCTTTCCAAGGAGTCCAAGTGAACCTGGGATCATGCATTACCCTCAATGTCCTGAGAGTCGTGGATCTGAAGTACTGCAGTGGCAATGGCAATGGACAAGTAAGAAAAGCTTAGCCCTTTCCTTTCTTGAACCACAGGGGAGGGCCTTCAGAGCTGCTTTCCAAAGCCAACCCTGATGCTCTTTGTGCCTGGCATCTCGTGTTTTGAGAGGTTCCTGCTTGAGGGTGCAGATGCTGAAACAGAGCAATGGGTCAGCCGATGTTTATGTCCAGGGCTTTAAGCACGGATTACCTGTGGCCTGTCCTCTTGCACGCATCAACCTCTAAAGGCACCCGATGACAGCTGATCAGATGCGGCAATGATCCACTACTGAATGCGGGAAAAGAATTCCTACGGCCTTTGCCCAAAACCACAGCCGTGCTTCGGGGTCCTTTGGAAAAGACTGAGGGAGGGCTGGCACTTCCCGCGGGGCAGCACTTCTTCTGGTTTAGCAGGGATTTTTCCAAAGCTTTGGGACTTCACTGTCTCCCTTCAAAGGCAAAATGTCTTCTTTCCCTTGGCTTTTTAAGTCTCAGCAGATTCCCGGCGACATCGGCAACCACACGTCACAGCAGGTCATCATTGCTGGCCAGTCCCAAATTGTGACCATCAACAGGCAATGGCAGGTGGCAATCATTGAGAAAACCACCGGCAGCGGGTCCTGGAAAACCATCTGGAACTACAACACGGTGAGTGGCACACAAGGTGCTTCTTGGCAGAGCATCTGAGGAGACTGCCTCCGGGCAGATGTGGCCCAGAGATGGGGCTTCTTTCCTTTTTCTGACCGTGTTGAGTGCACAGTTTGGGGCAGCACCTCTCGGAATTGGTTCCTGTTTTAGCAAAGGGTTTTCCCCAGTGCCAGGGCTTGAAAGAATGAAGTGCGAGTGCTCAATAACTTTCTTTTACAGGGTGTCATTGCAACCAGAGTCATGCAACAGAACGCCTGCTACATTTCCATCATGAACAGAAATGAGATGCCCAGCTTCAATAATCTGGCCCGCCTGGCACAGGAGAGCAGGGTAAGACTCCCAAGGAGAGAGCAGCAGAGCCATGACGCTGGAGATCATTGGCCTGTTTCTTCATGCGCTTTTTCTTTCTGGATTTGTCCCAAGTTTGTCCCAAGTGGCAGGATTGTCTTTCTCTCAACGGTAGTGGGGCTTGGGGAGTTTTCCATAGGAATGCTTGACTGAAAGAAGAACGGGACTGCACCATTGCCTTCCTCGTCTTTGATTTTTGGGAGGCTTTAGAGCTCTGCAGTTTGCCGGGAAAAGCCTTTCTCTTGAGAAGCCCTTCAAGGGCCGCGATTCTCTTGGCGTGCCAAGATCTCAAAGCCCTAAGCAGACTATTCAGTATCAAAGGGAATTGGCCAGCTCAGAACTCGGCATTGCAGCTGCTCTTGGCTAGACCTATGTTCCCTTTGGGGGGCAAGACAGCGACTCCCTATTCCACAGCCTTTCTCCTTGGGATTGTGCCTAGCAGAAGCCAGATCCCAGCACTCATCTTGGTGAATGCTGTTTGTTGATGTTTAGAACCAGATTGGTCTTGGAAGACCTACCAAGAAGATCACCTTTGTTGCCAATGGACTGGTCAACAACCTCAGTTCTTATGGAGCAGACATCTTCTCTATGTGCAGTGGAGTCACCACCTACATGGCTTACGAAGTTCACGGTGAGTGCAAGCATTGGCAGTTCCGCCTCAAAGTCACCTGGCCTTAGTTTCCCGTGGGGAATGACGGACGCACAATTGCTGCTCTTCCACTTTAAGACACGCAGAAACCAAGGGCTTCAGCACAAATTGTTTGGCACCTCCGCCAATCAGAACTGGAAGAGGGTGGTGTCAGTGCCGCCATCAATCATCTGAATCAAACCCTGACAACTCCTTTCCTGGATGCTTCAGGGGCCTTAGCCCATGATCTGGCATCCTCCTCACAGTGTAATACCCAGCCACTGGGACTCAAAGTATCTAGCAACAGAGCCTCGATTTCTGCATAGGAAATCCCAAAAGGTTTTCCAGAACATGTTTTTGGAACATTCCTTGCAGAACCACAGAGTTTGTGTGGTTTAGCAACTCCAGGAGAATCTGTCCCTCACACAGCTCAAACATTTCCAGTGCAGAAATTCTTCTGAACCTGGCTGGCTCTTAGCAACAACAGTACCCTCCTGTAGAAAGGCAGCCAATGTTTTAGGCATTACCTCATGTAGTTTTGTATCTTCCTTTCTTGCTTTTTAAGGACCCCAGGTGAATCTCGGTTCATGCATTACCCTCAGTGTCCTGAGTGTTGTTGATCTGAAGTACTGCAGTGGTAATTTCAATGGCACTGGACAGGTGAGAAAACCTTATTCCTTACCTGCTTGAATTAGTTTGGGGGTTCCAAAGCTGCTGCCAAAGTCTACCCTGATGCCTTTCTTTGCTGGCATCTCCTCTATCGAGCGTTTGCTGCTTGAGGGTTCAGATGTTTTAGAAACGCAAGGTGTAAGCAGAGGTTTCTGTCCAGGACCTTGAGCATGGATTAACTGTGGCCAGTGGTCTTGCGTACTACAACCTCTAAAGGCACCCGATGACAGGTGTCAGATGCAGCAATGATTCAGTGAATCCATGAAAAAGAATTCCTGCAGCCTTTCCCCAAGGCCACATCCTTGATCCTGGGTCCTTTGGAAGTGACTCAGGGATATGCTGGTACCTCCCTTGGGCAGCACTTCTGCACTTGTAGCTGTGATTTTCCTAATGCTTTGGGGACATCACTGTCTCTCTTCAAAGGCTAAACATATTCTTTCCCTTGGCTTTTCAGTCTCAGCAGACGGATAACAACTGCCATTTCTCTGGTGCGTGTGTTTTCCAAAATATGACCCTCACACCCTCACATGTGGCGATTATAGAGCAAAGGAGCAACCGCTTCTCATGGAAAACCGTCTGGAACTACAACACGGTTAGTGGCAGGGAGGGTGCTCATTCAAAAAGTTTACATGGAAACCAACTCATGGTATAGCTGTCCCAGGAACAGGGCGTGTTTCTACATTCTGAGCATTCTTGGTCCATCATTAGGGATTAGAAACTCTCAGCATTTTTTACTCTTGTTAGTCAGATTCTATCCCATCATTTAAGTGGAAAACCAAACTGTGAGCGCTCAACAACTTTTTGTTACAGGGCATCATTGGAACCAAAGTGGTGCAAGAGAGAACTTGCTACATTTCCACCATGAA
The DNA here is from genome assembly GCF_021018805.1 of Prinia subflava. Lineage (NCBI taxonomy): Eukaryota > Metazoa > Chordata > Aves > Passeriformes > Cisticolidae > Prinia > Prinia subflava. The sequence goes on along the minus strand of NC_086278.1, from coordinate 724,481 downwards.
CAGAAATGAGATGCCCAGCTTTGATGCTCTTGTCAGATACGCTCCAGAGAACAAGGTAAGATTCAAAGTCAGCAATTGCTTGGACTATTCTAGTGTATTTGAAATGCCTTTTTTTTTTTTTTAAACACTGCTGTTTTCAAAACCCTGTTAACCAACTGAGAAATTAAAAGTCATTTTAATGGTTATTTTCGTGGATATTTTCAGTGATATTTTTCAGGTACATAATTTGAAAGCTTTCAAGTATTACAATATCGTCGTTTGGATGCCTTTAGTGCAGGTTCATCATGTTAAGTCTAAGTCCCAGATTAGTTAGATTATTTTTACAATGATTTAAGTCACTATTTCAATTGACTTTTTTTACTACCTTAGTAACCAAGACTTTCAATTCTTTGCTAAATCCATTTCATAAAGTCTCGTTCTAAAAGTCTGGAAAAATATATTTTCTTCAGAAGATCTAATTGAGGAAGAAAAAAAAATTCAATTTTATAGAAAAAATATTTTGGTAAACTTTCAAACTTTTTGAAGAGGACTGTATACCATGTTTCTTTAGTTCAGCTATCTAAAATAGCACAGACATTAAAAAAGTGATCTCAGCATTCAGCATATTCACCTTTGCTAAACACAGGCTTCCTTTGGAATATGAAAAACCCATGCTTTAAATAGCAGGAAGACTTGTAGGGCAGAAAGAAATCAGGAGATTCTCCTGCCAGCCAACAGCCCGAGTGCCTCTGGGGCAGGCAGAGGGCAGGGGTGAGGGCAGAGACTGAGCAAAGGCTTTGGAAGGAGCTTTGGCTCTGCAAAGCGGGCAAACTCCTCTTCTTCAGCGCTTACCTTGCACTGCCACTTCCCCTCCGGCTCCCTGCACCTTGACTCCCTTAGAACAAGCTCTGCCTTTGCTGCTGCCTTCAAGGCTTGCCAGTGCTCCCACAGGCCCCCAGGGCATGGAAAGGTGTCCCTAAAGGCACTTGGGACTCAAACATCCAGGCCCGAGTCATTCTTCCAGAGCTAGGAATAGGCCCAGAAGCAGCTCCTGACACTGAGCTTGCTGAATGTGCTATTTGTTGTTTAGAACCAGGTCAGTCTTGGAAGACCTACCAAGAAGATCACCTTTGTCACCAATGGATTGGTCAACAACCTCAGTTCTTACGGAGCAGACATCTTCTCTATGTGCAGTGGACTCACCACCTACATGGCTTATGAAGTTCACGGTGAGTGCAAGCATTGGCGGTTCTGCCTCAAAGTCACCTGGCCTTAGTTTCCCTTGGGGAATGACCAATACACAATTGCTACTCTTCCACCTTGAGATTGACTCAAAGTAAGCAACAAACATGCATCACTGTAGAACAGCAGCCATTGTTCTGGAGATGTGTATAAATCTGCTGAGTTGCTGTCAGTTTCTTCATCACAGAAATTCTTGTATTGAGGTCAAAACCTATATTTTTTTGAAATATATTCAAATTTTTTTTTACTCAGAGGAGTTAATCCTGAAGCACCATCAAAGTCTTCTGAGCCTTTCTCCAAACTGATTGTCTCCAACCCTCTTTTGGAAAACACTTGTCCTGGTTTAAGGCAAATTTGGGAGAAAACCTCCGAATTGTGTCCTTCTGGGAATCTAACCCAAACAGCCCCTCTCCCCACTCAGTCCAGGAGAAAAATCTCATTGGAGGAAAGTGGAAAAAGATATTTATTTAACAAAGTGCCCACAAGCATAAAAAATTAATAATATGAAAAAATAAAACCTCTTGCTGCTCTGAAGAGAGAGAATTTGAGACAGTCCTTGCTGTGGGTGTAGCTCAGCTCGCTCAGTCTCTTATCAGTCTCTCTGGCACTACTAAATGCCATCCTGTGCCCGGCTGGGCCACAGGTACGAGCTCCCGGTGCTCTTCTGGGTTTTCAGTCCAGAGCAGGTTTAAACAGTCCCAAGAAAAAGGGAAAAAAACCCCACAGTCCAGGGAGCTTCTCTGCCACAGCTAAATCTGACTAAAAGCAATGGAGCTCTCTGTCCCGCTGTCTGTCTGTGCTTCAGCTGACACAGTCCAGGAGCAGAAGGCAGAGGAGTGAGCAGTTTCTCCAAAACAAACTGCTCCTTTCTACTTTCCCTGCCTTCGCTCTCAGAACCAGTCTTAAAGGTACAGAACTTAACATACAGCATAAACAGATCAGACAATTGGGGATACAAGCATCGAAAAGTCACCCATGACAACACCCTATTGCTTAGCTCCAGCTGTTGCAGTCTGGCTTAGCAGTAGTTCCATGTACTCACTGCTTGCTTTGCTTTAAGCTTGCTTTGGCAGCTGAAAGGGCTCAAATGTGGTTGAAAAGGCAGGTGATATGTGCCAGATATTAAGGGCTGTCAACAAATGCACAGAGCACTTAACAGCATCTAAGCCAGTGCCTCTTTTTGTTTGTTTGTGTGTATTTGTTTGTGTTTGTGTTTGTTTGTTTTGTTTGTTTTGGTTTTTTGATGTTGTTTACGTAGGACCCCAACTGCACCAAGGATCATGTATCTCGCTTGATGTCTTCACACTTGTGAACCTGAATTATTGTGGTAGCAGTATCAAGGCCTGAAAACCTTACCTTTCTTCAATTAAGTACAGAGGCTCTAAACCCTGATGCCATTCTTTGCTTACATCTCCTCTGGGAGAGGTTCTTGGGAATTTAGATGCTGACACAGATCAGCTGGTGACCAGATCTTTCAAATAAAGTCCTTCATTGTAGAATAACTCCAGCTTATTGGTCATTACTCTTTTTCGTCTATGAACATCTCCACAAAAACATTTTTATTGTCTCCCTTCTGCCTCACTTGAGCCCTTCAAATGCCCTTTTCATTGCCAGCTCTCAACACAAGGCACACCCAGAGAGCTGGACAAGCCCCAGGGTGTGCATGGCACAAACAAGGCATTCACAGTTAGGATCTTCCTTCTCTGTTTGGGGAAAGATGCCTCACATTAAAATTCTTGATTCAGGGGGCACAAAAGGCAGAAGGAAAGAAGGGCAAAGGAGTGAGTTTGCCTTTTTTAGGGGAAGGGAAGTCTCCTTTGAGGGATTTAGAGTTGTTTTGTTCCTAAAATAAAGCAAGGTTGGGATTTCTGTTGCTCAAAACTTTAAAATCAAGATGGAGTATTTCCTCTTCTCTAACAAAATGGCAGGATGCCCCAGGTTATCTGGGTGAATACAAATCTGTCTTTAGTACCAGTCATGCAACATCCCTCAGTTTCTGGCATACTGAAATCAGTCCTGAGTCCATAATCAGGTGCTACTCTCCTGAGGAAGCTCTGTAAAGATTCAGGGCCATGTCTGACAAGAAGAAAGCAGATCCTGAATGAGCTCAGAAAGGAAGGTCAGCAAAACAGCTCAGCAATTTCTATGATTTAGAACCAACCTCACCATGTCTAGGGACTCAACATTTTTAGCATAGCAAGATTACTACCCCCTTGGTTTGAATGGTGCTTTTGGTTAGAGGCACAACTTCAGACTTTTGCCACATTGGCACAAAGCATCAATACAAGTTTACTGGGAATCTGTGCTCTGCTTCCTATAATCATTGTTTTCCATTTAAAAGTGACTGCTAAATACACTGAGTTTACCATGACCACTTTTCCCCGACTTCCCTGTATGCAATGAATTCAATCAGGCAGGTATCAAAACCTCTTATCAGAGCACTTCCCCAGGAAACTCGTCATGCTTCTGTGAACACAGGGCACCTGCCAATAAGGTAAACCCATTTTCAGATTTAACTTTGGGATATTATGTATAAAAAGTAAGAGTACACATCAATTAGCAGCAGAGCTGGCCTGGCCTCCCATCCAAATGAAGTTCCCTGTAAGTATACCTATCACTGTCTCATAAAACTCTTAAAGCTGGGCAGCTTTTAAATGGTTTTGAGCTTTTCTTGGCACTGAGCAAACTCTCAGTGATTTCAGCAGGGCTCACAAAGTGAAAATGCCAAAGGGGTGGGGACTGCAAGGGTGAAATCTCCCTTTTGGCAAGGATGGAATTCCAGATGCCTGCTCAAACATGAAAGAGAGAAGTGCTCTGTTCCAGGGGAGACACACACTTGTGCAATGTCCACAGGACAATATTCTCTCCTTCACGACCCAGAGGCAAATCAACAGTCTCAGCAAGTCACATAAAGTAAGGGCTCAGCTGTTTGCTGAGAGCATAGGAGAACCTCGAGAGAACCATGTGCACTCAGATCCTTCTCATCAAAACCCTTTAAAATGAAAGTTTGGACCAATTTTGTGTTCAAGGGAATGTCTCCATGATAATAATCGTTCACAATAGTTAACACAAATGAATTTATCAAAACATATCATTCTCCTGCATATATAAATCCTCTTCAGCTGCAAAAAGTGCTGAGCCTGTACACAAAGTAAACTGGAAGTCAGAATTATTTTAGGACAGAAAACAATTTGATGCAAGATAAGCAGTCACGATGTTAAAATGTTGTGAATTTCAAATGCTCCTTTCAGACTGATTGCTTCTCTTCTTGGTGGTTTCCTGGCTCTAGCTCTTGCCAATAGGGTGTTGTGAATGAGTGGTTTCAGTCACTTAAGGAATCAGCATAACAAGTATTGGCAAAAGCCGGTTTCAACATGAGTTTGTGAAAGTACAAGTTAGCAGAATTCAATGGCAAGTCTATTGCTTACTGCATGGATGAAACCTGCAAAGGAAAATCAAATTAAAATCACTTTAGAATGGCATACACAGCGTCCAGGGGTGCAAAGGGTGAGGGTATAAAGGGTTTAAGATTATTTAATCACTGACTCATTTACAAGGTGATTCAATAGTGTTTACTACAATTATAACAAAGACTGAAATACAGATTCAAGATAGCAACATTCATACCCTTATCACTCCTCATGCACACACACAGGCCCAGAGCTGTCCACATCTTTATCTATGTGTGCAAAAGTACCTGTTAAAAATTCCCCTTGAATTCACTGAAACAGGTCAAATGCCTTTGCATTTCTCAGTGGGTGAGGGTTGAGTCTCGAGGAGTGGGGGAATACCAGCCCAGTCTTCAGAAAGAGTCTGTTGAGTATTGCAAACCTGAGGCTTTGCAAGCTCCAGGAGATATCCCACTCCAGTGGAGATGCCTGTGGATCCCACTGCAGTCCAGGGCAGCTCCAAGGCCCCTCTTAGCGCTGGTGTTCATGGAGTCAAGAGATGATTGTCCTTAGTCCCCAGGAGATTTCCGCCCTGGCCTACTCCATGTTGGTAACAATGGTCCCGTTCTACTCAGGCTGTGAAACAGGTAAATAATGTTCCAAGGCTGTCAGGGGATGAGTGATTATCCCTTGTTCCCTGCCTGGGTCAGGTAACCAATATTCTTGAAATAATCAGTGTCACGCCCACGTTTCCCTCTAAGAGTTCCCAGTAAGGTCCTGGATACCAGGTCGGGGTAAAGCCTGAATGTAAAGTCTGACACAACAGCACTGATGGCTTCCCAGGCTCCTCACTGAGGCCAGAAATCATCTCCCTTTTAAGCTGATCTCCAAGAACAATAATTCCCCAAAACATGGCTACTGGAGCTAATGCTTTATTGAGTGAAACACTGCTGGAAATCCACAAAGCTAAATCCTTACTTCCTTTAATCTATTCCAAAAATTGGAACATCAAAAACAGCTCAAAGGAGCACCACAATAAAAGTTCACACCACTCTAGCGGCGGGGTTATGCTTGAGCAGGAGACCACATCATACAAGTGGCATTGCTGGAGGAGGCAATAAAACTTTTTTTGTTGGTTTTCTTTTTTTTTTGCCTACCAACAGATTCCACCTCATAATCATCAGACTCCAGCAGGTCAAAAATTCCAAAAGTACAATCCCCATGTTTATCAAGTAGTTACACCAGGAAATAATTTTCAGGGACAAGTGAAAAGGAAACAAATGACAAAATAATTTTATTGCAGCATTCAGCCCTTCCACACCTAATTCTGAAAACAAATAAAAGGTGGGAGGTTCACATCATTTATTCTGCCTTCAGCAACATCAGCTCTGCAGTCAGGATGAATCTCCCTGTAAGTATGCATGCTTTTCTTCCTTATAAACTGAAATCTTGATTCAAACCCCCTCCTTTATCCCTCAGAAGGGCTTCTGCCTCTCTAGAGCACTAAAGCTTTCTCTGGGGACATTTTGCTCCTCCAGAATGAGCAACTCAGCCCCTGTTCCCCAGAGGAGCTGAGGAGGTAAGGATTTTTTCACGGCTTGGCTGTAGTTACTCAGAAAACAGGAAGCCTAATCCATGTCCACTATTGTCAGTGCTTTTGCCCAGCTGGAGCACTGCACTAGTGGATCAAGCCCTTCCCTGTAATGCCAGAGCAGAAGGAATGGAAAAGCTTTCTCCTCACTCTTGTAAAATACCTGTGTGTGCCTGCACAGGTCTGAGAAACAGCTTGAGATTCAGCTCTTGAAAGAGCAAGTGTGAAATGTGTCTACTTTGCAGCACCCTGGGGCAAAAGCAAGGGTGACCCTTTTGGGGCACTGATGCAATCCCAGGATGAAAGCAAAAAAGCATCCAAGGAGGACCCTTAAACATCAGATTAAGAAAATGGAAGGAGGATTAGATTTGTCTGCCAGAGCTGCAGTTACACTTTTGTGTTTGATTTTCATTTCAGATTTTGACTGCAGTCCTTCTTGGACTTGTCCTGACTCCAGCCCTTGCTGATTACGTGAGTACAAGTGAACAATTTCCACATGAATGGCAGCTCTTTCTATGTTCCCTGCTTCATGAGATCTCCTTGAACCTTTCATTTTTCTAAAGCCTTGGGGAGATAATAACTTGAAAGCCTAAGTATTCTCTCATTTGTTTTTCTAGCATCAGCAGACTGAAGTAAGCAAGAAAATCTCCATTAGTGGAGGCTATCAAATTATGACCATCAATAGGAAATGGCTTGTGGCAAGTATTGAGCAAAAGACCAACCGTGGGTCCTGGAAAACCATCTGGAACTATGACACAGTGAGTGCAGGGAGGGGGCTTGTTCAGAGACTGGCTCATACATTCAGTAAAAATGGTTTATTACTTTTTTTAATATGTGTGAAATTCCAATATTAATTATTAAATTCCAAGTGGTCAATAACTTTACTTTACAGGGCTTTATGGCAACCAAAGTGCTGCCAGAGAGAGCTTGCTACCTTTCCATAATGAACAGAACAGAGATGCCCAGCTTTGATGCACTCCCTCAACTGGCTGCAGACATCAGGGTAAGATTGAAAAGGGGCAGTTACTTGAAAAATTGTACTTAATTCTAAGTAAACTGATATATGAGACCTTGCTATTTTCAAAATGAACAAGTACTTTAAAGACCAGGTTCATCACACCATTAATTAGATATTTTTTAAATTTCAATGGCATTTTAAAATAATGTGAGTTTAAACTCTTGAAAATTGGAATACCCTTCTTCCCATGCTTCCAGTGGAGGGTTTACATATTTGGCCAATGTTGTAGCTCAGTTAGAGTATCCTTAAAATGTTCATAACAAGTAAAACTAGGAATATGCCTGCAGTTAAATGGATCAGGGCACCGATCTTGCTGAATGCTGTTTTTTGATGCTTAGAACCACAATCGTCCAAGACCCCCTATAAAGGAGATCACATTCACCCTCGTCAAGAGAGTTATTCGTGACCTTGAATCATATGGACCAGACACCTTCTCTATGTGCAGAGGACTCACAACTTATGTGGCTTATGAAGTTCATGGTGAGTGCAGGCAAAGGAATTCTGTCTCTAAATGACCTGGCCTTTGTTTCTCTTGGGGCTTGACTAAGGCACAATTGCTGCTCTACCACGTCGAGTCAGACTGAAACCAAAGGCTTCAGCAGTTGCACAAAGAGTTGCACCTCCACAGATCAGGACAGGAACAGGGTGGTGTCACAGCCCCCATAAATGACCCGAACAAAACCCTTACAGCTCCTCTCAGGGATGCTTAATGGGCCTTCAATTTGGGCCCAGAGTGTTTTGGCTGACACTGCACTCCCCTGCAATCCCTAGAGTAAAGAGGAGGGGTCAGTCTACAAACCACTGTCCTTCAGGTGACAAGTTGACACAGGCAGCCAAGAAACTCCTGTGCTTCACAACACTAAGCCAAGTGGCTTTGATCCCTATAGGTTTTTCCCAGGGTTTTAATGACCTACGCTTGGTCCGATTCTTTCTCAATGTCACAGCCCATGCGACTGGGCCCATGAACTGGCAGCAGCCTCACCATGTCATGCCCAGCCCTTGCGACTCACACCAGCCAGTGCATAGAGCTGTGATTTCTGCAGGGGAAAGCCCAAAGGGTGCTCAAGAGCATGTCTTTGTCAGCATTCCTTGCTGAGGCACAGAGCTGGTGATCTTTGGCGACTCCAAGAGAATCTGTCCCTCACACAGCTCCAACAGTCCCAGCGCAGCAATTCTTCAGAACCTGGCTGGCTCTGAGCAACAGCACCACCCTCCTGTAGAAAGGCAGCCATTGCTATGGAGATGGGCATAAATTAGCTGAGTTGCTGTAAATGCCTTAATTGTAATTTGATCACTTGCAATAGAATTTCTTGTACTAATGGGAAAAAACACGTTTGTTTTAAATATATCCAAGGAAACTTAGTTTTATTCAGAAAGCACTGTCAAAGTATTCTGAACCTTCCTGCCAGGTGATTGTCTCCAGCCTTGTCATGGAAAGATGCTTTACAGCTCAGGATCTTACATTCTGGCATAGCAGGAATGCACCTGCTCACTGCTTGCTTTGCTTTAGGCATTGACTGACACCTGGGAGGGTTCCACAGGATTGAAAAGGGTACCTTAATACCTGGCAATATGCACCTTAGTCTGTGTCTCATGGTAACTGTTTTTCTTTTCTTGTTTTTGAAGGACCACAATTCAATCTTGGATCATGCATCAAACTTGATGTCCTTCAATATTTGGCCCTCACGTACTGCCATAACGATAACTTTGTGTAAATCACACCTTTCTTGAACCTTGTGTGGATGCTCCAGCAGCAGCCTTGTAGCTGCTGTCCAAAGCCAGCCATGATGGAGTTCTTTCCTGGCATCTCTTCTTTCAAGATATTCATTTGTGAGGTTTGAGTACTGAAACAGATCAACTGGTGAGCAGAGCTATCAATTAAATCCCTTCATGATGGAATAACTGCAGCCTGTGTGTCTCTACCCTTTTTCATCTAAGAACACCCCCACAAAAATATTTTGCCCCACTTGAGCCCTTTCATTGCTCTTTTCATCTCAGCACACCCAGAGAGTTGGACAAGCCCCGCGGTGTGCATGGCACAAACAAGGCATTCACAGTTAGGATCTTCCTTCTCTGTTTGGGGAAAGATGCCTCACATTAAAACTCTTGATTCAGGTAGCACAAAAGGCAGAAGGAAAGAAGTGCACAGCAATAAATTTGCCTTTTTTAGGGGAAGGGAAGTCTCCTTTGTGGGATTTACAGAGTTGTGCTGTTCCTAACATTAAAGCAAGGCTGGGATTCTTATCACATCTTGCTCAATTCTTTACAATCAAGATTATTTCCTCTTCTCTAACAAAAATGACAGCATGCCCTGAGCTGAGCCACTCAGCCTCTGCTGTGCTGCCTCACATCATGGTATCATCAATGTACTGGGGGTGTTGAGGAGCCTCATCATTGTTATAAATGTTCAGCCAATTCCAAATTAATAAATACTTTTATTAATTAAAGAATTAACAAAACAAAATTTAGGACAAGCCAGCAATTGAAAGTTCAGTGTTGAGTCCCGGGATCAGCACTGGGTGAACCTCAGCTACGGCCTCTAGCGCACCATAACTGCTCTGTTCACAAAGTCCAGTCTTTTAGGGATCTCCTTATATACAGTTTATTTAACTGGGGGCAGAGTATTTCTCCATAGTTCTTTGTCCTCCGTCTTCTTCTTCATATTCATAGGAGTCTCTTTCTGCTGTCAGGTCTGTTGAATGGTTCTTCTGAAGGAAATTGAACAGTAATTCAGTTTCTCGGAAGCCTGAATGGGGAGGTGGAATCGTGAATGGAGAGGCATTTTCCCCAATATTGATGCGAGATCCATACCCAAGGGGGCCAATCTGTCTCCCAGCCCATCTTATTTTCTGTTGTAAATTTTGTATTTCCCGGGTTCCAGCAGGGGTATTGTTCATCCTGGATTCCTGGCAAAGGCTGTTGTTCATCCTAAAATTCATTTGTCTCAAGCCCGACTAGCTTTCTCATTTTATTTTACAGAACATATCTTAAATCACATTTTATATACACAATAACGTGAATTATTTCATGTCATTTATTACATCACCTTCTGGGGAGGTCTGGATCAGCCTAGGGAAGTCACTGGAGACGTTTCCCCCCTCAGGGAGCTCTTGATCCCTTGAAAAATTAGAGCAGTCCGGCAAAGAAAGAAATCCTCTTGGCCACTGAGTGTCAGCCTCGAGTTGCACAGCTGAGATGGAAAAGGCACCCGATTCCCATGCAGGGGAGTGTGCTGTCCCACAGCACCAGGAGAGTGCAGTGGTGCCAGTACCAGCACAGCTGTGCTGGGTTACAGCACTGGAGATACAGCCAGGTGTCGGGAAGGATGAAATAGGAAAGCCTTATAAATATGATTGCTTGGCAAAAGATTTTAAGAATGTGAAACCTATAATCGAAGTAGAAATGAAGGTGAGCTTTGAGATGTAAGATGCCAAGCCATTAGTTACTGAACAACTGGAAAACAATGTTTGAGTTGGCTGAAGGAGAATCTCTCTTTATTGAACAATACCCTTGGCACATAAAGGGATGCCAAGGGTCCAAAGGTTGGGGAGACCCTGCCGATGTGGCAGGGAAGAAAAAAGGAGTCTAGAAACCAGCTTTTAAAGTTTAAAATGTAACACAATATGGTAATGTAGTAAGTCTTATAGGTTGTATGTAAATTCTATAAGATTTGTGTCTTTTACTGGTTGGATGATTGTAAATTAGCATATTCAAGAAAAACATATAATGTAATGTAACAAGAACTTACTCATCATTTTCCTTCTCTCTCTCTCTCTTGCTCTCTCTCTCCTGGGCATGCCTCTAGCTGTGGCTGGCAGCTTTAAGCAGAGCTCTTGTACTCACGACCCCGTGCAATAAACCGCATGTTTCAAGAACTGCCCAGACTCCAGAGATATCTCATGACCACCCCCGAATCTCCTACAGCCAGGGACTCTAAGGATGTGTCTGCACCGGACAGGAATTCCTGTGCAGTGATAATTTAATTGTGAGAATAACACTGGGGAGTGTAGGGAGCTTCCACACGGTGCTGTAACAGCTTCCTCGAGTCCCCTGAAAAACAGGGAATGTGATTTTTGGATCTTGACAAAAGCCATCACCCATCACCCATCACCCATCACCCATCACCCAGGTCAGACACCTGGAAGCCAAAAGGAACCACCCACGGAGTCACCCAAAGGTGCTCCCAAACAGAAGGGCACCAGCTGGAGCTTAATTACCCTTTGAACAGCTGTGTGCAATTAAAACACCTCGTTATTGTCCCTCACACAAAGACTCACATACACTCAGTCCTCCCAAGCACTGGTAGGTCTCTCACACACAACCTGCAATCTTCATAATGTTTTTGTTTCTGGCATTTTTAGTGAGGGGGAGGGCAGGCAAATTCCAACACCCCTCCTGTGTCCCACAATGAGCTCGAGTGTTGGTGCTGCTCTTAGCAGATCATAAACAAAAATACACACTCTCAAGGCAGCCATATGAAGAGGATTAGTCCTCAAGAAATTCAGAATTTCAGGATAAAGCTCTTTGTTCCACTTTTTCAGCAGCTCCCTCCATCTCAGAGCACTCACAGCTTCATCTGACGCTTCATTCCTTGGCTTTTCCCCAAGCTTTCCTGAGCCTTGTGTCAGTCTGAATCCACAGCTACACAAAGAATCTGGTGACCTCCTCCAGCCTTTATTAAGCATGTTTTAAAGACAAATGTAATGCTTTAAGCAGTGCAGGGCAGCTGGAAAGCCTGAGTTAGATGCATTGCATCCCCTGAAACCCCCAGTGAGGCTGCTCCACTCACCAGCTGTTGGCCCTTAGGAGATTGGGTTTGTTAATGTGGCCTGAGGGTTTCCAAGGTAAGTTTGAGAGCTCCTGGTACCTCCAGTTTAGCTTTTACTGGTACAGGGGCTCCCTCACTGGGGAATGGGGTTCCTTTTGAGCTGTCCTGCTCTGCTTTTAGAGCCTGTGGTGCTGTTTGTGGAAGGAAATAAGAGAGGGGAGCATAGCTTAATTTACATTTTCTATTGAGTTTCTTTGGAAGAGGGAGAGTTTAGGCTTTAGAGGCTGAACCAAGTTTGGTGAGGGTGGTGAGTTGGGGCCGACTTTCATAAGCACTGCTGAGTACTCCTCAGGACTGGGAAAGTGCAAGGCATGAAACCTGGTCTGGCTTTTCACTTTTATGAAGCTGCCTTAAGTTTTTAAAGGTCTTTAAACTCAGATGTTACCTATGTGGGAAGAAAAGATCTTTCTGCACATCTCTTGTGTCTGTGTGGGAAACAAAGGTGTAGTGAGAGAACAAGGGGGAATGGCCTTAGGATGGAGGGTTAGATGAGATCTTGGGAAGGAATTCTTCTCTGTGAGGGTGGGATGGGGCTGGGGTGGAATTGCCAGAGAAGCTGTGAATGCTCCTGGAATGCTCCTGGAAGTGCCCAAGGCCAGGCTGGCCAGATCACCCTGAGATAGTGGAAGGTGTCCCTGCTCACGGCAGGGCTGGGCTGGGATGGGACAGGCTCTAGGTCCATCCCAGCGCTGTGATTCCGTGCCCAGAGCTGGGTCCTGCTGAGGGCACTCAGCCTCTGTCCCTGTACCTGGGGCTGCTCTGGGCTGTTCATGTGCTCAGTGCTCAAATCTGCTGCAAACCAGACTCAGAGTTCTGGCCACGAGATGGCATTCTCCGAGCTTCTTTTGCTAAGGAAAAGCAGAGCTTGCCATTTTTAATAATAACAATAATAATTAAGGGAGGGGGGGAAGCCACAAACCCTCCCTGTATTTTCTGAAGTCTGTGTCAAAGCAAGATTTGTGAGGCGGTTGCTTCTGCTCATGGCAAACAATGATGCTGCTTTCTGAGAGCTGCAAGGGAAACTGAGGGTCAAGTCCCTTTAAAAAAAAAAAAGTGAAATACAGTATTGTGCATCTTGAAATCTGAAACCAAGAAACAGAAGTGCGAGGGAAACAAGGGGGAAAGTCTTGCAATTCCTGTGGACAACTGTTGCAAGTGGAGTTTTAAGGAATACAGTATACATCTATACATTTTAAAGGTCACTGAATGGCTTTTGTGCAGAAACCTGTAAAATAAAGGAACCTTGGAAGAAGAGATTTCTTTTTCTCCTCCTCTCTGGATATAATGGCCATTGCAAAGCAAAGCATCTTGAGATTTGGCTTCAAGTGTGTCTTCCTAGCAATTTTTACACTCACCTGTGATGGACACGGTGGAAAGAGAGAGAATGGTGGTCCTGCTTGCTACGGAGGATTTGATTTGTATTTCATTCTGGACAAGTAAGTCAGCCCTACTTTGTTCTTTTTCACAGCGTTCTTTCAATAGGCATGAACTGGAACGGCACACACTGATACCAAGGAGGTTTTCTTTGGATTTGGGTTTTGTAGAAGTCACTGTCCCCAAGGGACCTCTGCAACTCCTGACTGCTTGATTTGTTATTGTTGTGGTAACTTCTTTGGTAGGTCTAGTGCATGAATCTTGTTGTGCTCTCTAATCACATCATTATAAATTTTCCCGAGACGGGAGCTTTGTGTGTACTCAAACTTGAGTGTGCACTCGAGTTTCTTAAAACAGCAGCTGGGAGCAGGGCAGCACCCTGGTCCCGTCTGGTTTCCCCGTGAGCCAGGGAGGTTGAGGCTCTCACGAGAGCAGGGAGTGCAGAATTATTCCTGCAGCACCAGTTCCAGGGCTGAGAACGTGCAGGGAGCGCTCACCCGCAGCTCTGCTCGTGCCCTGCTGCCCCCGAGCTGTGTCCCTGCTCCTCTGTCCCTCACCTCTCTGCCCAGATGAGCAATTCCAGGTATAAACCAGCCCAGAGAGGGGCTATTCCCTGCGGAAGGGGCTGAATTCAGCTGCTAGGATGGAGAACAGCTCGAGTGCCTCATTTAAAGAGCTTGATTTTCCCTAGCTGAGTCACACTTTCTTTGTTTCTTCTATTAATCAAACCCGTATTTTGCCTGTTTAGCTGTTTGTGCTGAAGATAACTCCCTAGCTCACTTTTTCATCACCAATTGTGGCGGTGTCATCTCCTTGGCACTGTAGGAGTGCTGCTTTTTTCAGATGTGGATGGAACAATGTGAAATCATTTTGTGCTGAGCTTTGGAAAGCTTCATATTAAAACAATACAACAAAATTTTTTAAAAAAACCAAACCAAAACAAAAAAATTTCAAAAATACTAGCTGAAGTGATTGTCCTGATTTTCTTGATCAAGAGTAGTTATTTTGAACGAAAGGCTTGGAAATGCTGGAGGTGATGCCTGCCAGAGCCATGGCACCGACAATAACCATAAATTTCAGAGACAGGAAAGTATTTGCAAGTTGCCAAAAGCGCTCACAGATGAAGTTTCTGACTGATCCTCTGGAGTGTTTTGCAGTAGCTCCCACATTCCATTAGTATAAATGACTTGGAATTACATAACCCTTTATTACAAAATACTGGGTAAAACCAAAGACTGAGACACTGGCTGCTTCAGTGTGCCAGTTGTCCTGATGCTCCAGGGGAAAGATTTATTTATTTTATTCAGTGGAAAGTTCTACCTGGCTTATTCATTTTGCTGCTCTTCAGTCATTAGTTGGAATAACTCTGTTGCTACAAATGGAAAAACCTCAAACCCAAACAAACCCAGGGCATGATTTGCAGAGAGCTTTTGTCAACTGCATTTCCCTGGAAGCTGAAGCAGGATTGAAGGTTTTCTCAAATCTCATGGATGTGGTGTGTTACACCTCTGAGCTAATGTAACTTCAGCAGGCCCTTAATTCAAGTTCTGTGCCATTCCCTCACTAAAATCCATGACTTCTGAGCCTCGCTGATGGGATTATGGATTTGGGTGGAAACACAAGCCTTGGCACAAGCTTTAAAGCAGGCAGGCTGGCTCTGGTGTACGTATCAAGGTATCCAGTAAAAATCCTGCTTTGTCAGCTGCAGAATTCCTATTCCTGGGATTTTTGGTGCAGAAATGAAAAGGATCTGATGTAAAAATTTCCTTGGTCTCCAGTGGAATTTTGGAGGAGCATTGTGGCTTTTCAGCTGTTCCTGAGTACATTACATCCCTTAACTTCTGATGAGAGATTTACTGTGGTGGAGTTGGTCATCACATCTCCTTTAATGCAATCACAGAATGGTTTGAGTTGGGAGGTCTTTAAAGATCATCTGGTTCCACCCCAAGTGGTGGTGAGGGACCTTGCACAGACCATGCTTCTTTGCAAAATCTCAAACTGTGTCTATTTTCTCAATTTAGTCTCAAACTGCATGTTCTTTAGAGTAGCTTTATGTCATTTAGGGTAGCTATTTGCTGTTTGGAGTTGCTTCTTGCTCTTTGGAGTAGCTGTTTGCTGTTCAGGGTTCCTTGTGTTTGGGTCTTTGCTGTTTGGGTCCTGTGCAGGTGCTAAGCACCTCAGGGTGAGGGTCACACCAAGATAAGCCCAGTGCTGTGGGAAGTAGGCCTGGCTTACTTTGGGAGAGCTGGTCTATGGTGGCCTCTCTTTTTCTGTTCCTGTGGTGCTGAGAGGGTTTGTGGATTCAGGCTCCCACACACTGGAGGAGTTGGTGCCAAGGCATTAACAGCCTGGTGCTAATTAAGATACACAGCCTTCATTAAGAATGAAGAATGAGGAAGCAGTGAGATGTTGCTAAAAAACCCAGACATTTGTCTTTGCTGACAAATTGCCTAATTATTCTAAAAATATTCTATAATATTTTTCTAAAAATATTCTAAAATATTCTAATAATATGTGATTAACTAATGCTGACTGTGACCACCCCAAACTGACATGGTGCCCAAACACTTCCCACCAGCACAGCTGGAACATGTGGGGGCAGCTCCCAAATCAATTTATTTGCAGGTAGGGAGGAAGGAATAACACCTGAGTCTTCTGAGCAGCCTTTTGCTGCAGCCTATGTGTGTCACAGGGATTATTCTGTGGCGTTCAGATAATGGGGGATTTCTACCCAAGTGCAGAAAACACACAGGGAACTGTCCATGTGTGAAAGGAATGGCTCTGAGAGATCCTTGGCAAAATGAAACAAGGAATGCAAGCTCTGGATCCCTTCCTCACGCAGCCAGACAAAGGATGTTTTAACCAGTTGCATTGAAGTGAAGCTCCTGCTCTGGAGAGGGTGATGTTTGTTTCTTTGAGTGGAGCTTGAGTAGCTGTAATTACTGTGATTTAAGCAGGATTCCAAGTCCAGACTTGTACTCAGAGTGTGGAAGGCACAGGGCCACAACGGGATGGGAACAGGCAGAGCCTGAGCCTCAGGATCAGCTCCTTCCCCTGGGAAGGTGAGCCCTGGAGCAGAGCTCACCACAGCACTCAGAGCTGCAGAATGTTCCAGCTGCTCTCAGAGGAATGAACATGAGCCTGAGGTAGGGAATGGTGACACTGAGGGTCTGCAGAAGGAAATTCCATCCCTGCTCCTTGTTGACCTAGGGAGTGATTCCCTGGGATTTTCCAGGATCACAGGCCTGCATCCAGAGCAAGGTGTGCCTTTTGTTGGGATGGCAGGAGCTTACAAGGATGTGGAGGGGTGATTTTCCTCTGTGTTAGCATGGGGGCTGAGGGATGCCAGCAAGGCAGGGTGGAGAAATTTGTGCAGTTTCGGTGTCTTTTTGCTTGTTGCCTGAAGGAATGTAATTAACTCCCAGTTCTGCCAAGGGCAGGCTACTGCAGTGAGCTGAGCTCATGTGTGAAATCCTTGCCAGTCAGGGCCTGTGGATGTGCTTTGTACCCAGTGATGCATCTTAGATAACCATTCCTTGGTAAAAGGAATGGGCAGGAGCTCCCTTCCAGCCAGGACTGAGTGTGTGCCTGCAGCACTCTGCAGTTTATCTGCTGATTGATGTACATTAAGTCCATAGCTACTTGTTTATTAGTTGTTTTTTTGCATGCCCCCTGCCAGCCAGGAGGAGAAGAATGTTCTTGGACTGAGACTGAGCTTAGAGGCTTGTCCTGCTCTGACCTGAGCCTCTGTGGACCCTGTGACCTGCAGTGTTTGGCAGTGTCCCCGTGAGCTGTCTGGTGTGAAGCATGGCATAAGATAACAGCATTCCCTCAAAGAATTGCATCACCACTCAGATGCCTTTGTTCCATGGAGGGCTTTCAGAATTGCTCCTGAAGTCTTTGGAAAGACAAAGGATGCTTTTGGGCTCATTTGTGTCATTTTTGAAGAGCTCAATAAAGAGATGCTGCACAACTTTGTAGATAAATGCCATCTCTGAGAGTCATGAGACTCCTGGGATTTGGTCCAAACCCAGGAAAGCTTAAGGAGATTTTTGGATCAACATCGTCCTCTGAACCAAGTGTCTTTATGTCCTCCTGTCAGCTGCAGAGCACATAACTCAGGTGAGGTCTTTGTGTAAGAGCGTGGCCTTGATTCTGTGACTCTTCCGGTCTCTGAAGTGAATAAACCCACGGGCATTCTGAGAAGGTGCAACAGCAGAAATGGAAAAGTGGAGTCTAAAAAGTGCGAGAAAGACCAAGTCTAGGGAACTTTGAGCTGCTGCAGCTTTGGATTCTGGAGCAGCTTGTCCCAGTGAGGAGGAGGAAGGCACCTGCTGAAGGGCAGGGCTTGGCTGGAGCCACAGAGCCACTGCAGTGTCTCTCAACACTTGCATTCCCTTTAGAGGTACAAAATGCCAGGGGAGCTGACCACAGAATGTATCTTTCTCTTGTTAAGAGAAAGGTTTACTTAGGCTTAATTTCCATTTATTGGGCCCTGCTCCAGAGGAGATTTTGGCATCCTCACGATGAGCCTTTTCTTAAACTGCAAGTTTATAGCATCAACCATTCAGCTGCCAAGCGTTGGCTTGCTGATCATCGTGTTTCTTTTGGGAATATAAAGAGAGAACTATTTGAAAATTGGCTTTTCTTATCTTACAGTTGGACTTTAGAAATACTTGTCCTACTCAGAGTTCTTGGCCTGCCTCACTGTACAAAGGCAGTGTGGCTGCTGAATGACACAGCTCAAAGAGGTGGGCACTGTGACGTGGTTTTGTAAACTTTCTTCTGGCTGCAGAAAGGTTGGTTGTATTGGGTTTGTCCATTTTATGCCAAGTGAAGAACGTAAGAAGTGTGAAGTGTGTTTCAGAAAATGCATTTTATTTACAAGGAGTGCTTTTCTTAAGTGCAGACCTGGGCATTTCTGGCCCCGGACACCAGAGGGAGATATGAACTCCAGGCAGACTGAGCTGTCTGCCTCAGGTGGGAATTGCAGTGCAGGGAGGACAATGTGTGCTCAGCAAAAGTGAGAGCCTTCATTTTGGGCCCCTGTTACAGCTTCCTCTGGTAGAGATGGGGAGAAACTGGATTGCAGACTGTTCCCATGATCCCACTCCTGAAACTGAGCAGAAACCATCCTCCCTTTGTGGAGAGAGTGGCTTTGGTTTAATGACTGTAGCAGTGAAAGAACTTTCCTTAAAAGTTGTTTTAGCTGATGGCTGGGAGGAGGTTGGGCAGGGGCTGCTGGTCCCAGCTCCATGTATCCCAGATGGGTCAGGAGATGTGGGAATCTTCACTGAGGTGTGGTTTGGGGAGGTGAATATATGGTCTGAAGTAACATTTGTTTCACTGAAACAAGGACTAATTGGTTTATGATTAACAAAGCCTTGGCTTTCCATGTCTTCTGGAGACTGATGCAACCTTTGCTATAAAGTCAAGGGTTTCTTTTATGCCTCACCATCTAAACACAATAAATACTTCTTTTCCAGGCCAGTTCTAGGAAATTATTTGGGTCATTTGGCACTGTTGGGATTGGAGTGCCTGTGGAATTCAAGGTCTCAGAGCTATCCCATACATCCAAGGGGAATTTGCACCTGGGGCTGAGCTTTGTGTGTCTCTGTTCTATCAATTTAGGGTTTGGATGCAGCAGGATTTAAATTTCCTGTCTGAGAGCAAGTCCTGATGTGTGTCACCCCTCATCTCTTACAATACCAATTTTCCCACTGTCTGTGGCTTAATTGGTTTATCAAGAGCTTTGCTATTGGTGTTCCTTTGGTCCTCTTTGAGACACATTTGTGTGGAAAAGAAGCCACCATGTCATGTCCTGGTCTGAAAGAAAGAAATAATTCAGGACTAAGAGCATTTGCTGATGATCCCTGCTGCTCTGCCATCTGCCCTGCAGTCATGCCCCAAGCAGGGTGTCTATGAGGCCATCCTTGAACTGATGCTGAACTGATGCTTTTGGGGTCGTGTCCTTTGTGCAGCAGGAGCTGGCAGGTCACAGTTTCTGCACAGGGCCTGGATGTTTTTGTACCTGAGCAAAGCTCCTCAGTGCATGGACAGGTGGTTGCTGCACAGAGAAGGAGAAGCTGCAGGAATCAGGGAGCAGGAGGGAGAGGCCAAGGCTCTCCCTGAATGGCTGAGAATGAAAAACAGGTGTGGGGAAAGGGGGCAGAAGATGTCTGTGACCCACAGGACGAGCTCTGTGTGCTCCTCGTGCCTCTACAGGTGAGGCAGTGCCCTGAGCAGCCAGGCTGGAACCTGCTCTGGCTCTCCACTGGCATACCCAGCGCTGAGGTACAACAGCTCATTTGCCTTTTCTTCCTGTGGAGTGAAAAACCATCTCAAACATTCATCTTTCTTCCTCAGGCTGCAGATCAATGCAGTTTCTGTTAAAGCTGGAATGGTTATTTCCCCTATAAAGATTTCTAATTGTACTCAATGAATTAAATAAGTGATGACACATTTATTTTCCAACTCTAGGAAAGAATTTTTTTCCAATATTAATATTCCAGTGTTCACAGAAGTGTTTATGCCAGTAAGGGGCATTTTGTGCTGAAAGATTCTGATTAACCTAATTTTTGACTTGTTCTTACAACATAAAGATGAATAATCCAACCCCATTATAGCCTATGGTTTATTCTCCTGAGGAGAAAAATTAGTTTGTTTTGTCTTTAACTGAGGGGTGAAAGAATTAACCAGAGCAGTTGAGATGTGGACTAAGGTGTTTTACTTGTCATAGTCTCTGGCACAGTAGAAACTCTGGAGAAGTTTAATAATCTGTTCCTCCAACTGCATGTAGTTCTCAGAATAGGCTTGAGCTAAAAGCTCTGTATAATGGTTTGGAAGTGAGTGGGTGGAATTAAACTAAAACATTGTGCAGAGAGACAGTTCCTCACTCACATAGGGTTTATTTGGTTAAGGCTGTGTTAAAGTCCAGCCTAACTGCCATGAGCTACTGCCAAGGGCAGCCTCAAACACTTGCATGGAATGGGAATTGTTCTTGCTTTTTAAAGCTGAGTAGGAAAAGTCAATTACAGTTTGATCTCCCTTTAAAGGAAGAGCATGGGCAGTGAATATTGAACAAAACAGAAGCAAATGCCTCACTGAGCAGAGTGGGACAGAACTTATGGCTGGGAAAACTTAAACTGATGTGTCCTGTAACCATTGTGTCCCTAGATCAGGAAGTGTTCTGCATCACTGGAATGAGATCTATCACTTCGTGGAGCACTTGGCCCGCAAGTTCATAAGGTAAGGAGGGCTGAGGTCCCTGGGTGGGATCTGGGGGGTACCAGTGGCTCCCAGTCCCAGCATGTGCTGCTTCCCAAGGGGGGATGTGCTGGAGAAAGGGCTCTTGATGCTTTCCTCAGATCTTCCATTGACTGCTCTTCCCCGTGTCCCTGTTCTGTGGGAAATGGGGAGAGATAAAACAATTCCATTTATTCCTGCCTGCCTTCCATGGATCAGATCTGTGGGGGAGGAATCCTTCTGTCTCTGAGCTGCTGCCTGAGGTACAGGAGTTTGGGGCTGCAGGGAGAGCCTGTGGCTGTGGCTTTCAGGCCCCGAATGACCTGAGCTTTGATGAGGAATCTCTCGGGATAGGGAAAGGAATGTGCTGTGACAAACACTTCTCCCTTGTCTCCGTGGTGACACCAGGATGCATTTAAGCCTGTCTTGCTTTAGCAATCCTAAGGTTGTGATACAAGAGTTCTCTTTTACAAGGATTCCCCAAGGTTTCCCTGGACTAAGAAGGCCCAGGGCAAAATACATTTTTATGCTGTTGAGCTGTAACTGGGATGGCAATGTCCTGTGTGATTGTGTTACACACTCAGAGCTCTGCTCTGGACCACCAAACTAATTCACTTTTTTTTCTCCCCTCCAGCCCTCAGCTGAGGATGTCCTTCATTGTTTTTTCAACCAGAGGAACAATTCTAATGAGGTTAACAGAAGACAGGTAAGAAGAGGTTTAAAGGTCAACAGCAGCTGCTGTGTCCTTGTAGCTTCCTTTGCCTTCCTCAGTGATTTCCATCCCCCTGGGAATGGCGTTGTGGCACCTCTGTGCTTCTCAATTTAATTGGTAGAATCATGTGCCCATTCTCACCTACTAGAATGCACTAAGGCCTCTCAAGGCAGAGGTTCCCTGCTTAATTTCAGCTTCTAAATGTCTTTGTCAGCTGTCAGGGTTTTAGCTCACGTTAGTTTCCTCGAGGGAGCCTGCACTCCCCAGAGATTCAGGATTTTGTCAGAGACTCAGTGCCTGTGAAACATCCTTTGGGAGTTTCTTCTGCAAACAAATAGGTGAAACTCCCTTCCTATACAAGCAGGCTTAGAAGCCACAGGTGACACCCACACCCCTGGGGCAGAAGGGAACATGATTTCCTGGAAGGTCTGAAGGTGTGTCTCAGACAAACAGTGTTTGGGATGGATTGCAGGGGTGTGGATGTTTTGGCAATAACAGATTGCCTTGTTTGTGAAGTGTGTTCCTGCCACCCCCTTACAGACCCCAAAGTTAATCCCAGTAAAATCTACAGGATGGAATTTTTTTTATTATTTTGTTCTGACTTCCAAGGAGAGCTGGATGAGCTCCTTAAATCGCTCTCGCTTCCTCTGTTAACTTCATTGCCACGTGGAGCAAAAATATATGTACCACATGTGTGGAGTGTATAAGTCAGCATGTGTTTTACATATTGGATGTCTGAAATCACATACCAGAGCAGCTGCCACAGGGAGGAAGCTGGCTGCCTTCCTACAGAGCAGTGCACACTCACACCAGCCTTGAAAATGTCCTTAAACCCAGCCAGTCTGAGCATCTCCTGCCCCTTACTGCAGCAACAGGGATAAAGAGAATGAGCCACATTTATTTAACTGGGTGCCAAAGGAAAACTTGTTCCCTGCCTCTTGCTGTGTCCCACCCTAGGAACAAACCCCAGTGCAGAGTCCTCCTTTCTGCTCAGGCTCTGAGCTACGAGACTGAAATGTTTCCCGTGTGGGAATGGATTCCATATTGACCCAGCTGTCTGTACTGGTTTGAAAGCAAAACCAGTGAGACTCCAAGTCAGAAATTTAATAGAGGGAAAGGAAAAGAGAAAGGAAAAGAAAAAGGAAAAGAAAAAGGACAGTAGTACAAAGGACCACTGACAGAGTCAGAATGCGACCTGACACCCTGTTGGTCAGGGTGTTGGGAGCAGTCCAAGATAAGTCCTCCTGGAGTGACAGATGTGGCTCGATTGGAGTGGAGATGATCCTCAGGAAAGGGTCCAGTCATCCTCTGGGAATCCAGTGGGAACAGGCTCCCTTGGTGTTTGGGATTGCTGTTTTATCCTGTGGAAAGGCTTTGGCTCCTCCCACTGGGTGGAGCATCCCACAATGGGATGAGGTGATGTTATCAGTCATGTGAGAGGCCTTCAATGGCCCATTCACAGGGGATGTCCCTCGGAGGAGGATGGGTGGAGGAAGAGATAAGGAGGCCCTGCCTTATCTGCTGTTATCAGGTGTCCCATTAACAGAAGGCATCCGCCCTCTTTCCCCCCTAGAGTTACAAGAGATAAAGAACAATACCTCCCAACTGGCTTCAGTAGATGAAAATAGAATACACATTTTTGGTTACATTTTCAACCCCAGGCACTGTCCCAGAAACACTGGCGGGGAGCAGGATGTGGATGTGGAGTTGGTGTCAGAGCCAGCTGACTGCTGGGTTTTACTGGGCACTGACAAACAAGGTGTGTGCTCTGCTTTGGCTCACACTGGCCTCTCTCAACTGGGAGAACTTCCCCTGCCTCATCCCTGCCTCTGTGTGGTGTTTCAGCACCTGCATGGGAGAGCTGAGGGTGTTGAGCATTCCTTTTGGGAAAACTCTGTGTATCTGATGGGGCTGGATTGACACATTTTAATGACTTTTGCTGCGTATTTTAAGATGTCAGTATTAACCTCTGAAAAATAGTTTTGATCACAGGAAATGCTCCATTTTGTACCCATGTGTATGAGTGCCTGGGTATGTGCATTGGTGCTTGAGAAGAGGAACCTTGTGAGAGTGTCTAACTAGTTTGGGATATCACAGGTACAAAATGGGTTCTTGGAAGTTTGGTAATTCAGCCCTTGAAAAAAGCAGACTTTGCTCCCTAGGGAGTCTCTGCTGTGCAGACTGAGCAGTGTCAATGCTCACAGTGTGAGCTCTGAGTACGTGATCACACCAACTGGCCTTTCTGAAATGGTTAAAAATGTAGAGACAGAAGTGGCCCTGGCCCTGCCTGCAGTGACTTCATCCCTTTCCCATGGAGACTGTGCAGTTTGCTCAGATACACCCCACATTCTGCGGGGTTTTATCTTGTGTTAAAGACTCCTGGCCTCTGCTTGGCTTCCAGAGTTTGGTGTCTGCCACTCAGAGGAACCACAATTCACTGCCCACCCCACAGAGCCTGCAGCTGATCTGTCACTGCACCTGGCACTCCTGAAAAGAACTAAATCACATACCCTGAGTCACAATAAGCATTGGGAAAGACTTCAGTTTTCCAGTCAGCTTAACCAGGAACTGAAGATGTAGCCCCACATAAACTGAGTTGCCAGGATGGTCTGAGTGCCATTTTGTGTAACTGTTTAATTATGTTTGTATAGTCAAGTCAGCAAGTGTGTGAGGAAAGTGAGCCAGGTGCAAGTCAGCTGCTGAGGTTTGAGCAGGGAATATTTATTTAGGAAGAAATGTATGAAATGTGTGGCTACTGACCTCGGGGATGGTGCTGTTGTGATGCTTTCCCCAGGCAGTGGGTACACTGGGAGCATAACTGTGTGTTCCACATCCTTGGAGAGGCATCTACCCTGTGCAAACTCTGGGTTAACTCCTTTTCCCCTCTCTCTGTGCCTGGCTCTGCCCTGCACGTCCCCACCTGGCTGTCAGGACATGCTGGTGGCTTTGCTCCCGGGTCTAACAGAGTGCCTGCCTTATTGCAGGGAGCAGATCCGCCAGGGCCTGGAGGAGCTGCAGAAGGTGCTGCCAGGAGGGGACACGTACATGCACGAAGGATTTGAGAGGGTAACTGGTGCACACTGAACACTGAGCAGTGTCTATGCTCCTCAGGAGCTGTAGAACACAGGGGGCTGGTTGAGAACTCTCTGGTGGGTGAGTGGGACCCTGTCTCTTTGCTGCAACGAGCACAGGGAGTGCAAGGGTTCAGTGCTGGAGCTGCAAACTCTACTAATTCTCTTTATTTCTGCCTTCAGCTTTATGGGCAGAGCTGCCTCTTCTGCTTAGGAGAAGGCAGTTGCATTGAGTTTCCCCTGGCTCTGTGTCCAGGAAGGTGGGAAGCTGTCAGTCCTACCTGTGCTGAGTGGGGTGAGGTCACAGTTCACACCTGGCATGGCTGCAGACCTTATTGCCTGCTCAGACTTTCTCCTTCTGGGCATAATTTTATATATTTTACAAGCTCAGGAGTTTCTCTAAACCTGCATTCCCTCCCTGTCCTATGTGGGTATTTGGGACCGGTTTGAACTGTCTGCCTGCTGAAGGTGCTGCCCCATCATCGAAATGGGAACACAGCAAAAACTCAGGTGACCTGATAGAGCTATTGGTTTGTTTGCAATTGGAATAGTTGATCTGGAGGTGCTGAGGAATATTTTGCATTGGGCCTAGGATGTTTCTCAAGGATGAAAGTGAGTAGGATCTTCAGAGAGCAGAACAGTGGGAGACAACACTGGGCTTGGTTTGGCTGATGGGACCTTGCAGCAGTGCAGTCAAAACCCCAGGCAAGAACCTTGCTCTGTTTATCAGGTCTGAAAGCAGAGCTCATGTGTGAACTGCAAATGTGACATCCTCACTGCCCTTGTCCCTCCCTTTCTGCTGCACAAGTAGAAGTTCACAAGGTCTTATTATTGATTTATTGCTAATAATCTTCTGATTTGATTTCAGGCAAGTGAACAGATTTACTACGAAAATGTTCACGGTGAGAGGCCTTCTTGATCCATTGGATGTTTTTCTCTTTCTTTTTGACTGATCTTTAACAGATCTAAAATGCAGCTTCACTGTGGGAAGGGTGGGGGTGGCTTCTATTCTTGCAGGGATGTGGTGCTAGTCAGGGAAGTATTCCTGAAAGGGAAAAAGAACAAGTGGAGCTTTAAGGAGCTGGAATTAAAGTGTTTCAGGCCAAAAGAGAGAAGCCAGTCTGGCTGCAGGTACCCACCCTCACCAAAACTGTCTGGTACCTTACTTTTGCTGGAGGGCTCAGGCAACCATTTCTTCTTCCTTTTGAAACCCAAGTACATGGAGAAGATGTTAGGTAAAAGATTTTTTTAACCAGCAATTATTAAAACCAGTGGTAAGTGCAGACAACTGGAAAAATGTTTGTCCTTTCCTTCCCTGTAATTGATGTAAAACTTTTTGGTTTGGAAGGGAAGGCTGCAAAGTTTAATGATGTTCCTGAAATGTTACTTAGGAATCTTGAAGATTTTAGGCCTTTTTCCCACCATCTTAATTTAAATTCCAATTCAGCTTTTTATCACAAGCTGAAAAAAATCCCTCTGGATTTCTTGAATTGACAGCATTAATAAAATCAGGAGCTAACTAGGAACAAATTGGTTTTTCGATGGCTGCACTCTCATTTACTGATGTGAAATACCACCACAGTTATGCCCTCTGAGTATGCTCACAGGCAGGATGTTTTCTGAGGTGGTTTGACAAACACAGCCAACGCCAAGGGACTAAAGAGGTTTGTGTGTTCAGGTTACAGAACTGCCAGTGTCATCATCGCGTTGACAGATGGAGAGCTCCACGAAGATCTATTTTTCTACTCTGAGAGGGAGGTAAGTGACTTACACATTTGTAGTCAGGGAGACAGTGAAATGTCTGGGCCTGCTGCTCTGAATGCAAAAGATAAAGAAAACCTTTTTCCCTGGTGAAAAAACTCCACTTTGGTGCCAAGACATGAATCTAAAGAACAGCCACTGACAGCAGCAGCCTCTGACTCAGTGCAGCTGAGGCTGTTCAGGGGAAAGGAGAGGGGTTAAAACTTCCAATTAAAAATGACCACTGGAAGAAGGAATTGTTCACAGCTGAAAAGTTTCAGTATTTACTGCATTGCTCTGGGAAATGCTGAATAGTCTCACTTTCACTATTTTTTCTCTCACAAAAAGTAACAACTGCAGAAAGAGGGTGGCCTCTGTCGCATCAGAAAATCTTTCAGATCATCCAGTCGAACATTTCCACAAATATCTCCAAGATTCAAGCACATGTTCTCAACATCCTCATTAAGTTAGTGAACTGTGCAAAATGTTAAACAGTGGGATGAGCATTGAGAGCTTTGTTGCAGAATGTTCCTGCTGCTGTCGTTTGGACATTCTCCCTGGAGAGATGAACAACTGGCACTTGTCAGTCAAAGCAGGATGGTCTAAACTGCAAATATGGTATTTCTACATGAATTTACTATGGACAGAATTGTTCCTCTCAGTCTGCCCAAAGTGCAGCATTAAATCCAATAACAACAAAAAGAATGGGTTTGTAGAGTAAAACCAATATTGCTCCAGTAAACGTCCTGAATCCACAGCTTCCCTCCTTACAGTTCATCTCTTTTTATTTCACTTCTGAAATAAAAAATCCACAAGAAAAACAAGTTTGTTTTTAGAGGTGAATGAACAAGTTGAAAGGTCAGAAGTGTTATATTTGTTTTGGTTTGGGGAGGAACAGTTATGGGCTGGTGGAAGGAGATCCTGAACTCAGTCCTTGCTCTGCGAGTTGCTCCAGTTGTTTGGGTTGAAGCTTCCCAGAGTAAAACTGGAATGGTGCTTTTCTGCTAAAAAAGCTTCGCTGTTGAACATCTTGCATTGCTGGAGTCCTCCCATTCAGTCTGACTCACCAGCATCTCCTCTGGGAAGGAGTTTTCAGTCAGGTCAGGTATTCTTGTTCTGCTGAAATACAATTAAATTGCTTTTGGAACAGTAAATGCAACTTCAATGAAGCAGCCTGGGAAAATCAAACCTGTGGATGGTGTCCCTTTAGTTCAGAATGCTGTGCAAGCACTGGGAGTGATGCAGTTTTGGGGCAGATGGAATGGGGGGTCTCTCTGGATATCGGGAGGCCAGGCACACCTGTCTGAAACAAAACACACAAAAGCATTTTAGGTTACTGTGATACTGGGATGTGCCCTAAAGGATGAAAAGAAAACTGACTTAGGCCAACATCTTTTGGGAAGCTGGAGGAGCTAGAACGGTGAACTAATTAGGTTTTTAAAATCCACCAAATACATTGGGAGTTCCTTTTCTAAGCAATAGCAGCTCTAGCAGCAGATAAAACCTGATTTTACAGAATCGGGAAGGAAAACTTTTCGAGTCCTCTTTTGCTAAGCTCCCCCTTTGCTCATTTTACAGAAAAAGAGTGAATTTATGATTAAGAGCTCTGAGGAGGCTGTATCCCCCCCCCGCCCTGTTGGTAACCGTGTCTTGCCTGCTCTCCTCCTTGCAGGCGAATCGCTCGCGGGACCTGGGAGCCACTGTGTATTGTGTGGGTGTGAAGGACTTCAACGAGACCCAGGTGAGGGAGCCTCGTGGTGCCTGAGTGCCTGCCAAAGCTTGGACAGCCCTGGATCCCCTGCTCCAAGCTTCTCCAGGGCTTTTCCTCTCCTTCTGTTGCCTGGCTGAAGTGAGCACCTGACGTGGCTGGGTCTGGCTGTTGGCTTTTGGTTCCTTTCTGCTTGAATCTGCCCCTCTGCCTGCCCCAGCTACTCTTGCTAATGCTGGAGAAAAGCAGGGGAAAGACACAGGGAGAACAGCAAACTGTCTGGCCTGAGCTGCAGGCAGGAAAAAGTTGTGGGGATATTTTTCCCCAGAAAAGTGAAGTATTGCCATATAACCCTTCAGTGCAGCTTTTCTTTCAGGGGAAAAATATGCTGTAAAAAGCAAACAGCTTTGTTAGGGACAAATATTTCACAGTGTTTCATCTGACTTCTAAATTTCTCATTTGATTGTTATTATGCCCATGAATTATATTTCACACAGTAACAGTTGACATTTTTCTGACAAGAGTGAAGCACTTACATAGCCCCATTGCACACAAGTAGAGGCTGGAAGACTTTTTCCAGGTTTTTCAGCTTTCAGAAAAGGAGTCAAACCACACTTGGTTTAGAACAATCTCCTTTGAATCAACCCCAGAGACTGGTGTAACCCAAAGGAAGTCACAGAAAAAGCAAAGAGGGAGTAAAAATGGCACAGAGACCAGACCTGAAGCAGACCTCAGAGAGCTGCTCCTTGAAGGCATTTAGATGGTGAAAAAATTAACTGGAATTAGATGGCTGTGCCTGAAGTCCTGGATGAGGAGGACTGAGGGGAATGAACTGAGGGAGCTGTGAACACCCAGGTTTTTTCCAGCAGCCTCTGCAGCTCTGGCAGCCAGCAATGAGCTGCTTCCCTGTCCTCCTGGAGCAGCAGGGCAAAGCTGCCCCAGGATGGCTCTGGATGCAGAGCAGGGCTTGGGAGCTGGGGGCTCTGAGTGACAGGAAGTGGACAGGGCCAGCCCGTGGGGTTTGGGAGGAATTTATGGCTGCTCTGCTGCCTCCAGGAAGCTCCAGAGAGGCTGCTGGTAGCTCTGCCAGGGGAGATTTACTGGAACAAACCTTGGCCTTGCAGCACTCAAATTGAGTCTGCTCCAGCAGATGCATGGAGAGCTCATTACTGCTGATCTGGGCTTAGAGTTCTGCCTTAACCCTTGGTGTGCTCTTGGCAGATGAACCTGCAGGCAGCTCTTTGCAGGTGATGTCCTGAATTCACCACCACCTCAGGAAGGCACCTCCTCCTCGTCACAGAGGTTTCTGAATGCTCCTCTGAGACTTTCCAATCTCCACTCAGAAAGTATCCCCTGGTATCTCCCTGGCTCCTTCTTTTTGCCTCTCTGATGGTTGAACATAGGCCCAGTAGTCAAATCTCTGTCCTGACAGGAAAGGTGAATCAGGACTGTATCTCCATGTGGGATATCATTTTGAAGAATTGTGCATGAAAAGAGTTAAGGTTGGAAAAGGCCTCCATGATTATGGAGTCCAATCTTTTTTGGGTTCAGCCTTTGCCCTGAAGGTCATTAGCCCCCAGACACCAGTGAAAACCATGTTCTGTCTTGTCTCCAGGTCCTTTCTGATCCCTGATACAGAGCTTTATAAAGTCAATCAGGCTAACAAGATAAACATTTTACTGCTCAATAAGCCAGAATACAGTGGCAATTCACAGAGTAGTTGAGTATTTGAGGGTTTTATTTGCAAGCGAGTTAATCTGGAGAAGTCTTAATTTGCTGCCTGCTGGCTAATTGATCTCGTTCTTTGCATTTCTGTTTCATTTCCTCTCCCTGCTGTGTCAGCTGGCCCGGATTGCTGACAGCAAAGATCACGTCTTCCCCGTGAACGATGGGTTTGAAGCCCTGCAGGGGATCATAGACTCTGTGAGTATTTTCCCCCCAGTGTTTGCACTCATGCACGTTGGTGTTACCCTGCACAGATCGAGTTTTGGGTTTCCCATGCTCGCAAGAACCTGCTGGAAAAAAAATCACTGAGTCATTTAGTCCAAGGGAACCAACCTTGGTTTGTACTCAAGTGCTGCTTCAAGGTCGAGTTTATCAATAGATCCTTGGGTTTCCCTGTTCCCAGTTCCTGGCATTTCCTGCAGGGATTGGGGTGCAGCATGTGAAAGCTTCAGTGATGGGCTGATTCGAGTATTTCCCCTGCCTCCAAAGCATGGGAAATCTGTTTGGGGCCCGTGTGTTCTCATTTTGGTGCAGGCTGCTTGGGTGACAACCCTGATGAAAGCTACAACGTGGAGCTGGGGGGGCATTCACTGAGGGGCTCAGATTTCTTTGTTTGCAGTGGTTACACACTATTTGGACAGTTCAATTCCAGCAAAACTGTTCCCTCAGCACAGGCTCAATTTTCCCTGGTGCTCTCGCATGGACATGGAATACAATCCCTGGTTTACTGGTTTTCCTGGCACTGTCTAAGCGTGGATCTACTGCCTCAGCTCTCTTGGACAATCAGGTGCTGCATGTCATTTAAGAAAGCAACAAAACAACAACAAAGCAATCGTTTGCTTCCCAGCCCTGCATTCCCTTTGCAGCTGTTTTTAATGAATTCCAGCAGCAGCTCTGACTCCCCTTCCAGTTGTACTGAGCAGAGTGGGAAGATTTCAGCCTCCAGGCAGCCAGTCAAGAACTGCTCCAGCTGAGTGGTGCAAGATTTCCCAGCTTGGGAAGGAGGGTCACAGGGAAATGCAACTGCAGTGATGAATCTGTGACCTGAGCACTTGCACTGGAGTCATTGCAGTAGCCTGGCAAGAAGGGAAGTGGTTTTGTGTGTGAAAGGAATGACAGGGAGGACATTAATCACTCCAGAGAATAACAATCTGTAGATTCCTGTGCTAGCTGGAAAATCAGGTTCCTCTTCCCTACTTTTTTCATCCTTGCCAAAAGCACCCCTGTGCTGGAGCAGACGGAGCATCTGTGGTCACAGGGAATGTTCATGGTGAAAGGGCCCTGGGGTTTGGAAACTTCCTTCAGTTCCTGTGTAAGAGCTGGCACAGCAAGGATGCTCAGCCACGTGGAGGGAGGATGGATCAGGCTGATGTCACAGGGGAAGGAAAGATCCAGCGATGAGTCTGGGGAGATGAGTGTTTGAATTAACTCTGGAGATGTGAATACCTGCGTTTGTGTGGGTCTGCAGGGATTTAGTGTGAGCTGCCATGGCTTTCCCCTCCTGACTTGTCCTGAGTGGGTCTTTCCTGGCCCTCTGCGAGTGCAGAGCTGGTGGACTTGGAATTCCCTCTGGAATAGGAAAGAGGAGGGAGCTCAGGGCTGGCCTCAGCTGGATCTGCTGACATAGATGTTCAGGGTGGTGGGGCTGGGAATGTTCCTGAGCACCTGCCCTTCCTTTTCTGTGGGAGCCAGAGGGTTTGGAGTGAGCAGCTGCAGGAGATCTGCTCCCAGCGTTCCAGGAGGGATTGCCTCCTCCAAGCCTTGGAAATGAGAGGAAAATCCAATCCCACACTGAGGTCATGCCTAAAAACATGATTCTTAAAGTGGGAGCTGAGGGTGTTCAGTGCACTGTGGGGTATGGGCCTTTCCCTGCCATGAGTTCCAGTGTGACTTTTTTATTAAGAAAACCAATTTTTTTTTCTTCCTCATCATGCAAAAGCCACTGCTAAAACTCCAGCTTCCCCCATTAATGACTGAGGGGTTTGAGTTTGTCAGGAGGAAACAATCTGGAGCAGAAGCAGATTTGACTGATTGCTGCAGGCTTGGAGACTAATGGAAGGAACTGAATTATTTTATTAAATTTTCCTTTGCTATGAAAAATTTCTGCGGATCATGATGTGTCAATTTAAAGCAAATGAAGCAAGTCTTAGAAGAAAACCTGAAATTCAACTTCATCTCCTGTCCAGTAGGGCTTTGGTAGGAGTGCTGGAGGCAAGGAACATGAAGCAATGGGAAAGTCAGGATGGGATCCTGTCATCACCTTGCTTTGGGCCTGTAACAGGAGCAGCTCTTGGAACAGGAAAACTCCCTGATCCTTGCCATGTGTTAAACCATGGCACCAGCTTGGAGCTTCTCTCAGAGCTCTAACCCTTAGCAAGGGGTCTGAGAGCTGCAGGGAGCAGTTGTGATGGATGAGAAATGAAGCAGCATGAAGTAGTCTGTGGGACTGTCTCATGTCTGTAGGAATTGCACAGATGGTTCATCCTTTCAAGCTGAATTTCTGTCAGCTCCTTTTGGATCGTCTTGCAGCTGCTCTCAGTGTTTTTCAGGTCCTATATCAGCTCTTAGGATTGATGCAGCAGCTCAACTGATGTGGCAGTTCAAGGTGCTCCTTCACCCCAGGAAGTTTTAGCTTGGGAATATACTGAATTTTTCTGTTACACAGATGTTTCCTGGGGCAAACTGCAGTGCTGGATGTGTGCAGTGTGGGGAATTTGGAGTGAACTCGATGTGAGCATCAGTGAGGCACTGTGAGAAATGTGGTGGTGGCTTTGTGTATCCATCCTAAGCTGTCTGTCCAGATTGCATTGGCAGATGAGTCCCTGCAGATTCCCTGGAGCAGGGAGAGTGGTGAGACCCCCTGAGTGGGGATAGGGATGAGAGAAAGTTAATTCCAGGCATGTCCTGCAAGTGCAGACTCCATAACAGGCACAGAACATGCTTATCAGCTGATACCCCCCAGTCTCAGCTCCACTGTGTTCCTTGTTAATTTTAATGGTGTATGATCAGCTTTCTACTTCTTTCTTTCCCCAAATGCATCTTTAAGAAGGACTTTAATATATTTATTTTACTTAGCTCACGTACATATTATCGGACAGGAAACAATAAATAAACGGCTGTTTTGTAATTGGCAACAGGCTTTGGCATTCAGTAATTGAACAGAGCTTGCTAATGAGCACCTGGCATCAGGCTGCAGGTCATTTCCACTGACACTGATTAGGCAGTAACTTTCTATTACACTTCAGCATCCTGTTTGCTAATTAGAATTCCCAGATTTGGTGGAAGGAATGTCTAAGGAATGTGCAGCCTCTGTGGTGAAGTGATCTGGCTGTGTGCTCACTGTGAGCAGAATATCAAGTGAAAACTTCCAGCAGCTGCAGAGTTTCACTCCCCTTCTTCCCTTGGTTTCCAAAAGGGCCCAGGACCTGGGCCTCTCCTGGCTCTGGGCCCTTGGTGCCTCACCTGGCAGAAAGGGAAATGAGTCAGGAGATGGCATCACCACCCTTCCTTGGGATTTGCTTCCCTGGGAAGTTGGACCACAAGGATGAGCTGCACCTCCAGCCCAGCAAGGCTGTGCACTCAGAAAACGACAGATCCTGTGGAATCTTCTACAATGAAGACATCGAATCCTTTTTGAATGTGTTTTTTAATGAGGAAGAGACATGAAGGAATTTTTTTTTTTTGCAATAGTTCTGCCATTTGCAGTAATCTGCCTGATGTTCACTTTAAGTAAGGGTGTGTGCTTTTGGAGCGTTGGAATCTTAATCTAAATCAAAATAAATATTGCAATTGGCACCGTAAAAGTGTTTGAGGCCAGGTTTTATAGTCATGTAAAGGGATTTGACTGGACTGGGAGATCTGCATCATCTAATTGAGACACCTGCTATTCCCTCCTCTGATCTGCCTTACAGCAGCAGTGTTTGCAAATACTGAGTAGAAGTCATTAATCTCACATTTAGCCACGTGAGGGTTTGCTTCATTAAAAAAAGTACTGATTTTATTTTACATTCTCTGTAAAGAGAAATTATTCTGTCTATTTTAAAGTCTTCTGCTTCTCAGTTCTGTTCTCAACTGTTGACTTTATCTTTTTTTTCCACTTGACAGTTCCTGTAAAACCTTGTTCCTGCAAATCTTCTCTCTCCTCACCTGTCAGGCTGCCACCAGCTCAGACCATCCTGCCTCCTTCAATCCCTTGGTACTTTCATCCCTGCTTTCTGAGTAACTCAAACTTCTGTTTAAGTGTTTTTAAAAACAAAGCCTGGCTCTATGAGTAGCTTTTGCAATTAGGTATTTGAGGCAGGGAGCTGTGACTGTGGAGAAAAAAAAAGTTATATTTTTCTTACACGGTTTATTGTGTTGGTTGCTGTTCTTTCCTTACAGATGTTTCAATTTAAAGTTGGGAAAATAGTTTTCATGTTGGATTTGAGTCATCAAATGATGCTTGGCTGACATTTGCTTGCCTCTTCGAGCTGAGCTGGATTTTGATCAGTGTTACCTCGTGCTGGGGCTGAACCCCCCAAGCTCTCTGCCCCAGGGTGCCAGGCACTGGCACAGCTCTGGCTGTGCAGGAGGAGCAGGGCAGAGGCTGGTGCTTGCAGGGAGCAACCTGAGGAAATTTAGCACCATCAGGGAATAAAGAGTGTCCAGCCCCAGCCTGCTCCTCTGCCTCGAGCCCTTGCCAAGCCCTCACCTAAGCGTTTGTGTAAATCACTGCAATAGCCCTGTCTCGGTTTGGAAAGACAGGTATCCGTCAGGGAAAACTGGAGTTTCCCCTGGAACGGAGACTGTAAAACCCCCCTCCCTCCAAATTCTTACAATTTTGCAATTAGGAACTTTCAGGCAAAAATATGGGAATAGGAATAACAGTTCTTTACTAGGAATATTAAAAAAAAAATAAAAAGGCAGTAGTACAAAAAACAAACAAGCAAACAAACAAAAGTCCTAGAAAACCCTGACAGAGTCAGAGATACAACCTGACACCCTGTTATCAGGGTGTTGGAAGTCCAAATAAGTCCTCCTGGAGTAGCAGATGTTGTTCTGTGAAGTAGAGGTGATTGTGTAGAAAAAAGGGTCCAGTGCTAGTGAGATGAGTCCAATCTTTCTTCCAAGGGTTCAGTAGTAAAACCCATCTCCTCTAGTGTTTGGGATTGCAGGTTTTATCCCGGTGGAAAGGCTTTGGCTCCTCCCACTGGGTGGAGCATCTCACAGTGGAATGAGGTGATGTTATCAGTCATGTGAGAGGCCTTAAATGGCCCATTCACAGGAGATATCCCCCGGAGGAGGATGGGTGGAGGAGGAGGATGGGTGGAGGAGGAGAGAGCAATATCTCCCAATAGGTTTCAACAGATGAAAATAGAATACACATTTTTGGTTACATTTTTCAACCCAAGACAAGTGCTTAAAGCCAGGGGCAGTCCTCCAAAGACACTCTGCTTTGGTTAAGCCTGGCTTAAATGGAGAAGAATTTTGTCTGAAGTTGCAGAGCAGCCTAGAGCAGCCTTGGGGATGCCCTCAGGTGAGCTTGCATAAATCAGGTTAGAAACAGAAATTGCAGCCCCTCGGTGAGAGTTGGAAGTGGTTCTGTCAGTATTTCTGGGATGTTTTAGTGCAAAGCTAAACAGTTTATCTTAAACTTGTGATGTTTGATTTGGAGCTTTGGATCCAGAGTGACTTTGGAGAGGGAGGTGTGGCTGCAAAGGGAGGACAATGATGGTGCCTCCACAGCCCTTTGAATGCCCTGTGGGTTTGTAGATCATGAACAACTTCAGATCATGGGGTGCAGAATCCAGGGCACAAAGCCAGGATTGCCCTGGGACAGGGGAGAGCCAGGCATCCCTCACCTTGGCATCCCTCACCTTCCAACCAGCAACAGCTCAGGGAGGGCAGTGACACCTGCTGGGATGGCTCCGAGTGGAAAGTCAAGAGCTGTAATTGTGCCACGAATGCAAAATGCTTTGATGAGTTAAATGTTTGTCTGAAAACTGTGCACACTCACTCACCTTTCACATCCCTGTTTCTATGGAAACACACCTGAGGTACTTCACTTTGTCTTTTTTAGATTTTGAAGAAGTCCTGTATAGAAATCCTGGCAGCAGAGCCTTCCAGTATCTGTGCAGGGGGTAAGTGTGAAAGGGGCCACGGTTCTTCATGTTGCCTAAAATACAATTTTCAGTTCATCTCTAATTGCTGGAGAGTGCAAGATTCACTGATTACTGGGGGCTGAATATTTCATCTTTTTGGGGGGTGAATTTCTTTTTCACCTTAGGGTAATTTGCACGTGTCCCACTTCTGCCAAGTGATGTCAAATGGGATTTTCTTACAGAAAAGGCCTGAATTCAGAAGTTTGGCATAAATGTTCTTCTGTCGACCAGTCTGTCCTACTGGCTGTGCCAGACTTGAAGTAGATGCACTGCACTTAAAAAGATATTTACATACTTATTCAAGTGATAAACAATGATGCTTATAGTCATGGGCCAGAAATGGCTTATAATCATCATTTATAGACATCTTTAACACTTTCGAAGTGCTTGATATTATCATTCCCAGTCATTGTGCCATAATGGGAGGACAGGGTAGGAACAGCTGTGCCCAGCAGAGCAGCTGAGAGGAAATGCAGAGGGGTTTATAAAAAATGTTTGCATCAGAATTTGGCCAGAACTTCACAAGAGGAGCAATCCTTGGAAAATGCCATCAGTCACTTGGATCCTCAGTTCAGGGCTTCATCTCCAATTTTGGGCAAAATTGGAGATGAATCCCTTGCTCTTGGCCTGCAGGTAGTTTAATCACTTAGGGCTTTGAGACTGATGAAAGTGCCATTAACTACACAAATTATGTGCATTAGTGTCCTTAAAATCAATGTTTGCAGGTATGGCTGTGACACTTTGAGTTTTCATGTTGCTGTGCACATCCTTGAAGGATGGTGGCCGTTTTTTCCTTGATGTTTGGTTTTTGGTGGGGTTTTTTTTGTTTTGTTTTTTGGGGTTGTTGGTTGGTTGGTTGGTGTTTTTTGGGTTTTTTTTTTTTTTGGGGGGGGGGATTGGTTTTGTTTGTTTGTTGGTTTTGTGTTGTGTTTTGTTGTGTTTTGTTGTGTTTTGTTGTGTTTTGTTGGAGCAAACCTGAGGGCTCTGTGTTACCTGAGGCCCCTCTTGCACTTGTCCAAGACACTGCAGGGATGGATTTCAGCAGCGCCATCATTCTGAAATGGCAGTTTCTGGGTGCCTTGGCCAAGCGCTGGGCTGTTCAGTCCAGCCCCAAGCAGAGCTGGGTCCTTGTGGTCTTGCTGATATCTCTGATTTCTATTCTTTGATTGTATTTGAACCCTCATCCCCCAGAGTTTGATACTTCTGTGATTTCCCTGTGAGCTCTTGTGCTCTTCCCAAGCTGTCCCCCAGTACGAAGTGGGCCTGGAGCAGCTTCCCTGGATGTGCTGGGATGATTTGCAGCTTGGCTGCAAACGAGTGGGACCTGGAAGGGAGCCCAGATTCCAGAGCAAATCTGCTTTTCTTGACAAGTACAGTGTGCAGGTCCTCAGGGGAGATGAGAGAAGATGGGGGGCTGTAAAATGAACAGGGAAAGATCTGAACCTGCAAAAAACGAGGTTCCGTGTTGCTCCTGGGGATTTTAAATCTGGTGTGGTGTCCCTGATGCATGGAAGTTATTCCTAGTTTGTCTTGGACAATTTTGTGTTCAAATCACGTTCCTCAGCCAAAGTGTGGTGGGGATGAGCTGACTGTCCCCCCCACAGAGAGTTACAGGAGTAGTGGGGGCTGCTTCCTTTGCAGTTACCTGGGAAAGGAACACTTAAACTTCTCCAAATTATCTGTCACTAGAAGATTTTTTTTCCCCTTTTCACCCAAAACTTTCTGCCATTTAAAAGGGCACTAGGAGAGGGCAAAGCTGAGTGTCCCTGAAGCGTCACATTTCCACTGCAGGCCAGTTAAAATGTGTATGTGGTGAATTGTTTCCTGCTCCTAAAAATTCAAGTTGAACTTGGGTAGGGAGAGTGTGGAAGTTACATTTTCAACAGGTTTTTAAACTAAATTGTGAAACTTCTAATTTTAGCAGTTGAAAACCTAAGTGACCATTCCCTGACTTGCTCTGCATCAATAATAACCCAGTGCCTGTTTTGGCAGAGTCCTTCCAGGTGGTGGTGAGGGGAAATGGCTTTCGCCACGCCCGCAACGTCGACCGGGTGCTCTGCAGCTTCAGGATCAACGACACAGTCACCCTCAGTAAGCTCCTTGGATTTACTTTCTTTTCCTTTCTGGCTCTGCACTGGCAGGCATTTGGATCTTCAAACACGTTGGTTGTGAGAGCAGTAGTTATGGGATGAGGAGCTTTTAGTCTGCAGAATGCAGAAGGGATTATTTTTTTTAAGAGGCAGGTTGCTGGTGGCACTGTGTGCTGTCACTGACAGCGAGTGTGTGAGCAGATGATGAGGGAGATGAAAACACAGAAGACAAGAACCTTGCTTCAAAGAGCATCCCTCAGTGCCTGCCTGGGCTGTGGGCAGGGGGATCAGGTGTGTTTCTCTCCTCCCCTGTGTTTTGGGGTGCTCAGTGCCCTGCTGATGCAGCTCTGCACTCCCTACTGGCGGGAGCTGTGCTGGAGCAGGGGCTCAGGCTCTGCTGTGCTGCTGGGGAAGCTTGGGAAGCTGTTCCCTCTGCAGTTCCCCCAGCAGGAGAGCTGAGGTAAGAGAAGTAAATTATCCCCTGAGAGTCTGGTCTGTTTGAGATATACACTGAGAGCCACTGAGCTGGCAGCACTGAGGCCCTTCCTGCTTTTCTCTAACCCTTATGGGAACACAGAAAACTCACAGCTGGCACCACCAGTGACAGCAGAATTCATCCTTCCTCACATGGGATTTGTTCAGAAAATGCCTGATTGTTTTGGAGGTAGTCCTGACCTTGTTCAGTATTAAATAAATGCATTAATTACCTCTGAAAAGTGGAGATCTAGAGGTTCAGTGTGTTTTGAGCATCTGGGTGACTTGTTCTTTGGGACAGGGGGACTTTGCTGAGCTGCTTACCCTGTGTGGGATGTCAGTGAGCCCTGGGGAGTTGTGGGACAGTTGTGCTCTTGCAGTGGCCTCCTGTAGGAGGAAACCCTCTGGACTTGCAATTCCTATGTCACCAAGCAGAAAGCTTGGCTGGCCCTGGTTCATATTTGCTTAATTGAGATGTGGTCAGAGCTGAGGATGTGAGGAGCAGAAGCTGGAGGGCTCTGGAGCAGGGCACTCATTCCTGGGAGCATCCGAAGGGAGCTGGGAATGCTATCCCTCTGCTTCCCACTGCTGAGGGGAGGCACAAACACAGGGAATGCTGTGTGAGGGTGCCCTCACCCCAAACACTGTGTCCTGCTGCTGAGGAGGAGGAGGAATCCTTCCTCCCTCTGTGCTGACTGCAAGTCCAGCCCAGTCACTTTTTATGGTGTCTGTCATCACAATTCCATTGTAGCTTTCAGGAAAGATCAGCTTGTCCTAGTGCAGCCCCTGGGCTTTCTGGATTCGAAGCTGTCTGCCTGTGTCCACAGAATGGCTCTGGAAAATGAGGATAAGGGCCAACCACATTTCCTGCCCTCTGACCCGATGCATCCATGGTGTCCTCAATTGCTGCAGAGGTGTAGAGTGAGCTCACCCTCTCTGGCACTGCACCAGGACCTCTCTAGGTGCTCTGTTGGAAGCTGTGGTGTGGCAGGAAAAGGCCACAAACCCAAATTCTGGCTTCAGCTCCTCCCTGCGTGAGGGAACCCAGCAGTTCCCAACCCCAGGTGTCTCCAGGTGGGACCTGGCACAGCTCTGTTGGGTCTGAGCTGCTGTGGGAGATCCCAGAGCCTGCAGCCCCTGCCTGCTGCTCCCAACTCAAACTCTCTCTCTGAGACAACTGAACCAGGATTCTGTGGAAACCTCATGGAGGTTGGAAAGCTCAGCTGTCTTTGTTTGCTTCAAACCTCTGTGCCTCTGATTGTATCAGGGAGGGAGGTA
Source organism: Prinia subflava (assembly GCF_021018805.1). Lineage (NCBI taxonomy): Eukaryota > Metazoa > Chordata > Aves > Passeriformes > Cisticolidae > Prinia > Prinia subflava. Next base: position 684,877 of record NC_086278.1, on the reverse strand, counting down.
TTTTTAAAGATAACACTAAGCCAACAGTTCCTGAAACCTTAAATTATCCCAGATGAGATGTAGTGAGCACGGCTAGGACGTGCTGAGGTTAAAGGCATGAGCTAATGGGGTTTTATTGGGATTATTGGCAGGGAAAAGTGGCAGCTGAAGAGAGCATGGACTCATAATGTTCATAGCTATGGGATAAAAAAAAAAAAAAGGGACATCTGTAGAAACCATGAGGAACATTTGGCTGAGCAGAGCTGTAATCAGATGCATGTTCAGCAGCAGGGTGTTCTTGCCAGCAGCAGGACCTGGGAGAATTGGGTTCAGCCTGCACAGAGTTAAAAGTAATTATCCAGTGCAGTGACTTATGACTGCTCTGTGGTGCTAAAATGTCTGAGTCTGCCCAGATTGTGCAGGAGCCAGCAAAGATAGCTCTGGGCAGAGAGGCTGAGCTCTGTCCTAAGCAATTTAAAGCTGAATGGAGAGATGAAAGGTTGGTGAAGGAACAGGCACCACAGCAGAGCTGGGCTGGATCTGCTGCACTCCAGTGAATGCTCTGGATGCTTGGCCAAACCCCAGCCTTTGCACAAACTGGCCTGGATTTGCTTTATTCAGACACTGGGAGCAGGACAGTGCAGGGTATCAACAGTGGGATGTATGGGGTACTGCATCCCCAGACTGCCCAACAAATGTCTCCTAAAATTGTCTCTGTTTTTAAAGCCTGACAGATTTCCCCCATCTTTCGTTTCTCCTGGCAACACAGGACTGTTCTTGTGATATCCTCTTTACTTTCTTGCAGCCCTGTCACTCTCAGCACAGGAATGTTTTGCTTTGCAGTTCCACTCTCTAACCCCTGATTTCCCTGCCTGATCACATCACTGTGAACCTTCACTGAATCTTTTCATTTTCTAACAACAGCTTTTCTCTTTCTATGATGGTGCTAGAGAATGTCCCTCTCTGTACCAACTCCCTGGGGTGTTCTAGGGGCTGTGACCTTTATGAGGGACAAAATGTTAGATTGGATGCCTCTAATCTTCCTGAGGTGAGAACATGCACCAAGGAGGGCTTGGCCTCTGATTTTGAAGGGAGGCTGAAGGCATTGCTTGTCAGAGAATATGAAAAAGGAAGAAAATGGTTGTGCTTCCTTCAAATGCTGCCCCAGCCTCCAGCAAGCTGCAGTGACAGAATTTTTAACTCAGGCTCCCTGTGCCTTTTTCTCCAGCAGAGCTCCCTGCAGCTACCCAGGCTGAGTGGAGGGATGAGGCCAGGGCAGACAGGGGGTTTGTGATTTGTACTGAGGGAGGAGCAGACCCCTCGTGCAGGGTGGGAGCTCTGCTGGGCACCAGGGTGGTCCCTGTGTGGCACCAGTGAAGAGCTGGTTGTGACAGCTCTGGGGCTGGAGCCGCGCTGGCCCAGGGCTCCTGCAGGGACCCCGTGATGGTCCCTGAGCAAATCAACCCTGGGGTGGTCTGCCAGCTTCTCCTGTAGCCTCAAAGCTCCTTGAACAGGCTCAGCACATGAACCCCTCAGAGCAAATCCCTGCATCCAGAGACTGCTGGGAGTGTGATATCACTGCTCTGGCCTTATCTGTTCCCCATCCCCTCACTCTGCTCTGCAAGGCTTTGGCACCCAGAGCTCATGTCTCTGCACAGAGCAGAACAATTACAGCTGATCTCAATGTGGTTTTCATTACAACATTGACAAAACATTTCTTATTTATGGCTCTTTGTCGTAGGCAGTTTCTGTAGCTCAGAGAGTGTTCCAGTGTCTTCCTGCATTGTCAGCTCCCACAAAATGGGTTTGAAACACAAACTTGGCTTGCAGAGTGTCACAAGAGTGGCATGAGAGGAGGAGTCAGGCAGGGGGAATAGAGACCCAGCTTTGGTAGCTGGGGCAGATAATTAGGGAGGTGTTTCGGCTCATCTGAGGTGACAAAGGGACAATGGAAGTGCTCAGGATGACTGGAAGCTGCCATTTCAGGTGGGACAAGGTGCAGAGTCCTCTCAGAGCAGCAGCTTCCACCCCAGCCAGGCTGAAGTCTCCCCCTCCTGCAGGAATAGCAGACCAGGGCAGAGCATCTCTGAGATGAAATTCAGCTGAACGCAGACCATGAGTACGGGGAGAGCAGAAGGAAATTGTTGGTCTGCGATATATGGGAAGTTTGGCAAACAGCTTGTGCAGCGTTTTCTGGACCAAAGTGCTGCTGATCCTGCAGGACCTGGAATCTGCACTTGGTATTGCAGTGGCAGTTTGGAATGTTGGGTTTTCCTAAACCCTTCTGTGAGGGATCCTTGCAATCAGATTTCAGTGCACCAATGAGTTCTTGGGTGAGCCATTAACCAAAGGAAAAGCTGTTGATTTTGGCATGATTATATGGCTACAAAAAAGTGCTACTATCACTTTAATCCCTTTCTTTGGGTTCTTGTATCTCATATTTTTTGAGGCCTGCTCTTTTGTGTTAAAGCATCCTGCATATATTGAAGCTTTTATTATTATGGTTAGGAAATATTCCAAGTCCTGGCTTGCCAGAAGGTTACACCCTGCTAATGGCATAAGAAATTATTCACCGTTGCTGGGAATAATAGATTTTCCAGGCTACATTGAGCTGATCAGGTGCAGGAAAACTGAGTATAGAATTGCAGGAGTCTGAGCAGTATCAAGTACCTGCTTGAAAGGGCATGCACAGAGCTCAGATGTTTTTGTGGGAGATTTGACCCTCCTCTGTTCCTGCACACTGCTCAGACCCCAGGACTGGCCAGTTTGGGTCATCTAGGGGGGTTTATACAGCAAGAGCCTTATTTTGCTTGAAGGAGTGATGCTCAGGAAAGTTGTATCCATTACTGTGGGCAGCCTTTCTCAGAAGAGAGGCGTTGAGCTGTTTCCTGGGGGTGTCCAAGTCCTGCTCGTGGTTGGTGCCTGGGAGGTGATCAAGGCTGGGCATCCCTTGTAAAATGTCCAAGGAGGCAAAGTGATCCCAGCCCCTGGCCAGCCCCGAGCCTGGAGCTGCACTGACATCCAGGGCAGCAAAGCCAGCAGCGCGCTGAGTGCTCCGCCCTCCCCTCCCAGCTCTGCCAGCACCGCTGGCAGCAGTGCAAACCATAGAATCCAGCCTCTGGCACGAGATCTGGAGCTGGGGAGCCTTCAGCCCATCTCAGGGATGCAGAAATGTGTCCTGCAGCAGAGCAGGACAGCCCCTTGCTCCCCAGTGCAAGCACAGATGAGAAGTGGTTTTCTGTTTTGCTTTCCCTGTGTAAGTTTTCCAGGCAGGAGTCAGATGGGCCAGAGTTATGCAAACCAAATGGATGCTCTTTTGTTTAGAGCTGAGGGAAACAGTCACTCATTTTTGTGGTGAAACACAAACATTCTCCAAACAAACTAATCTGTGCCTGCAGCCAGCCTGGCCAGCCAGGAGCTCCCCCGGGGCACCCAAGGCTGATAAACTTTCTAGAGAGGCATGGACTGATGGGAGTTGGGAGTGGGAAGGGAGAGAAAGGAACAAAAACCTAATCTAAGTAAAAGGCCTTGCAAGATGAAGCAGCTTTTGTTCTAGTGAATACTGGCATGGAGAAGCCTTTGGCCTTGGCTGCCAGAGATAGCAAAGGAGAAAACAAGACACTGATCTTCATTTTCTTGGCATGTGTGCACTGAGACAATGTCATAAATTCATGGGAGTTAATGATATCGTCATAAATCAGGGTGAGAACAGCACTGTGGGACCAGATGTGCCACCACAGCACACCCAGTCAGCTGGAAAATGAGCTGGGCAGTTCCTTGGGATCCCCCCCTGTCTGGTCACCAGTGGTGGTACAAAGCTTGACTCAAGGCTACAGAAGAGGAATATCAGTCAGTGTTCCTGCTTCTCAGGCGATTGCCTATTGGTAGTTTCTCTCACTCACTTTTAAAACCAGTGTAACTCAGGCTGGAAGATTTAACTGAAGGTCAGATGCTTCTGTTTAAAATGCAAAATTTTCCATAATATACAACTTTCTTAACTTGGATATCTCTGTTGCAACTGCACCTGGGCTCCTGCACAGAGCGATTCTGTACTCTGACCTTCCAAAGAGCTCCACACCTTCAGCTCAGCTGTGGCTCAGACAAGTGAGGCAGCTCTTCATCCCCCATCTCAATTATGTATCAAGAGTGAGGAAAGCCACTCTTTAAACTTGCTCTTTAAGGCCTGTATGACTGATTTGGCAGTAAATCCTACTATTTCTCTTTTGCAGATGAGAAGCCTTTTGTGGTGGAGGACACCTATCTGCTGTGCCCAGCCCCTGTGCTGAGGGAAGTTGGCATGTATGTTTTTCCTGCCCAAATATTCACTCTGCCTGTGGGGGGAGGTGGGTCTGGGTCTCCTCCCTGTGTTCGGATCCCAAGGTGCCATTCTCCGGTGTTCAGTGGCAGCTGTGGAGCACAGGGGCCAGGGCACCACCAGGGAATTGTCTGTACAAGAGGCTCCTCTGAGCACCAGCAGCCCAGGGCACAGCATGGTATCAGACAGAGGGCTGTGCATGAGCTGCCCTGATTTGTTTCTTGGTTTTTTTCAGGGAAGCAGCTCTTCAAGTCAGTATGAACGATGGTCTGAGCTTCATCTCCAGCTCTGTCATTATCTCCAGCACTCACTGTGTAAGTTTTGATTCCTGAAATGCTTCTGTGGGATGCTGGGATTCTACACCAGGGGTGTGTGTTCTATCAGCAATAGGGCTGCCAGGTGGGGTCTGCCTAGTGTGAAGGACATGTTCCCCCCTTGAAGGGGAGTTGGAAGGTGTGGCAATGTGACATTTCAGGTGTCTTGGGTGCCGTAATGTGGCAGTGAACGCCTCAGGCTGCAGGGACAGCCAGGGGCAGGGACCAGGGCTGGGCTCGCAGTGCCCTGGAGGTGTCTGTGCCTACCTGGTCACTGCCCAGGGAACAAGGAGCAGCTCTGCTGCCTTCCTTACCTGGGCTGATCTCTGTGCAGCAATTCCAGCAGCTGTGATTAACCTGTGTACACAGAAACCAGCACAGGGCCAGAAATGTGCTGGATCTCCCCCTTGAAGTGGGTGGTTTGTGGGGGCTGCCAGTGGGGAATTGCTGCACTCAGGCTCTGCTGGGACTAGGATGATGAAATTTGTAATTCCCAGTAATGCTGAAGATGCTGCTTCTGCTGTGTGCTGGCTGTTGGGAACAGGGCATGAAATGAGTCGTGCTGGGGGGGCAGTGAAGGAATTCATTTGGAATTCCCAGCTGTCATTCATGCTTCAGTGTATTCAGCTTTATTCATCTGCAGGCAGACCTATCATTGTCCAGGCCAAGGGTGAGGCACTGCTTTAATTTTCCTGTGAACTGGCTTAAAGTAATTTTTGGGAAACCAGAGCAGTGATGCCAGAAAGGCTTAAAAATGTGTCCCCAGCCTGCTTTTGTCCCTGTGCAGCCAAGGCCACTGGGTCCCTGTGCAGAACAAGGGAGAGGCCAAGCACAACATCAGTTACCAGAAGGGTTCTGTGGCTGAGGCACCAGCTGAGAAAAGGCTTTTGTGTCACTTGAGCTTGATCCTCGTTTAACAAGTACAAGATTGTGTGGAGAGAGTTTTCAGAGCTTACACAAGAGGTTATATTCCAAAACTGACAAAGATTTCCTTATGCCTTAAAAGAAGGGAATTTATTTTATTAGTCAAGTTTTAATTTCTGGTTCCTTGATCACTGGCAAAAAAGGATTTGCCTGTTGTCAGCACACAGGGGTTTGCTGTGTTTTACTCACATGAGGCAGGACCTGGGAAAACAATTCTTAGAGAAAAATTATTCCTTCCTCATATGCTTTCCTCTGGGGTTAGAATTATTGTTTGCAGGTTATAGGAGATGAAATACCTGTTTATCTTCTGTTGATTAACAGCTCTAAGGAAACTTTTGAAAATGCCTGTGCTTGAGAGCACTGCCTGTTACTCCAGTGCCTCCAGACTGGGAACCTGGATCTGCCATGCACTTGAGCAGCCACAACTCAAATCTTGCATTTGAAACTAGATGCAGAGACATTCAGTGGCAGCTTTGCAAATTCTATCTCAGGCTTCAGTAACCGAGGACATTCCTTCTGGGCAAACACACATTTTGTCTTTGTAGCAGTGTTTTATGTTTTTGAATCCTTTTTAAAGATAAAACTGTTTACTGAGACTGCAGTGCTCTCTTTAATTAAGGTTACAAGGGCTCCAGTCCTGGACATAGCTCTATACAAAATGAGCACCAAATTGTTTAATTGACTTCAGACCTGGAATTGGGTCTGTTGGACCATCTGCAGCTCAGGTGGGAGAGTGAGAGCTGGGAAATGAAGTGATGGTAACACAGAGGGAAAAAACAAATACTGTCTTCCTTTTGTGTATGCCAGCCGTCAGTGCTTTGGGTTCCCCTCTGTGCTGTGTTTCTGGAATGGTCAGGTTTGGGAGCAGGTCTGGAATGGCCTCTCCAAAAGCCCCCCCATGGCAGCAGTGCCACACTCACCTTGGTGCCAGTGCCCTGAACCTCAACCCCTTTGCTCCCCAGGAATGGGTGTTTAATGGAGAAGGAGCAAAGCCAGCAGCTCCATAGCCTGAAAAGCTTTGCCATTTATATTCTGGTGCAGCTCCACAACAAACCCTTCCTATCCAATGTGTAAATGATCTGCACAAATCCCATTTTCCCTGCAAGCAATAGCTGTCATTTTCTATCAACTTTCCATTTTCAAGGACTCTCTGGAGTTAATCCAGAGAAGCAAAAATTCAGTTAAGAGCATAGCTGAAGCAGATAGCTGCTTTCCTGACAAGCAAAAACCAAAAATGAACAGTCAGAAAAGTCAGCTGGACTTTGGCTCCCTGCTGGAAGAATTAGCAGGTGGTGGCTGGTGGAGTTGGGAAGCTCTTAGAAAAGGAATTACTCCTGGTGCTGTGTCAGGAGTTTGAAGAACTGGAAGAGAGGAAAGTATTAAATGCTGTGTTGTGAATGTACAGGTGTCCCCAGGCACTGCACACCAAGCAATGTAGGAAAGGGAATGTACAAGAGAGGAAAGAATTGCCAAGGCCGTGTTTGGGGGCAGGAAGGCAGGGCCAAGTTCTGCTATGCAGAAAGAACATCTCGGAGAGAAGCCAGGATGGGAATTGAAATAAGTCTTTGTTCATTTTCTAAAATGCTCCCAGAAGAGGAAAAACCACTCATGACTTCTTGCCCTGGTAGCTCTCAGACCCAAAACTGCAGGGACAGCATAACTCAGCTCTTCCTGGGCAGATCTTGGCCCAGAGAGCAGAGAATGTCACCAGATCAATAAATGCCTTGGGATGTTGGCTGAGGTGTCAGGTGAGGACAGACCCCACTATTTGGGGTAGAAACAGCCCCTCTGGTCTGACAATTCCAGCTGAAAGGTGTAGGAGCCATCAGACTCAACTAAAGCTTTGGTCTTTTAACCTGGAGAGGTTTTGCAGCTGCCAGAAGGAGGTGGGGGCTGACACAGCCTCACTGTAGCTGGGTATCCCGACTTTCTTCCTGTGGCACTTTGAAAGAATGAAGGAATTTGCACCTTTGTGTTTATCAATAGTGAATGGATTTGACCTTTAAATGCAGAGAAAGTAAGAAAATCAAGCAAGGACTGCAGCCTAGTAGTAAAAACCAATGACCTTTCATGGAAGGCTTGCTTTTGTTGGATTTCTTAGTTTTTGTTTTCAATTCAAAAGAAGTGTAATTCAGTGTTAATGTAATGTAATTCAGAGTGGGGTTTTCTCAATTGTGACTTTGTTCTGGGCTGCACAATTAGGGCTCTGCCAGTGATCAGTGCCCCTAAAGGCACTCCCTGGGGTATCAACAGAGGCTTTTTGAGGCTTCAGAGTCCCTTTAACGAAAATTTCCTGGGCCCTTGACCTGGGTGCTTATTAACTGAGGCATTGCTCCATGGGAGCTCCAAGGCATTTCAGGTTTGCTTCTACAAGAAATTGCTCTTAAATGCTGCAAGTGTAATAGGCAGGGAGTGTTTTTGTTCCATGGGTCACCTGAGGAGTTAAACATGCAGAGATTATTTCACTCTGATGTTGCTGCATGAGCTGGTTTGTAATACCCTGAAGTGTGGTGGTCATATTGCAAAACCCATGTTCCTGTGGTTTGGGAAACAGGGAGTCACAGAAGAGACAAATAAATTAGAGGTGGGGGCAGGACAGGATGGAAGTTTTGCAAAGCTTTAATTTGAGAACATCAGAATAGTTTGTGGCTGTGCTCCTGTGACAGTGCTGAGGTTAAATAGGAAATGCAATCCAGGATCTCTGCACACGTGTGCACGCCACTTAATAATGAGGTTGAAACAGAGCACTCTGAAACAAAATGTTTTATTTTATTGAAATGTTTTTCTGTGGAAAATGTGATTTCAATTTAAACTGAGTTTCAGAAGGAAACTTATCCCAGAGCTGTTGTTGTGTGTGTCCAGGTCATGCTGGCAGGTTCTTACCCCATTAGAGTCCTGGGGAGCTGCCTGTGAGGAGCCTCTCCTGCTCAGCTCAAGGGGCTGGAGGAGAAATTCAGTGTTTTCATAAGGATAAACACAGTGAGCTTCATGAGGATAAACAGCAATCAGGGGTTAGAGAATTGCTTTCCCCAACCAAAGGTTTTCCTTTGTCACAGAGGGTGCAATGATCACTCCTCCTTCCCATCAGGTGTTTGCCTGCCCTGTTTGAAGTGTGTACTCCTCCTGACAGAGGTTGTCCCCTGTTCTGGCTTTGTCCCTTGCTCTGGGTTTATCTAACCCGTGGGGAAGGGAGGCTGCAATGCTGTTTGTTTGGGTTGTAAAGCAAATAACGGGATGCTGGAGAAGTGTTTGCAGCTCTCATCTCCTTTCAGCTCTGGAAGGAGATGAGGGAAACAAATCATTGCCAGAGGGGCATTTCATGTCCCAGCACAGAGAACAGGGGGAAAGGAGCTGAGAACAGGAGAAAGAACCTTTGCTGGGTGACCTCAAGCAGGTGCTTCGTGCTCACATCCCCTGCTGAGCTTGGCTCCTGCTCAAGCAGCTCCATACAGACACGGACAAGAGGCTGACCCTGCAGAGCAGTTAGTTTTCATTTCCTTTTAGAAATCAGGCCACATTGTTTCTGTTATATTAAAAAATTCCTGGATGTGATGAGTGGTGGACGTCAGTTTCTGTTGCTGCGTGCACCGTAAAGTGAGAAACTAGGAAATAAAATCTTAAACAAAAATAAGATTAGAAAAAACAAAACAAACCCAAATGCAACAAAAAAAAAAAGCCTGTCTGCTGTGTAGCAGCATCTTTTGGAAAACCCTCAGGAATAAGCCATAGTTCCATTGAGATTCCAATGAACCGATTTCTGGTTTTCTATGAACTGATATATTTTTGTTTCTGTGTTAGAAGCATTGAGGATGTGTAAGATGAAAGAGGGTCTTAGTACTGTGGATTCTGCCTCAGCTATGTCTTGCCTCATGATTGCACCTGCGCTTCCCGGGGCAGAATTTTGGGAGCCTGCTTGGGCAGCGATCTCAGCAGGGAACAGCAAAGGAATGCTGAGGATGAGTCATTTCCTCTGTGGCACGCCATGGCTGGAGGGGCCATTCCTCCTCCCTGGGCATTAAAGGAACGGGCACCTCGTTCATTGTTCATACTAAGCTTTGGTATGTAGATTTCCCCAGGTTCCGTGGGTCTGCCTCGAGGGAGTTGTTCCCTTCTGGACATATCCCAGGGTTTGTGGGTCAGTGGTCATCAGGAAACAGCCCAGGGAAGTTTCTGGACCTTCACCATCCCTTCTCTTATAAATGCCAATTTTATTGTAATTAATAAAATATAATTTTATTAATTAAAGAATTACAAGATCGAAATTTAGGCAAAACCAACAATCGGAAGTGCAGCGCCAATACCCGTGATCGGCGCTGGGTGAACCAGTCACAGCCCCTAGCGTGCTGTAACCCCCTCATTCACCAATTGGCTTGTGTCGGGGTCCTGGTTTTATACAGTTTATTTGGCGCACGGCAGAGGATTTCCCCACAGTTCTTTGTGTTCGAGATGGTTTTTCAAATTCATCTCCTCTGCCCCGTCTGCTGAATGGGGCTTCCCTGCAAAAGGATGGGTGTTCATTTCTTCCCTCCCTTGTATGAATGGGAGACAATTTCTGAATGGAGAGGGTCCCCCTGATAGTATCTCTGGGGATAGCTGAGCAGCTGAAGTTCTGCTGCCCCTGGAGGACTGATTTCCATCTTGATTTGCCTTTCATTGTGATGTCAATAGGGAGTCCCGATTCCCAGCAAGGCATTGTCCTTCCCTGAATGGTGGTTCCTGGGTGTCGCCTGACTTGAGATTTGCTGGTTTCGCGCCTGACCTGCTGGCATTTTTATTTTACAGAACATATTTACAGTTTACATGCACCAAAACACGAATTAATATACCACATTTATTATATTTCCCTTCTTTCTTAAGGAGAACCTGTACTCCAAGAGCTGGGTCAGGCCAAGGAACTCCTCCAGTCCCAGCCCAGCTTCTCAAGTCCCTGGCACTTCCACAGCTGAGTGGAGGCTGGATGGGGTTTGGAGCAGGCTGGGATAGCAGAAGGTGTCCCCGATGATGGGAGGGGAGCAGAATAAGATGAACTTTAAGGTCCCTCCCAAGCCAAAGCCCTCTGTGATTCTGAGATTCTCTCTCTCTATACATACACACCCCCTATACATGAGGAAATGCCTCCAGCACATCCTGCTCCAGATTTCCTGCCATCTCTCTTGTACAACATCTTCCAGAGGTTCTTTTCCATTGTACTTCCACTGCCAGCAATACTTGCAGCCCTTTCTTGGCCTTGCTAGACTCTGGCAGGCCAAAGGAGTCTTCAAGGCACAGCTGCCTCTCTTTCTCCACAGTTTATTTGTTTCAGAGTCTGCATGGGGGAGTTTTGACACATGAGATGTGGGGCACCTTGAGAGGCCGTGCAAAGAGCCCACTATTTTTTCTATTACTGTTTCTTGGTAAGATAACAAGGTGTTTCAAAAGACCAGCTCCAGGCACTGTCCAGGTCTCCAGCAGCTCTCAAGAAACAAAGTGCTCAGGTTTTACAGTAATTTGGCACAAGCTCTGAGAGCACCTTTGTGGTCTGGCTGTTGTCAGCTGTTCAGGTGTTGTGGAGTTTTAGGTTGTTGATCTCCCTGGGGGTACCAGCTCCACATTTATCTGTGTAAGGTGAATCTCTATGACAGCAGCACCCATCACAGATACCTGTGTGTATTTAGGGGCTGGCTAAGCTTTTCTCCACTGATCTTTTCTTATGAAAAAGCTTCTAGTTTACAGTAAAAATTCTCTTTTTAAAATGAAAGTTGTTTTCCCAGTCTAAATTGCCAGCCTGTATTCAATAAGTGTTAAACACACTTATTGCATTATTCCATGGTTCACTGTTTCCATGAGCATTTGCATTGTTCTTCCAAATTTTGATTTAAAAAAAATAGAATGAAAACAGACATTTGAAATGCTTCAGCCCTTGTTCATCAGCTATATAAGACTGGGACGAAGATCTCAAAATACCAGTGGAACTTTTGCAAACTTTTTGAGCAGGCAAATTTTTGTTCCTGTTTATCATTCAGCTTGGCTAAGTGGCACCTTCTATCTCAGCACAGTCCAAGCTGTATAAAACCATAGACATTGCACACAGTGACAGCTAAATTCTGAGTGAGACTGGGAAGATCTGGCAGCTCCAACCCTGCCCACTTCTCTGGACTGGTTTGCTGCTGTGATACACAAAACCCCAGCTGGCCAGGCCAGCTGCACTGCAGAGGAACAGATGTACTGGGGTATCAGAAATTTGCATTTACAGGTTGTTCCTGGGGAGAGGGAAAGTAAAAATAAATTCTGTTTTTAACAGTAAACAACAACAAAAAAAACCCTAGAAAATAGTTTAAATGCCACTTTAATTTATTTTGTATTTTTGAAAATTGATTTTAGAATACTCTTAATGACCTAATTGTTTTAATATGAGGCTAAAGGGGCAGATAACGATTAGACATAAAAAGCCTGATTTATTCTACAATTTCAAGGCAGTAAAGCATTGACATCACATTTTTAAAATGTTGAATACCAGCAGCTTGCATTTTGCAGATGATGAATGTACCTTTATGCTGCTTGTCTGGAGGAATAGCCCCAAATATACAGCTCTGTCTTCTCAAATAAGCTTTTTTTTTTTGTGTTTGTTGGGGTCCAAGTTCCATTTCCAGACATGAAATTCCAGGTGAATTCTTCTCCTGTGTGGATTACCTCCTCTTGCTTTCAAGTGTCAAAGATCAGGTTGCCTTGATCTAAGTTCTCCAGAAATTCTTTCTGCACCAGCAGACAGTTTGGAAAATGCTCTCAACCTGGTTGTTCTTCCATTACTCTGTGTTCTGGAATGATGGGAGGTCATCTGGCCCTTGAGTTGCAGAAATTTAAGGAGGCACACATTTCTCACACCCACTGGGTCAGTCTGTCCCTGGACATGTCCTCAGTCTGGCACTGTGACCTTGACATTGGGATTAAATGTCTGGCTCTTGCAGCAGGAGCATCTCAGAGAGGTTTAGGTCAGGCCTTGCTGGTCTGGGAATAGCAGGATCCTGGGGAGGAGAGGGACAGGGAGGCTGGCACACCTCAGGGACACAGGGACATCTGCTTTGGGTTAAATCTGAGCAGCAAAAAGTGATGCACATTTGGGGCTTGACAGCTGAGCTGAGCTGGCCCGTGCAGCAGTTTGAAGTGCTGACCAATACCGGAGAATTGCAGATGTGTTTTAACTGGGTAAGTGTCCCAGCTGGAGAGGAGGGGATCTTCTGGAGTTAATGATGGGGAAACTCCCTGTGTGTCCTTGTGCTGGATGTTCAGATCTCTTGGAAAGCTCCTGGCAGAACTGCTCTGAGTCAGCACAGCTGAGAGGAGCAGGAGGACCTGGGTCATGGGCCCCTGGAGATCCCTGCAAGTTTTCTGTTTGGAGCCAGCTGTAACACCAACATTGCTGTCGTGTTTGTACTGCAGGAGGGAAGAGCTGCAAAGAAGTTGCTCAAACTACAGTGAAACCTTGCCAGTATTGTGGCTGCTCCATCCCTGGCAGTGCCCAAGGCCAGGCTGGATGGGGCTTGGAGCACCCTGGGATGGTGGAAGGTGTCCTTGCCCATTGCAGGGGTGGGACTGGATGGGCTTTGAGGTCCCTTCCACCCCAAACCACTCCGTGATTTTGTGAGTGTGTTGTGAGCTCGTCTTCAAATCTTTATTTAAGCCTTCACTTGAATATTTTTAGGAATGTTACATTAATTTTAATCTGAATTAAGTGTTTCATGTAACTGCGAGGGTCAGAAAATTGATGCAAAACCTGTGAAGTGAACAAGAGGTCTCAGCCTCTCTGCAGTGAGCTGTTGGGGAGGGCAGGTGCTACATTTGATGTATTGAGGAGAGGAAAGCTGCACCTTGTCTGAAAATTAAACGGTGTGTGACATTGATAACCATCATTAATGTGGCAGTAAATAGAGAAGGGCCTTTGGGGCACAGCTGGGGCAGGGTGCACAGGAGGTCTGTGTGAGGACAGCTCTGTGTCACAGGTATCACATGCTCTCTGTGTTCTCCTCCAGTCCGATGGGACCATCCTGGCCATCGCCTTGCTGATCCTCTTCCTCCTGCTGGCCTTGGCTCTGCTCTGGTGGTTCTGGCCCCTCTGCTGCACTGTGGTAAGTGACAGAAACCATCAGCACAAAGCAGCATTTCAGTGCTGCCTGACAGTGAGAAATGAGGGGGAAGGCGGCAGAGTTTTCCACAGGACAGATCCCAGAATGGGACAGCATTTCTGCCAGTGCTGGCTCTGCTTTGGGCTTCTGTTTCATCTGCCCAGCCATGGATTAGACCCATGCAACAGCAATGTTGCTGACACCCAAACCTTGTCAGGAGCCTTTTAGTCTTGTGTTTTGGTCACAACATGGAAATAGTTTGCAGAAATGTATTCTTTGCCATGCCTGTTCTGGATTTTCTAAACCTGGTGCCAGCATACCCATGCTGGAGGGCTCCTGTTGAAGGGCAGGACTGATCAACCCACCCTGGAGTCCTGGTTCTGCTTCAGGTGCAAGCAAGAGACATTTGTAGGTGTCCAAATTTTTGCAAGATGAATTGTGTTTCCTGGATCACCATGTCTGAAAAGCACTTTGAATATCCCAGTGACAGTGGAAGTCTGACTGTGCCTCACTGAGTGTTGTCTTTCCTCCAGGCTCTTTCACAGAAGTTCAAGAGCACAATCACAGAGTTAATGCTTTGAAAGGGCAGAGAGAAATCAGGAGAAAACAGAGGCAAGGAAGAGGTCAAGGGGGGCAAGAAGGAAATCACAGGACTTGAGATGAGCTCTCATCTCCGGTGACTCTGCTGTCTGTCTGCACAGACCTGTCACACCCTGAGCATCCCTGCTGAGCCCTGGCACTGCCTCTCCCTGTGAGGATCAGTGCAAGGGCTCATTACTGTGGAACTCACAATGCAGGGAAGCTCTGCTCTTGTTTTGGATCTTGTTTGTGCTGCAAATATAGAACAAGAATTGGGGACGCACAAATGTCAGCAGAATTGGAGCCTGGGTTTCTGACTGGCTGCTTGTAACATTTCAGAAACTGCTTTTAAGGCTGCCCAAACTGGCTTCAGTTTCTGGGTCACCATCATGATTCCTAATTTCAAATCACAGACCCAATGTTGTAAATTTGTACCATGTTGTACCAAACCTACAGTGCAGAGCAGAGAGCTTTGGAGCCACAAACTGCAGGAGCCACTCACTGGAGGATGAGTCTCTGTGCTGAGATGTGTTATCCAGAACAAGGATGGAAATCTTGCAGGAAAAATCTCAGTTGTCTATTTCTGTTCCTGGCTGAAAGTGGGGATAAAACGCTTCTCTTCACAGTAGTCTGGCACCTCTGTCCCAAGATGAAAACCAGAATGGAAAAAATATTTATTTGGACTTTCAGAACAATAAAAAAAAAATTGTTCTAAAATTGGCCAAAGGATTAGTAGCATGGTAGGTTGCTCAGAGTTATTTGTCTAAACTAGATGGCACGTTCCCAGAGGAGCTGGGCCAACTTTTTGTTGGCACATCTGCATGGAAGTCAGTGGAGATGTGCCCTGTGCAGACGTTTGCACTGGGATCTGGAGGAGAATTGAGGGAATAGAGGGAAAATGCTGTCAGTGATGGTGCTGGTTTAAAGTTCTGTTAGAGCAGAAAGATGAAGCTGATGAGAAAAAGGCATAAATAAAAGCAGCAGGGCACAGAGGTGATGTGGAGCTGTCATTGTGAGGGCACTGTGGCTCTGCTGCAGTGGAATCATGTGAAGACAGTGATCATGCAACATGTGTGAAAAATAGTCCAGATAAGCAAGGAGGGTGCAGCAGAGAGAGAGAGAGAGTCTCTGGTCCACATGAAACTTTATAAGCTTAATATTTTCCAGATTTAAATTCTCCACTTAAAATGTTTGTTGTAGATAAAAGCTTTTCCTCACTCTCCTCCTTTACCTCCCACATTCCCTCCTAACAAGGTCCACAAGTGGGGACTATCTCACTGATATTTTTCCAATGTAGTCAAACACTTCCCTGTAGCTGTTGGAAAGATTTTATTCCAAAAGCCTGTATGAAGTCTCTTCCACCTCTCCAGGAGGGCATCCGGTGTGCTTGGCAGAGGATCAGCAGCCAGGATGCCTCACTGTGCACTGCTCACAAAAAATTCTGTGAAATTAAAGATAAACCTGTGGAAGAGTGCCCAGTCTGTGTCAGGCTTGGGGCTGGGGACAGGGAGCCCAGCAGAGCTTTGTCACTGGTCTGGAAGTGGCACAGGGAGGAATGCAGTGTTGTCAGAAGTGAATTAAGGGCAGAGGAACTGCTTTGCACAACAGACCAGAGCTCCAACCTCGAATAACCAAACCACAGACCCGGAGACATTGCTGTGGATTTCAGCCCAGGGATGTCTCAGAGATAATTGTGGATGTGTCCAGGGCAAAAAGGAAAAAAAAACCACAACAAACTCTTGTCTTACCAAGTAAATTTGTTTCTGAGTGACAAGCACATTTCTAAACCCTGAAATTCCTCTTGGCATGCTTTTTAATTAAATAGGAGTCATTACTATCCAGCAGTTCTTCAGGAAAGACACTGAGCCAGCTTCATCCCTGGAGTAAATGGACTGGAGTCAATAGACTCACTCTGGAGGTTTATCTGGAACCCAGTATCTGCTTGGCACGTTCCCACAAAGGAATGCTGTTTCCAAATGTATCCAAGTTTATTGGTCTCAGAAGTATTCTGGGATGAAGTCTGGAATTTACCACTAGGTTTACAGTAGAGGCAATTGTAGATCAGAACAATAATGACTCTTTGCTGTGCCTGATATACCAGCACAGGCAAAATTTCCCTGGATACCTGTGGAGGATATTACAAAAGCATGGGAGGCAGGCACTAACCTCTCCAAAGGTTGTAGGAGGTTTATTGTATAACAGAAAACAAAGAAACAATTCTGCTGTGCTGAACTCCCCAGCTGTACTCATAACAAGAATGAAGACAAGAAGGAAACAAGTACACAGACACCTCTAACAGGGTGACCCCACCTTTCCTGAGCTGAGCAGATCTGCCAAGCAGCAGATCCCAGCCCCTGGCTTCCCCCAGTCACTGCTTGTCTTCCCATTCATCCTCTTCCCTGAGCACAGCACAACCTGGAGCAGTGCAGACATCCACACCAGGAACTGTGTGTGCAAGAGGCTGTTCAGCTGCCCAAGGGTGAAATTGTTCTGGGTAGGAGGCCAGCATGAGCCTCAGGTTTAATGTTGATATAAATCAAAGACATTTTAATGTAGAGGTAAGCCAAAGAGATAATAAACCTCCAAAACTGTCTTAAGGAGGACTTTGCAGGCACGCTGTTAGATTGGCTTGGGAATGGAGCTGCTTAAAGTGTTTGGATGTACAGTGAAGGCAGAATTAATGTAATAGCTGGAAGGCTTGGCTGTGCTGGGATGGTCTCCCTTGCTGGGATGGTGCTCATCCATCACATCTCCTCCCAGGTTTGAGTCTTTGCCTCCCTTCTGCAGCCATCCAGGGTGGCCTGAGGGGCTGGGCTGAGTTATTTGCCCATGTAGAAAATCTGCCCCACCTCACTCATTTTCATCCTACAGTGATTTTAAATGCAGGGGTGTGGCTGGCAGATAAATGAGGTGTTGGTATTTAAGCATCTAACACCAGTTTTTAACTTTAAAGCTGTTTTCTGGAAGTAAGCATGGAAGAACCCAGCAATCTGTTTGGCTCTCAGTCTGCGCTGCAGCTGACCAGAAGTTTTGGAAACAAAAAACTGGATGGAGAAAATACAGAAAATATAGATTAAAACCACATGGCTAAACTGGTGGAAGAGAAAGGGAGGAAATGCATAGGCTCTGCAGCAACCATAAAGAGCTATAAAATGGCAGAGTCCCCGTTGGCTGGATGGAGATTTGTTACAAAGATCCGTGGATTCTGGTTCCCACCCGCTCCCAGGAGCACACGAGGCACAGCTTCTCTGCAGTTGTGCTGATGTAAGGAGAAGGAAGAACAGGATCACTTAACCAGAAAATTCACCAGGAATCCATGAGTGAGGGCAAGGGCTCCTGTTCACAGCCCAAAGTGGCCACCATGGTTTTCCTTTGCCCAGAAAAGGGATTTCATTTCTATAGTCTTCCAAAGAAAGTGGGTCAGACACTTGGAACACTCCCTAGTGGCTCTGGCCTGGTTTATCTGTGTGAGTGGAACAGCCCAGAAAAGGGAATGACCTCTGCAGACACTGCATTTTTGCTTGCATTCCCTGCACTGCTGCATGCCAGCCCCATTCAGCTCCAGACTGTACCAGGGTTAATTAAAATAGAGCTTTTTTCTCTCCATGATGTCCTGTCTTTCAGAAGTAGATGATTTTGACATGTGCTCTGATCCTGTATTGAATTTGGCTTGTGCAGTTCATCTCCAAATCTTAGGGATGAAGCAGCCTTTTCTTGCAGTTTTATTCGGTTAAAATTGAGCTTCCTGAATCTGCTCCCAGGCTGACAAGAGAAATGAACTTAAAAGGATGAGTTGGCTTTCCATTAGATTTCCTTTACCTCTTACTTGCATCTCTAAAAAGAAGATTGTATTTTATTGCAGGTGAAGAAATTGGAACAGGCCCCTGCTTGTGTTAGCTTTGAAGTGTAGAGCAGATCTCCAAGGATTTAATGGATACTGGGAAGACACAGGAGATATGACAGAAATAAAAAGGAAATGTTACTTTACCCAACTCATGCCTCAAATATGAAACAGTCACAGGACTGAGAGGTCAAAACTATAAATATGTAAGGGAAGAAAAATAGGAAATAAGGCAGATGGATCATAATTAATGCTATTAATATCCTTGTTTATTAAGAGAGCAAGAATATACATTCGGTGCTTTCCAGAAGAGTGAAGGTAATTAAGGACAAAAGTAATCTGGTCAATTAACAGTATCCTTCCAAACTGTAGTCCTAATTAGAGGCAAAGTCCTTTATTTCTTATTTTGTACTGTTTGCTTTGTTTTAAATGATGATCTGCCCCATCCTAAAGCAGATACACTCCTCTGACAAGAAACATTGTCCCTATTTATCATCTAAAACTCCAGGGATCGTTGCTGTGTGATTGCTGGACACTGAGAACTGGAGGAGATTTATGGGCTCCCAAGACGAAAAACATTCCAGACACATTCCTGGAATATGCAAAATTTGGATTCATCATGTGCTTTCTTATATCTGAGTGGCTACAGAAATGTCAGGGCAACAGAAAATTCATCCTTCCCAATGTTTTTAACCTTCTAGGAGGTGGCTAATACCATTCCTCTGTGTTGCCACTGGGTTATCAATCAGAAAGAGCTGCTTCTCCACGGATCTGAGACATGGAGTGGCTCAGCTAACAGAGACCTGTCCTTCACATGCATGTTGGGATCTGGGGTGAAAGGCAAAGAATTACTTCACTGTCCTGAATTTTCACAGCTGAGCGTGTGGAAGTGCTGACAACTGCTCTCAACATTCCTTCCTGTGCCAAGGAAAGCCAGGGGCCACCTCTCCACCCCAGGGGCCTTCACGCTTGGAAACAAAAGAGCCTTGCCAGGTTTTTGTTAGCACGGTGATGGTGTAGAACCCCTCAGATGTTCCTTACCTAGAGAGCAAACCCAGAGTTGAACCATCGTGTTCTTCTTCTCCCAAACACAGGGACGGGAGTCCCAGCACTCCCAGGGATGGCTGGGGGCCATCCAAGTCTCAGGGTTGTAGTTTTCCTGAGATTCTCCTTGGGGTTGGTGTTCCCCAAGGTAATAAGGGTCTCCCAAGGTTGCTGTTCCCTAGGAGTTTCCCCTGGGTTGCTGTTCCCAGAGGTAATCAGGTTTTCGGTCTTCTCTTTGCCCTAAGTGTTTCACACCAGAGGCAGAGACGACAAACTGAGTCCGCCGGTGCACATTTCCAAGGTTGTTTATTCTTCATTATCTCAGTCCTTTTTCAACTCTGCCAGGCCTTCCTGGCAGGGTACCTTATCTTAGTTCTTTCTCAGCTCTGCAAGGTGTCTCCACAGAGCAGGACACGCGGCAGACTGGGCGGATCAGAGAGCCCCGTACCTTATGTACAGTCCCCTTGACCCAACCACTGTCCGAGACGTATTTTTTATTTACAAAATTTTACCAATACCTATTACCTATACTAACATGTCAGTTCTACTCTAAACCAATCTCTAAAACCCAACTCAGCACAAGATGGGGGACGAGAACAAGAACAAGGAAGACAGGGGCCACTCCCCAATTCCTCCATCTTGTCTCTTCAGCCCCATATGCTAAGAATCCTAATTTCTATATTTATATTCTACAACAAACCATCCACTACTTATTTCAAATTCTTAGGATTTGTGATTCTTCCTGCATGTGAGTGTTCACTCCCATGGACAGGAATCAGAGTCAGTGTCCTCCTGGGACCTGTGTGGGTCTAACTGACCCCCCTGTACAGATCCCAGACCCCCCTGTCCGGTCTCCAAACCCTCCAGGGTGGCCAGAGGGTTGTTCTAGACTCTGACATCCAAGCACTTGTGGCACACGTGGACAAACACTGCGGCCCGGCCAAGCCAAACTCGCCGGAGCTCTGTGCCGGGCCTGGCCCCAGCGGGTCCTTCTGCAGGCCCTGGGGATCAAATGGCCAGGCCAGAACCAGGTGGCCACGTGGGCTGTGTCCTCACAGGGTCCCTGTGATGGCGTTTTCACTCTTTTAAGTTGTTTCTGGTTGTGTCAAGAGAGTGCGCATGGGATCTGTGGGCCTGTGCCCTCAGCATTGCCTGGGGCTCCTGCTGTGCCCACTGCTGTGGGATGGCACCAAGGTGCCATTGGCTTCACTGCCTTCCATGTGCCAGAGCAAGGGTCTCAGTGCCCCAAAATGAGGGTCTCAGTGCCCCAAAACGAGAGTCTCAGTGTCCCAAAAATGAGAGTCTCCGTGCCCCCAAAGCAAGAGTCTCACTGCCCTAAAATGAGAGTCTCAGTGCGCCAAAATGAGGGTCTCAGTGCCCCAAAATGAGGGTCTCACTGCCCTAAAATGAGAGTCTCAGTGCCCCAGAGTAAGAATTTCATGCACACAGAGCTGTATCTGTAAGAATCCAAAAGGGAGAAGGAAAAGATTTGTGCTGTTTGAAGGCCAGGGCAGCAAGTCAGAAATGAGATTTTTTTTGTAAGACTTGAACTTTGAAAGGTCATAGCAGGCTCAAAGGGACAGGAGACTGAACTCCCCCATCTCTAGGCTTGTCCAAATTAACCAATCCATGCTGCCAATTTGTGGGGAGTGCAGTTGCTCTTAGAAGTGCAAAGCACTCAAAAATTGAAGGAATGTCCTTTTTTCCCCCTCTTGGCCTGTGATAGAAAATACTTGATCTGTTTACAGAAGTCAGTCAGTTTGTGTGTACGTGTGTGCATATGGGAAGGAATGTAAATGTATGAAAAACAGCCATCTCCTCACTTCCAAGTATATCATCTTCAGTGATACTAGCTTAGAAGTTGTGTTTTGATGCTTAGCTGGAGCAAATTTGGATGGCTTATTCTGATGTTTCATTCCAATGTAAATGAGAGAAACTCCACTGGAACCCATGATGTTCCTTCCACTAGAGCAGGGGATGCTCCAGGAGGGAACCAGGCCGCTTCCAGCAGGTACATTTTGGATCAGCTATCTGAAGTTTTGCAGTGTCTGATGGGTTTGTGTTCAGGGATTTGGTTCAAAAGGAGCTCTGTTGACAAATGCCACCCTTCAAACTGACAAAAATTAATCTGAAAAGGTCTCCTGTGTCTTTTGGTGTGTTGCACACTCTGTCGGTATTTACTGTATCAAGGGACACAGAAGAGATGGTGCTGTCTCCATCTTACACCTCTGATGATGCTGATATCCAGGGTTTCCTTTCCACAGAGTAGTACTGGCATGCAGACAACTTTTCATCCACTTTTCACAGAATCCCAGAATTATTTAGGTTGTAAAAGATCTCTGAGATCACCAAGTTCAGCCTGTGGCTGATCCCCACTTTGTCACCCAGCACAGAGCACTGAGGGCCACCTCCAGGCCTCCTTGGACACCTCCAGAGACATCCTGGGCAGCCTCCCTGGGCACATATCATCCACTTATCATCTACTTTTCATCATTTTCCATCATTTTCATAGTTTTCATCATTTCTATCCCGCCCAAGCTGGGAATCCCAGGATGGGCAGGGAGATGGATGCTGTGTCATTCACTCCCCAGCTCTGGTCAGCTCAGGCTCCTCACGGCCATCCCCCCTCCTTCCTCCCTAACAGGGTCCATCAGCCACACCTGACCCACGGTTCTGTGCTGTGCCAGGATGGGGGATGAGCAAGGCTCTATCCCACACTCCTCCTCATGAGTCATTTTGTGTTTCCTTGTGTGCTTTGGCTTCCTATGCATGCCCACATTCAGTGCTGGATCGTAAAGCTCAAAGTCTCTTTAGCAGGGGTTCCCTGAGGTGCTGAAGGCCACCAAAACAGAAGCCTTGTTGCCAGGAGCAGGTAATTGCAGAGCCCAGCACTCATCACTGCTCTGGGCTGGGACACAACTGCTCCAGCCCTGTCTCCTCCCCAGCAAGAGGCACATGCTTCTCATTAATGGCCACATTGCATGACTCGGGCTTTGCAGAGGAAAATAAAAACAGTGAGCTCATCACAGGAGGAAAAACACGAGTGAGAGGAATTGCTGTAAATATTTATATCTTTAGGGCCTTTAATATGATTGCAATTTTCCCTTTCTGCATTTAAACAGCCAAGCTGTTGCTGTTTGGGACTGTATTTTGGGGGTTTTTTTCAGTGTGATTCTGAAGCTGACATGTGTGTCCCCCATGCCAGGGCAGTCTCTGCCCTGACACCCAGCGCTGAGCAGAGCTCAGGACACTCAGTGTCACCTCCACTGGTGCTCAGACAGCCTCTGCCTCATGGCCTGTGTGCACAGAACGAGCTGCCTGGTCCAGATGGACTCAGACCCATCCTGGGGCATGGCGCTGCCATGCTAGGGCTGGGGGTGTGCAGGGTGAGGTGTACCAGGGGTGAGGGACAGGGTTTGATGTGCCTGGTGTCGTTGCCCTCCCCTTGGAAACCTCTCTGTTGCTCTTGGATGCAGGGCTCTGGAAGCAGCCAGCTGCCTGCCAAGCCCTGGATGCAAACTTTCTGCATGAAATAATGGCCTCACACCCACATAAACTGAAATGGTTTCTATGGAGAATATCCTGGACCAGGCTGCAACCTCACCCTGCTTGCTTTATTAGAAACCTCAGTGAGCCATATATGTATATATATATATATTTATATTTTTTGAAGTTTATGACAGTGAACTATATTAACCTGATAATGTGAAAAGCATGAATGTGAAGAGTATGAGGTGGCAGAGCCTTCTGGGATGAAAAAGGAAGAATGATCTGGGAGACAGGCTAGGGGTTATCACTGCTTTGCAATGTCCCCAAGGCATTTTGGTTCATGTTGATTTTGCTTTCCAGCCTTTGTGCAGACTGTAAATTATTTGAGGCAGGATTTGTACACATGTGCAGAGGACAGGAGGAGGAGATGTTGATTTTACTGTAGTTGTTCAGGTGAAGCATCAATGCTTAGAGCCAGCACTGACTGTGACAGCTACTGGGATTAGGAGAATCAGGGATATCAGACTTTGAATGTTCTGTTGCCTCACACAGGGCAGAGGTCACCTCATGAGCAATGAGTGTGGAGCTGTCATTAGAAATGTCTCCGTGGCAGGGCTTTGGGACACCTCCTGCTCCCCCTCAGTGACAGTGGCACCCAGAGACACGCCATGATTACACTGTGTTGTAACAGAGGTGTTCCAGCAGCACATCCTCTTGTGTTCTCCTTTGGATTTTTTTTTTTTTTTTTTTTTTTTGTGACATTTGAGTCGTGCTGAAGAAGAAAGCATTGTCTTGGTTTGGAAAGACAGGTATCTGTCAGGGAAAACTGGAGTTTCCCCTGGAATGGAGAATGTAAAACCCCCTCCCTCCAAATTATTACAATTTTGCAATTAGGAGATTTCAGGCAAAAATATACAAATAGGAATAACAGTGGTTTACTAGGAATATTAAAAAATACAAATGCAGTAATACAAAAGAAAACCAAGCAACCAAACAAACAAAAGTCCTAGAAAACCCTGATGGAGTCAGGAATATGACCTGACACCCTGTCGACCAGAGTGTTTTAAGCAGTCCAAATAAGTCCTCCTGGAGTAACAGATGTGGTTCTGTTGGAGTAGAGATGATCCTGTAGACAGGTTAAATGGTGGTGAGATGAGTCTGGTCTTTCTCTGAGAATCCAGTGGCAAAGAGGAATGTCTGGGGTCCCTGTGTCTTCATTTTTATCTGGATAGGGAATGGTTGGCTCCTCCCCCTGGGTGGAGCATCTCACAATGAGATGATGTAATGTGTCATGTCACTGGTGAGCCTCAATGGCCCATTAACAGAAGATATCCCCCAGAGAGTGGACAGTTAATGAAAGCAATAAGAAACACTGTCCCATCTGGTTTTAACAGATGGTCTATTATCAGAAGGCATCCACCCTCCCTCCCTGGAGTTACAAGAGATAAAGAAAAAAGAAACCATCCCCCAAATTATTTCTACAGACAAAAAAGAATACTTTTTTTTTGTTACATAACCCAAGACAGCATGAATTTATGATTCCCTTTCTCTTTAATCCTTCTAGATCATCAAGGAGCCTCCCCCACCTCCTGCAGAAGACAGCGAGGTGAGTGACACTGACCCCTGGTCACCTCTGTGTTTAGGACAGTGTTTTGTTCAGTCTCCTCACAAAAGGTGATTAAATCTGTAGGTTCAAGTGCCTCCACTGAGCAGGTAGGAAAGGACAGCTCAGACAATACCTCACTTGGTCGGAACAGGGACAGGCTGTGATTCACACAAGGGACAGCCCTCAAGCCTGTGTTTAACTCTGAAGTTAGTGGAACCTAAACATGTGCTTAACTGCATTCCTGGAATGGCATGGTAATGATTTTGGTGGTTTGGGATATATAACCACTCCTGGCAGAAGCTCCCAGTGCTGAGCCCTTGGAGCACAGTTGCTGTGAGAAAAGGAAGCTCCTGGTTCTTGCACTGTCTGGGGCACACTCAGAGCAGATGTAAAACCCCAGCAAAATCCTCTCAACATCAGCAGAGCTATACAAGCCAGGGAAGTTTTAATGGAGAGTAATCAACAAATGCTTAATCAACATTAAAGCTTCCATCTTAACTCTGCATACAAGTTTTAGATGAGTCTTGCCACAAATGGTTAAAGCTCTACCACCATTCCTAGGCAGGATGTGCCCAGAAATGTGCCCAGTTTTCCATCTGCCTCTTTCTCTGTGCTCCTGCTTTCAGCACACAATGAGTCTCTGCCTTGCTCCCAGTGTTTTCCACGTGGGATTTCACTGCATCCCTGGGCTCTGTGCAGGGCACTCTGATGGCAATGGGAGTTTTTCCATTGACTTCACTAGGGTTTGGATCAGTTCCTCCTAAATATGCAAGTAAAATTAGCCTTAGGTCTGTGCTCAGAGTGATTTGGTTCGGTAGTTTGCCTTGCCTTCTTCTTCTGGAGACAAATTCATTGCTTGCTTCAGCTTGCAAGTGGAAAAGTTTGTGAAATGATGCTCTCCACTCTCCATGAAGCCTGGCCCAGGGAGTGTGAGCTGAGCCAAGGTTCAGGAAAGCTCAGGCCCCTGCAAGGAGCAGGGATCCAGCCTTGGTTCTCCCTGCACTGTCCAGGGCAGTGGGACCCAAGGCCAGCCCTGGAACCTCCACCTTGGGGCACTTCAAAACAGACCTGAAGCAAGCTCCAAATCAGATCATTCCCAGACCCAAGGGGGGTTTACATTTGGGCTTAGTGGGCCCTATGCCTCTGCAGGCACCTGGCCCATTTTCCTGAGCAGACATTTGTTTGGGCTTTGTGCAAATCCACCAGCTTTGTCAGCTTCTGTCCTCTGAATGAGAAGGAAAATACTAACCTCAAATTGCACATGCTTTGTTCTGCATCACACATGCCTCGAAGCCAAGGGATTCAGTTGCTGAAATTAATTAAAATACATCATTCTGGAATGCTGGCTCCCTGGCCAAGAACTGGAGAGGGAAATTACATCCCCTAAGAGGGAAGATGTGCATCACCTATAAGGAAGTCTTTTGTCAACCCAGTAAATGCTGCAAAAGCAGAGCAGTCATTGCAAAATCACAGCTGCAGCTTGAAATTCAACTTGTCCAGGCTTTGGTTGTACCCTGAGAGGGCCCTGCACAATGATTGAAAATTGACATTCAGTAGGACCTGTTCTTTACCTGCTGCCTCATGAGTCTAAGAGGTGATCTGGACATTCTTTTGGGTGTTATTCTCCTCTTCGGGGACCTTGGGATGGCAGGATTTCGTTACAACAGTCATGGATTGGTTTGGGTTGGAAAGAACCTGACACCATCCCATTCCATCCCCTGCCATGGCAGGGACACCTTCCTCTATCCCAGGTTGCTCCAAGTCCCATCCAACTTGGCCTGGGAAACTTTCAGGGGTGGGACATCCATCTGTGCAATATGCCAGCTGCTCTAGTGGCATTTCACCTGTGCTTCCCACCAGAGCACCTACCCTAAGTTCGGTTATCCCAGAGCCAACTTGCACATTTAGCAGCCAAAAGATTTTTAAGAAAGGAAAATGCAGTTCATTCTATTTTAGAAGCTGTACAGCATCAGGGCAGTGCTCAGAAATCAGTAAGGCTTGAAGCTGTGACTTGCACTGTTTTTTCCCAGACAGAAGAGCTTCCCACTACTGACAAACTAGAAGAAGCTCTGAAAAGATGCATTTTGTTGGTGCATTTACTGCACCGAGAGGCTGGTCCACAGAGTGAGACTGACAGTGGTGTGATGCATTTTCAGAAGATTAAAACCTCAAGATTTTCTACTTTGCTCTAAACTAATAGAAGATGGAGTTGATTTTCTACAATCCAGTTTTTTAGGTGTTGCAGATATCCTCTCCCCTGCAGGAATCCAGCACTGCTCCTCTCCAGCAGGAGGGATTGCTGGTCCCTTCAGCAGCAGGGTTACAGTTAGATTTTTTCCTTCTCACGAAATTCTTGGCCATAAAAAAAAAAAAAAAAAAAAAAAAAAAAAAAAAAAAAAAAAAGGAATTCTTTCATCAGCAGGTTTGGGAGCTGAAGCCCACAGGAGGAAAGAGAATGCATTACACTCCAACAATGAGGGGGAAGCAACCTCTGCTGTCGAACCCGCCAAAGGTTTTACTGAACTCTGTTTCAGAGGCCCTTTGAGACACATTGGAGACACTTCACTGTTGGTGAAGGAAATCATTATTGGCCAGAAACTCCCAATTAATTCATTCAGAAATTGCAAATGTTGTCAGCTTCCACTGTTCTGCTCGAGGAGCTCAGGATGCTGAGGGTGAAGCCCAGGGAAGGACAGATGGTTTCACTTAGGCCAGGAAGGATTGAGTTAATGCCAAGCGGAAGAGGTGAGTGCCTGGAGGAGCCAGGAGCACCTTTCTGCCCTGTGATTAGTCACTGAAGGTGGGTCAAAACCACATTCTTCTACCTCCAGTGAATAGGAAGGCTTTTTCTAGCCCAGCTGGAGGAAGACACAGTTGCTTTTATTCCTGTGCCCCATCACCTTTATGCTGGGTTTATTGGAAACAGCTCTGCCCAGCTCAGCGCAGAGGTTCACAACAAGGCTGAAGCTGGTTCTGCTATAGCAACCCATCCTCAAAATTCACTTTAAAAAACCCAACTGCAGGGGTCTGCAGCTTCCAACAATTCCCTATTCACTCCCTGGCCCAGGCCTGAGTTCTGCTGCTGTCAGTCCTGGACAGACTGGCTGCAGTCAGAGGAACCCCCAGCTGGATCTGTCCAGGCCCCATTTGTTCCCACAGCAGCAATCCAGGGACACAAAGCTCCCTGGAGTCTGGCAAAGCCAGGCAGGAGATCATCCAGATGCCCACAGCTTGCCCTTTCCTCATCACTCAGTCCCTTTCTTTCCCTGCCACTCTGTCACCCAGCATCCACGGACATCCCTGATGTGGCACCAGAGCCAAGCCACCAACCAGCCTGTAATGGGATAATTCTTATGTCTGTTGTCCTCTTACCCACACACAGCAAAACCTCACAGGGAGGTGCTGAGGGGAAAGGGCCATTCAGCAGCACTAGCACAGACCCTGAGGGGTTTTAGCACTGTTCTGGGAGGCAGCAGGGACAGGAGGGACTTCACTCCCTGCAGGGCAGCTGCTGTGGAGCCGAGGGATGAACCCCCTGTTCAGCTGGATCCACACTGATTGTTGAGATCTGATCTCTCCCACAACATTCATGAGGACAGAGAATAACTAAAGGACATCCAGCTGCTTGGAGAGCTGCTTGAACTCTCACTTATCATGGAATGGTTTGGGTCGGGAGGGTCCTTAGAGATCATTCTGTTCCACCCCCTGCCAGGGGCAGGGACACCTTCCACTAGACCAAGTTGTTCAATTACTGCTGTTCATTATTCTTTTCCAAATTGTTTTCCTTGCTCCTTTTGGAAAGCCATGCTGGGGAGATAGCAAAATAAGCTCCAGAGAAAGGATCTGATAGGAATTTTTGTAGACACCAAGGCAGGAAATTTATTCCTGAAGTGAAGCCAGGTCCCAGTGGTCTGCCAATGCTTCTCCTTCCCTGTATTCCCTTTTTACAATGAGTTGTGCAAATATGGGAGGAGGAGAAAAGGTACCTTTCAAGAGACAGGCATTTAAAAGAAAAAAAGTGAGGCTGTTATTGGCAATAGATGAGGTGCAGGTATTACACCATGGAGGTGTGGAGTTTCATAGCCAAATTTCAGTTTTATAGCAAATTTAATGTGAAATATCCAGGCAGGCCCCGTGCAGAGGCTGTGGGAGTTGGGTTTGATCCCATCTTGGTGTTGATTCCCGTGACCTTGTAGGAACTTCACCTTCCTGCAGTTTGGTGTCTGAACTCTGGAGTGGGAACAGCTCAAATCCTCCGTTCACCAGAACCAGGTCTCCCTCTTACCTGTGCACACATGGTGCTCTGCCCTTGGAGGGCTTCACCTCAGGCAGGACCTCCAAGGATATGGACCAGGATAAATGGGGATTTTCTGTGATGATCAAGGTCACCAAAAGCTGGTTTGAGAAACACTTGTGTCTCAAGGATGAGCTTGTGTGAAGCTGAAGTTGTTCAGGCTGGAGAAGAGAAAATTCTGGGCAGCCTTTAGAGGTACTAAGGTACCAAGCAAAACCTTCCCCAGCAGAAGGAAACAGTCCCTGAGAACAGCAAGGTGTCTCCAAAGTGTCACAAAGCAGCTGAGAGGTGGCCATAGGATTTGGGAATGACTCCAGTGTTGTGAGAAGGGGTAGAAAGGAGTCTTGAGGACAGCTGGATTTGCCTATGTGTTCTCTCAGCACTAAAATTTGATGATAACATCTCTCATACACAGAAACTATTGTCACTCTGCCCTTGGTGCAGGCAGAGCTCTCTATAAATGCCGAATTCTGACAAAATTCAGGCATTGCAGAGACAACTGGGAAAATAATTATAAGGGTGGGGAGAGGAGTAAAAGTTGTCCAATTTTTTTTTTTTTTAATGTCTGGCCAAATTTCGTTTGAATTCTTACCCTGAGTGGTTCAGATGTCCCTTGTGGAGCCTGAATTATCCTTGTGTTACCCACAGATGAGGTTTCCTCAGGTCAGGGTCAAAGTATCCAGAGCCCGGCCTGGCCTCTGAGATAAACACAGATCTTTGTTTTCTGCAATCCAGCACTGGATCCCTGACTGTGAAATGCAGCTCTGTCCTGCTTCTTCTTATTTGTTATAAGAAAGTCTAGCTCCATCTAAAGCAGATTTGCAGGGGAAAGTTGCCAAGTTCTGTACAGTCAATTTCCAGCATCCTTAAATGCACTTGGATTTTCTGGGGCTGTTTTTGACACTGCAGCTAGGTCAGAGCTGGAGCTCCTCGGGTACAAACCCCGTTGTGGCCACGTGTAGAAAAATACAGGTGGGAAATGAGAATTAATCCCTGGCTCGCAAATTGGGGTGCTGGATGTGGGGTTTGGGTGCTTCTTTCTTCCCATTTCCCTGCTCATCCCAGCCCTGCCCCCTGTTTCCAGTTCCTCCAGCTCCTCACGAGTGTGAGCACATCACTCAAGTGTGTAGGACATCGCTGGCGGGGGCTTTTTGCTTGTATTGCAAAACCTCCCCTGCCCTTCAAACATGTAAACAGGCTCATTCTGCAGAAAACTTGTGACTCCTTTGTTTTTCAAGTGTCCGTGCTGCCTCTCTGTGCGTGTGCTGTTGTCCTGGCTCCCGGCTCGCAGCGAAGCGACTCGCAGGGCTTTAAGGGCTTGTGGGGAAGATTTCCTAAACCTTGGTATTTCCTGTTGTGAGAAGTCCAGTCTGTGCTGAACTGAAGAGAGAGAATTGCTGAAGGAAAATATTTAGATGGCTTCGCTTCCACTTTTGGGGAGAAAAAAAAAAGTCCTCATGGAAAACCTCATGCAGCGATGTTGAGTTCTTGGTTTGCAACAGAGAGCCCCAGCAGCTCCGCCCAAGGCCAGAGAGAGAAGAACCTGGTAGTTGTGACCAATTGTTCACTCTGCCCTTAGATCAGGACATATTTTGCAGCCCAGTTTCTGTGTGTTTTGATAAACTGAAATGCTTTTGGTTGCCGTGAAAACCGAAGTTTTTCTTGGATTTCCGCCCCCCCCCCCCCCCTCCCAGTTTTTCAGTTTTCCTGATGGGGAGTTTCAATTTCAAAGTATTTTTGGCTTTTCCAGTTTTGGAAAGCTCCTAAGTTTTGGAGTTTAGCCAAATCCCTGTGAAAAATTAAAGAAAGAAGAAGAAAAAAGAGAGAGGGACCATTTTTCTTTCCTCAAGGAAAATTTTTCACAGGAAATACTTCACGTTTTTGATGAACTCTGCTTTTCTGCTTTGCCAGTTCACAGCCTGAACTGCAGAAATTAAAGGGAAAGGCACTATAAGAGCTCGATGTACATTCTGAACTTACAAAATGTAACAGAGAATTTAAAATAGCTTGAATTTTGCTACAGCTTTAGCAGGCTCATTTTAAATAAACTTAAGGGCATTTTCTTGATCTGTTAACTCACCCATATCTGAATGTCACCATGAGGTGCTGAGCACGTTTAGCGCTGGGGCTGGTGATGTGCCTGCAGCAGGCAAGGGCAGGACACAGAATTTAAATCTCATTTTACACCCAGAGCCTGTGTCTCCCTGGCACAAGCCACAGGGCTTGCTGAAGCCACATGGACTTCCCTGGGCAGCTGTCCCAAATTCATTACAGGAGCTAATTCCATTCTTGTGACTTTACCACGAGGCTTTTCCATCCTATTCCTCTTGGCTAGCTCCTCTCAATAAACCTGGGCATTCCCGCCAGGGTTGTTTCCAAAGGTACCCTGAATTTGCCAGCACTCAGGAGAGAATTTACTCATTTTCTTATTCTTTCCCTGCATCCTGTGAAACCAGAAGTCCCATATGGGGTTTTACCTGGGCCCTGGAGGGTCTCTGCAGCACAGGGAGCCACGAGCAGCAGCTGCCCAGTGCCAGGTGAAGGGAAGGGGTGGCAGAGGTGAAAAGTACTGGACAGTACCTTTCAAGTGGTGGTGTTTATATCATGAAACCTTGTCCTTTCATGAGTGTACATCCTCTGGAAAATAACAAGGGAGAGACCAGAACCTTACCTGTCCTGCAGGCCCAAAGGACAACACAGCCTGGGACTGTTTATTCCTTTCCATCCCCGGTCATTGTTCCTGCCAGTGCCACCCCTTGCTGCTGTTTTGCAGGAGGAAGATGACGATGGGCTGCCAAAGAAGAAGTGGCCCACAGTCGATGCCTCTTACTATGGTGGGCGAGGAGTGGGCGGCATCAAACGGATGGAGGTGAGGAAATGCCAGGCCAAGGGTTGGGTCTGGGCTGGGACATCCCCCTGCAACCCACCGAGGAGGGGACTCAGGAGACAGGCACAAAATTCCTGAGGGTTTTTTTGGTGCATCTGAGTCCAGATTGGTTTTGTATGGGAATATTTAAGAGCGAAACATAGATTTCCGAAGTTTGGGACCATCTTTGTCTTCTAGTACAGCAATGTCCTGGTCCATGCTTGGCATACAGGGGCAGCACTGCCATACAAATTACAAGGAAATGGTTTTAGTTTTTCTGAAAAGTTTCCCCACTCCCACATTTCTCTTAAACCACCACAAAGGACAAGTTCAAAATTTGGGGTGCAGTCTAGAAACAAACCTCCCAGCCCATGCATTGCTCTTCAGCTTGGTCTGGACTCTGGGAAAACGCAGAGGTAGGGCTCTGTTTCTACAGCAGGTCTGTGACACAGCCTGATCCTCCTTCCAGGTGCGCTGGGGAGAAAAGGGCTCTACGGAGGAAGGTGCCAAGTTAGAGAAGGCCAAGAATGCCCGGGTGAAGATGCCAGAGCAGGAATATGAGTTCCCTGAGCCCAGGAACCTCGGGAGCAACCTGCGCCGACCCTCATCCCCTCAGAAGTGGTACTCCCCCATCAAGGTGAGCCCAGCCCTGGCTGGGATGTGTACAGGAGATCTTTTTGTTGTGATGTGCGTTCACATCCAAGGATGAGATCTGCCCCCAAAGCCGTGATCCCAAGTGCTGCTGGAGTGGCTGTGCCTCAGGGAGCCCCCTGAGCCCCTGGGGAGTTGCTGTGGGAAGGAGCCACATGGGGCACTGCGAGTTTCCCACCTGCTTGCTCAGGTTTGGGAGTTGTGTTGCTGGGGAATGAGAAAGTGCCACTCTGAAGGACAACAGAGACTTTACTGTCCTGTTTCCTTCTTGCCCAGCAGCAGCCAGTGGGGTCAGAAAAAAGCTGTGAGACAGACTGGAGATGTCCCACTCTGCAGAGCACCAAGGGCTCCCTGCACTGCCTCTGGTTCCTGACCTGCTCCATGTGGTGCCCAAGGAACCAGGGCAAGCCTCGTGTCTGTACTCTCCTCAGTCCCTGATCTTGCAGCTGGTTCAAATCCAGGGGTAGGAATGGCAGAAATGCTCAGGGGAGCCCAGGCGGTTTCTGGAGGATCCAGAAATGGGAGCCTCCATGAAGATTTGGTCCAGCACCTTCTCTCGTTTCCCACTGGAAGATTATCCTCTCATAAATAGAGCCTCTCAACAAGTCATTTGCAGTTGTGTTGTAATGACTTCAGCACTTGTCTGTGATGGTTGTTCACTCCCACAGTGGGACAGGTCAGAGACAGCAGCCCCAGCTCTGAGTGGGGAATGCAGCACACCCCAGCCCCACAGGGCAGCTCTGAGTGGGGAATGCAGCACACCCCAGCCCCACAGGGCAGCTCTGAGTGGTGAATGCAGCACACCCCAACCCCACAGGGCTGCCCCATGTTCCTGAATGAGCTGCATTGTCACTTTGCGTCAATGCACTTGGAAAACACACCAGGCCCACCTGGGAGTTTTTCCTTGCTCCTGGAAATTACCTAATCCAGCCAAGACACAGCACAGTTGGTTTTTGCAGCTGAGCTGACAGAAACATTGATTTTAGGACAAAGAGCCCCAAATAGCTGCTCAGGCAGCTGGAACTGTGTGGGTGCAGCCACCTGAGCTCATTCCTTGAGAGCTGGGTCCTTTTGCACAGAAGATTCTGCTGAGTTTCTCCCCTTCCCCAGCTGATGCTGTTGATCCCAGCCCCAGGACATTTTCGGTAAATTTTCAGGATTTATTCTGCATGATGGGAAATCAGCTCTGAAAAGAGGAATTAGGTTTGTTGCAGATCTGTGTCCAGGATGGAAATTCTCCAAAGTTCAAGAGAAGCTTGGAGAAAAGATTCAATGTATGTAGGGCTGAGGTTCAGTTCTGACTCTGGAACAGCTTTTGCTTCATAACAAGAAGAATTCAATTATAAGAGTGCCTACAAATATTAGCAGCATCTCATGGGTGATATTCTTAATTCCTTTAGAAATATCTCTCTTATCTACCATTCCAGTTTTGTACAGGATAGGGACAGTTCCAATCCAAAATGCTGTATTCAAATACTCTCAAAACTTTGGAGTGTTCCACATCTGGATAGTATTTAGCAGCCTGGACAAGAATTTACCTAATTATTAATTGCCACCACACCCCTTACTGAGCTGCACCCAAAAAGTGTATGGAGACAGGATAACTGTCTCCAACACTTTCCTCATGGACAATCATTAGCACTCACGAAACCCAGGAAGGATCATTCCTATGGAGCAGAGTCCTGCTGTTGCTCTCCCTGGGCATTGAGGAATTAGCAAAGTTGGCAAAGTACATCCGTAGTCTTGGCAGAAAGTTGTGTCCTGGAGGTGTGAACACAGAAGATGCATTTGCAGGGAAGGTGGGAACAGCCTGGGAGCTGCCTGGGACTGGACTCTCATCCAGGGCAGCACTGCCTGGGATCCATCCTGCTTTGTCCAGTCTGGATTTTAAAATAACAGAAAGGCTCCCACCACTTATGGTGGGAATATTTCACAGACTCCCAGAACTCACCCATAGGAAATGCCTCCTGATAGTCGTCTTGAATTTTCCCTCATCCCCATCCTCCAGGTGCACTGTGGTTAAAGCAGATGTTAAATTTCCAGCCTCTCCACGGGGCTGGTTGAAGCACCCCTTTGGGAAGCAGATAAACATGGCTGTAATAAGCTGCTTTAAAAATCCTAGGTAAAGGAGAAAGGCAAGGAATTAAACTTCAGGAACAGTGAACCAAAGGTGTTTGAATCTGGTAAAGAGCCAGGAAATTCACATTGTAGGACCAGTCATCCTGCTGGTCAGAGGCCTTCTCTTCTCCACACTGCACAAGTACAAGCCCCAGCTTAGAATATTCTGCCTTTCATGATGGAGTTCTTCTTCCCTCTATTTTTCAATCTTCCCAGAGTCATGTCTATAAGTAGGTAGACAGCTGAGAGTGGATAGATTGTTTTTGTTAAATTCTCCAGAGATTTATTTGCTACCAAATGTAACTTCTGACACTTAACAGATTGGGGTTATTATTGTTGTTATTCTGATTTGTTGCTGTTACTTCTTAGCATGGTGCCAACTGGATTATCCTGCTTTTAAAATGTCATTTCAACTGTTTGAAAAGCCAGTGCAGATAATCCAAGGGGAATGACAAATTTGAAAACTTCTTAAGAAACTCGCCAAACCCTCGGTTCATGTGACAGCCAGAGGCAGCACAAAACGTAGATGGAAGTGAATCAGAGTCACAGAATTACTAAGGTTGGAAAAGCTCCCCAGGATCCTCAAGACCAGCCATCCATCCAGCACCACCATGTTCACCATTAAACCATGTCCCTGAGAGCCACTTGTACAGGTTCCCAGGAATGGGGACTCCACCACTGCCCTGGGCAGCCTGGGCCAGGCCTTTCCAACCCTTGCAGTGAAGAAATTTTTCCCACCATCAAACCTAAACCTCCCTAGGCACAACCTGAGGCCATTTCCTCTGTCACTTGCTACCTGGAACAAGAGACTGCCCCCAACCTAAGGCTGAAGCAAAAAGTGGTGCTCTCCAAAGGAAACCTCAGGTGAATCCCATGTGGAAGCCACTCCAGCATTGCCTGGGCCATGTGTCCCTGGCAATTCTCCAGCCCTTGTCCCTCCTGTCCCTGTTCACAAAGCTGCCATGGCACAGCAGCCTGGTCGGAGAGGCACAAGTGCAGCTTGGGTTTACAGACAGCTCTAAAAGTGCCTCTACCTGACACCAGCAGGTCTCAGAAGCGCTGAGATAACCCAGGGTTAATACAGTGCTGAATTAATCATGAATTCAGAGGAAATTCCATGGCTGGAACTGTGCACTCCTTCATTTGTCACTGTCCTGACTGTTTCTTCTCCCTGGGCTTCAGATCTACTAGGACTCAAGGTTTTATTTGCCTTCAGACCTTTTTTTTTTTTCCACCAAGTGACCTCGTGCTTCAGCTGCGGAGGAGTTCCAGACATGGACACGGCCCATCCATGGGAGAGCACAGAAGTGTTTCTGTTTCCAAGTGAAAGCGTTGCCATTTCATTTCTTCAACCATCATTCTTTCCATGATGCACACTCCCTCTCTTCCACCCAGATGTCTCAGGCAGACCAGAGGCTCCCAAAGATGGAGCTCTTGGCTTTTCCCAAGAAATCATGGTAGGCTCTTGGAAATTAGGACTGCAGAGTAAAAAGGAATTTTTTTTTTTTGTTCCATGGAAAGTTGTCATTTTGCCTCTGGTTTCCTAAAGGAGAAATGGAAGAAAACAGTACTAATTTCTTAAGCTGTCAGAGTGGAGAGGAGATCAAGAGCTTCAACCAGCTCTGCTGTAGAGGAAAGATGGATTGGAATAGAAGGGATGGTTTCCCTCAGGTCTAAGGAGTTCTGCTGTCCAAATGCAGAAGAATCTGACAGAGAAGTTTCTTGCTTCTTCCTTTGAGAATCACAGACTTTCCTGGCTCTCACCTTCCATATCCTATGGAAACAAGTTCCATGCAGTCATTTTACGTGTCTGCCTCCACCCATGTGTCCCTGCAACTCCCAAATAAGCTTTGAACCATTGGCTGAACACACTGGTGGAGGAATAGAGATCCCAGAGAGGATTATGGCCCTGATGGTTCCTTGGAAAGGGAAGAGAAGCACTCTGCCCCCATGAAAGGGAGTCTTTAGTTAGGCACCATAGACCTGGGGTCACAAAGGACCTCCCAAACACCCCGAGTGTAAAGTCTGGCCCTCACAGACGCTGGAGTTCACACACCCAGAGCAGGCCCTCAGGAAAATCAGCTGCCTTACTCTGAATGGAGATACTCACTCTTTCTCCACCACCTCTGCAACATCCAGCTCACATTTCCATTTGTTAATCCTGTCCCACGATAGTTACACAAGGCATTTCTGCTCTCCCAAGAGTTTTGGAGTCCTTATTTCCAGGAAAGAGTGATCAGACCAGAGTTCCTGGATCCAGTCAGGGGTTGGTCTTTGGGTTCAATGCTCTTATCTGCAGAAAACAGTTTTCTACCAAGGGATAACTTTGTACGTTCTCAGAGTGGCTTATCTCTGCAGGTACAGTAAAGTGTGCTAATAGGGATTTTGCTCATGTTTCCTGCTCTAATATCACAGCACTCAGAGCATTTGGAACAATAGTCATGGAAACAATAATAAATAGTCTGTTGTAGACAATACAATAGAAAGCAATTCTATTTCTCCAGAAAACAGAAATTCCTACATATCTCAGGATACTGAGTTCTTCACAGACCAAGGATCAAATGAAGTGAATGTGAAGAGAGTTGGATCAAATAATCTTGACTCATTACCTGTCTGTGGCCTTGCACTGAGGCAGCCAAGGAGTGCCCTTGTGCAAACCCTCCCGCAGCTCTTCCAGGAGCTGTCCTTTTGGGAAAGAAAACCCTGACCTGTTGGAGTGGAGGTAGAGCAGGAATCCAGCAGGAGCAGATGGATATTTCAGAGCAGGTGATTTGGTGACTATTTCTGCATCGCAGAGCTCTGGGCTGCTCCTTCTGGTTCCTTCTCCCTCATTCAGGGAGCACCCTCAGGCTTGGCTGCTAAATTCCAGTCAGGGATGAATGCTTGGGCTGCACTGCAGGGAATGTCAGGGAGGGTCCGACCACACATCAGCCAGACTCTGTCTGCAAGAGCTTTCAACACCTTGGGTTTGGAGCAGACCTCGCCCGGGTCTGTGTCTGTGTGTGGGGTGTGAGACCACCCAGCGACAGGACAGCTGCTGCCCCTGAGCTCAGAGTGGGGCTGGAGGGCTTGGAAAGACAGGTATTACTGTCTGGAAAAGGTGCAGATGTGAGCTGCCACATGGGGAGGGCCTGGGGTGCCTGGCTGAGCCCTCCCTTGGTGGCTGCCAGGGGAGGTGACCTGGCCTGACCTGGCCATCGGCCCCTGGCTGGGGCTCAGCTCTCCTGGCACTGCAGAGATGGGGTTTCACTCAGTTCTCCCCAGCAGGTTGTTTTGAAACATAAATGAGATTTCTTTCTCATGTCAGTGATCACCTAGGGATGGAGAGGAGCTGCTTAGCCAGAGGAGGAGACGCAGCAGTTCAGAAAGGCTTTGCGTGAGTTCACTGCTCACTGTCTGCACTGATTTAATGTTTTGCTGGCTGTGATGCCTGGAGCTGAGTAGGTATTAGTCTTTCTCTGAGCTCAGAAGATGTCTGAGTCACACATTACCTTTGGAAAGGTCAGACACGCTGTTATCTGTCAGACCGATATCTGAGTGCTCCTCCTTTGGACTTGCAGCGAGTTCACATCGAGCGTCTGTGAGAGACAACAATTGTCCTCCAGCATCTCCTACAGGCACTGGAAATGATGGGGTAAAACCTACCGGGTCTGCCATGCGCTTGGCCCAGAGCATAACAAACACCGTTTCCTTCCATTGCAGGGGAAGCTGGATGCCCTCTGGGTCCTGCTGCGGAAGGGATATGACCGCGTGTCCGTGATGCGTCCCCAGCCAGGAGACAAGGTACCAGCGCTTCCAAACCCTCCCTTGCAGCAGGGAACAGCAAAACCCTCTGCCCGCCTTTACTTTGGGACTGAAGACAGGCACTCCTGAAGCTCAGAAGCAAACTCTTTGTCATATCTGTCGGCTTTATTTGCCAACAGTTTGTGGGGTTTGGATGCTGTGGTTTCAAGCTGAACTGTGCAGGTGCAGGGACCCCTGGAAGAGCTCAGCAGAGTCTGCTCTTGCAGCACGGAGCTGCTCTCCACCAGTTACAGGAGAAATTCTCATGAATAGTAATATTATTAAATATAGCAGATATTCCTGCATGTTTTGACAGGACCCAAGGTAATGGATGGAGCTGTGTCAGTGGAGGGCCAGGTTGGGTATCAAGATATTCTGTTATTCTGTGATTTTCATTCATTAAATTGCCGAACTTCATCACGATGCTGCAGGGGACCAGGTCACCCATCACTCCCACCTCAGGTGCTCCCAGGAGTGTTGGGCTCTGCTTTCTGTCCCTGGCAGGCCCCCAGAGCAGTTCCAGACTAATCAGCTCTATTCCAAAGTTCCAGGTGGATTTCTGAATAAACACCCCCAAGATATCCATAGCACCAGCCCTGGACAAGCTGCCAGCTGGGGCCATGCCCTGGGAATAAGAGAACCAGGGGTTAGCAGAGCATCTCACAGGAACCAGCAGCCTCAGAGGGAGCCACAGATCAAACGTGGAACCTTCTCAGGCTGGATAAATACTCAAACCCTTGCAGGCAACATGTATGGGTAGTAAAGAGGAACTTGAGTTTTGCATGCAGGAGCCTCTGACCATATGATATTCCTGAGAGCTGCAAGGAGGAACTGTTTTGATAGCAGTTTGTACCTCCTTCTTTCTCCCCTCTTTCCTGGAGAAAGGGAAGCAGATTTCAGACTCAGTGCTGTTGAATGGGTCCCCTGATCAAGATAAAAAAGTGAAGCCAGATGAAAAATAACTGAAAGGCATCTCTGTTTGCTTTGGAGCCTGGAAAGGAGTTGGACTGAGTCCCAGGGTTACATCATTTTCATATATAAGCAATGCCTTGCTATAATCAGTGACTTTATCCCCTCCAGCACACGAGCTGAGCTGTTCAGAAGATTCCTTGCATAGAACAAAGCATGGGTTCCACCTCAATCCCTGAGCTGAGTAATTGCTGCTGTTTATCTGCTGCAGCCCACGCAGCTTCCAGGGATCCGTGGAATTGTCAGGAAAGATGTGCCCTGCCCCGAGGGTCATGTCAGTGTGGGACCAGACACTGCTGCAAGGGCAGCAACTGCCACAGCTCATAGCCATGGCACAGGATAACGTGGGACTGAAGATTCCAGTCCTCTCCTGCTCCCTGTGACCTCAGACTGTCCCTGTTCATGCCCCAAGGTGGGGATGCCTCGTCCTGGGGCTGTTCCCTCCCTGCAGCAGGTCCAACCCCAGGAATGACTGGGCAGGGAGAGTGGGATCCAGGGTGAGATGGGGTTGGAGGCAGAGCTGAGACCTCTCCAAGAGAAGGGTTCCCTGCCCAGAGTGTGGCACCCCAGCTTCCTGCAAAGCCCCAGTGTCCCCAGCAACAGCAGGACACTGTCATTGCTCCTGCAGCCCCTGCCAGCCCCTCACTGGCCCAGCAGGAACAAACCAGGGAGCAAACCTTGGTCTAGTGTGCAGGAGGCTTTTAACAACTCCTCTCCTTGCTCAGAGCAAAAGGAAAATCCAGGGGTGCTCAGGATCTGTTTTGAAGTGCACCCAGAGAGGCTGAGATGCACAAAAAGATGATGAAATTCTGGTTTTTTGGAGTTAGACCTGGGGATCGGGGGTCTGAGGTTACCAACAGACACAGATGGTTCCAATAAGGCAAGGATGTGAGATCACATGGGATTCCTGTGGTCTTCTCACATTTTCAAGGGACTAGGTTTGCATTCTTGTCAGCATTAATGAGGTTATTTTTATATTGGAAACATCATTAGAGAGAGGTGACGTAAACATATATACATTTTTTAGAGAATTTTATCCCTTTTATAATGGAATACAGGAACCCTTATTTGTGCAAATTGCTCACAGGACCCAAACAATTCATGTTTCTCTGAAGTGCCAGTGGCACTTCCTTGATAAATGTTGTTCTGTCAGGAATTTGTGAGATTATTAAAATGTGTTTCAAGCTCAGACTTGGCCAGGAACTCTCCAATCAGGGAGTAAACTGTGTTTTAATTAGTAATTGCATTGCATTAATTACATTTTCATTTTGTGCTTGAATAGGTGAATATAGATATAGAATGGTATAAAAAGAGGAAAGGTATAACAAAGCCATGTGTAATTATGTGTAAAGATGTATCCTACCCATATTAATGAAGATTTAGGGAAAAGAGCTTTTTTTTGGAAGTTTACTGGTGGAATCACTCCATGGTGGGCCCACAGTAAGATTTCCTTCTTCTCTGTCCTTTCTTGTTTCTTTGAATAACCTTTAATCTGCTGCAATAATGGGGTATTTCAGAGAGGGATTAGCACTGGCTGTTGCACCGCCTGAAGAATTTGGATGGCTCTCTATTTCTGGCAAATTCAATCCTTTAGAAAATCAAATCTCCTTTCCTTGACTTTCCCTGTCTGCTGGAGAATGCAAATGTAATTGCAAAGACCAGTCTGGGAAAAAACTCGTTGTCTCTCCCTTCCCACACAGTGCTGAAATGCAAGGAAATAAAATCTGAAAAGCTGAAAAGAGTGGGACAGTGCTGCCCCACACCCTGGGGCCTCATTCCCTGTGGTGGTGTGTTCCTGTGCTCCATGTGTCAGCTAAAACAAAATCCACCATGCTAGCAGCTGTACAGGTGTAAATTAAACCAGAATTCAGCCTTATCCAAGCAAGGGGAAAGAGAAAATATGGGCAGCTACAGGGAAAACCACTGGGACACTGTGGTGGTACTAATTCATTTGAACTCTAAACAGGGGATCTGTGAGACCAGCTGGAATATTCTGTTAATGTAGTTCAAATCCTCCCCTAACCACAAGGAACAGTTTTTCTTGCTAGTTCATTTTCCCATGCACAGCTCCCATGCAGCATCCAAAGAGGAAATGAGGAGGAAATTCTTCCCTGTGAGGGTGGGGAGGCCCTGGGACAGGGTGCCCAGAGCAGCTGTGGCTGCCCCTGGATCCCTGGGAGTGTCCAAGGCCAGGCTGGGCAGGGTTTGGAGCACCCTGGGACAGTGGAAGCAGTGCCTGCCCATGGCAGGGGTGGAACTGGGCTTTAAGGTCTTTGCAACTCATCCCATGGCTCTGTGGAGAGTTCTCTGAAACCATGAAATGTGTTTTATTATTGAGTAGCCACAGTGAAGGGTGATGTGGGGATGGCCAGGTAGTGCTGATTGATGAGGAACATCACAAAGCACACAAGCAAATCTGTTATCCTGGAAAATCCCCTGGCTCCTGCCTTATTTTGAATTAGGAGCCTGTTTTAGAGACAAAGAAATTGGGCTGTAAGGAATTGTCTGATTTCAGTGTCATGAATGGAAACCTCCTGAAACAAAGAGCAGAAAGCAGGAGATAGGATTTCAAATCCCCCTGGTTTAAACACTAGACACAGTCCCTTTTCAGACCTGAGGGTAAAACCAGCTGTGCAGCCCCCCAGGTCACCCCTACATGTGTCCCTGTGAGGATTCTTGTTCCTGCAGACCCAAAGCCACCCAGGCACTAACAAGGAGCTGCTGTTTAACCCATCCTTATGTCCCAGCTCACAGATTTCTCCTGACAGGCAGCAGAGCCTGAGAACAAAACCATAACCTTTCCACACATCCTGCTGCAGTGTGGTTTTCCATTAACAGCCATGGAAAAATTAACCTAAACATTAGCTCCTTTTCCTGGAACTAACAGCTCCAAAGCCAAAAGCCTGGGATCTGCTCCTGTACAGTGCTCAGGGCTGGGAGAATGAAGCAGAGCTGGCCCTTGAGCTCCTGAGGCAGCTCCTAAAGGGTCCAGTGAAACCTGATCAAGGACAGGATTTATCCCAGGTAGAATTGAAAGTTATGCCTTTAATACTGATGTCAGAAGCTGAGGCAAACCCAGCCCCAGGGGGTGTGGGGATGAGAGTTATTCCTCACCAAATACTGTAGGACAGTACGCAGTGGGCAGTAATTCCCACTTCCTTGAGCCATTAGCACTGCTCAGGGTGATTGTGCTGAGTCATGGAAGGTGGAAACCCATCAAGCTGTGTTCTAACGTTCACATCATGGAAAATCCTGTTCTGAATCCTGCCCTGTCCTCTTTGCCCAAGCTGCAGGCAGCGAGATCCTCCTCAGGTCACTGATTTCTGGAGGCTGAGGCTCACTCTCCCTCTCCAGAGGGGTGTTTACCACTGCCCTGGATGAGTTGTTCCAGTTGTTGCTGCCAAAAGAATGTGCTTCATTTTTCATTGGAGTTTTTATCTCTCATCCTCTTACCCAGTCAGTTTTGTTATTCAGCCCCCAGGTGAAAAGTTCCAGCCTGGCTGAGGTGTGTCTCTGATGTGTCACTCAGCATTTCCCCAAGCCTGAACCACCTTTCCAGAAAGGCAGCAGGAAGAGCCACCAGAACTTCCTGGAAATGACACCCACCCCACAGCAGGAAGGAGCCAAAATCGGCTGCTGCAAAAGCCATCAGGGCTGCTGCTGACATCCACATGCCCACTCATCCCTGGGAGAGCCACGCTCCCGAGCTCTGGCACGAGCAGAACCTGGGGCCATCGAGCTCATTCCCACGCTCGAGTTTGGCAGGGTACCAGCCTGTATCATCTCGTTTCACTTCTTTTTGGAGGAGTTTGCTCTGATTGTTTCCTCTTCAGCAGTTCCCCCAGCTGGGTCAGTCCTTCATGGTGTGGGCAGAGGTGTCCAGCCCCAGCAGCTGGCAGAGCAGGGGGTGTTGTCAGGGTGTTACTGGGGCTGTGGTGGGTCTGGAGAGCCAGGTGCAGATGAGAAGTGATGAGTAAACTCATGAGTAGGATTGGAGGCTCGATTGGCAGAGCCCTCTGTGCTGTGAACCCTGAGAGTCCCATATGCATAACTATAGACATTTTAGTTATAGTTATATTGTTATGTTCATGTTTATATTTATCTATTTCAGTCATAAGCCAGCATCACTGTACGGATGCTTTAAAGAAGCTGTTATTTATTTAATTATTTTAAATTCTTCATTATCTCTAATTTCTTCTTTTCTCCAATAAGTCCAGCTTTGGGGTTGCTGGAAGAGAATAGGATTAGGTAAATACAAATATAAATCATTGCTTTAACATCTGGACAGACCAAACCACATCAAGACATCAAAGACAGTTAGGTGAGTGTCCTGCTGATTTTTCCTGCTAAATTTAGGCAGGATAGTTGTCTGTGGTGGAGGAAACTGCCCCTGGTAAAGCTGGAGTTCAGTGTAATGTCACTTGTTACCAGTTTTGATGTTTGTCCCCTTCCTTTGGGGTAAATCCCACCTCCTTCAGAAGGAAACCCCATTTTGTACCAGTCTGTTCCTGGGAGTTAAAAAGTCGAATCTGTGATGGTTTGTAGTGCTGAGACCTGGCAGAAAACTGGATCTTGCTCCAAGTTATCTCACCCTGCAGTGCTTTTCATGAAATCTTTTCAGGTCACCCATAAGAGCCCAGTTTTCAGTGCTGCCTCTGCCATAAGAGACCAGGTGATTGGAACCCCGTTGCAGTGATGATTTTATCAATGCAATTCTCCCTCTTAATTTGGGAGAAAACAGGTGAAGTCTCCAACTTTTTATTTATTGAGTGGTCAAGGTGGCAAGACTACCTTGGGATGGGCAGGTTTGATGAGCAAGGCTGAGACCAAGGCTCTGTCTTTAGGAATGTGACACAGATGAGAATGGTTTCATTGTGGTGATGTTTTATCAAGACATGAGACAGATTTAATGCTCCTTTGGTGAGTAAGAGGCACAGAGGCAGCCAGGTGTTCACCCAGCTTTGCTGCAGGACTCCTGGCAGTACCAGGCACATTTAGGCTGTGCCTTACAAAGCCCAGAAGAGTTAACAGCTTCCTAAAATGGTTCCCAGGCAGATTTAAAAGGCAGCAGGCTGCCAGCTCAGGTTTGCAAGCAGGGATATTTCAAGCTCCCAGGATCCTGCCTTGTCACAGAATCCTCCTGAGAACTGGGGGTTACCTTGGCAGGGGTTCAGAACAGCAACCCCCCCTGTGAGCCTCAGAACCAGCGCTGACCCCAGGTGACAAAAGGCTGATGAAATGTTACTCATTTGGCCAGTGCCTCCTACAAGTTTTTATGAATGCTTGAGTGAGAATTAGGTATCAAATCACAAGTTGTTTATTAAATTTCCTTTTCCCCCTTCTCTCTCCCTCTCTTTTTCTTCTTCTCTTTCCTTCTTTTTCCTTTATTTCTATATTCTTCCCCTTCTCATAACAACAGGGTAAACCAGGATTTTTTTATGCAAAGTCTGAATTACCAATGACCCATACAAAACAACATTAAGGATCATATCTTTTCCAGAGCCTCCCTTTAAACCAGGCAAAAGAAGCCAGTCTCAGTGTTTTATGATCTTAAAATGTTGATATTTTTCCAGGTATTAATTCCAGCTTGATAGGAAACCAAGAGAAACAGAATCATTTTTCATCTTTGCTTCAGAAAAAATGCTCTCCCTCTGTCAAAGAGATATCTCCTGGGTCCTGGAGAGGGCATGCACTGCCCTGGGAGCCCTTCCCTGCCCTGAACTCCAGTTTTATTTTCCTGCTGCAGTTAGAGATGCAAAGCCCAGCTGTGACTCAGGATCCCCTTTGGCTGATGCAGGTGGGCAAACACAGCTCTGGCCACGAGCCCAGGGTGAGCCGGGTCCCCCAGAGCTCGGGGGTTCCTGTTTGAGCTCACACTCTCCATAGCACAGCCTCTGCACCTTTGCACTATTAAACCTCGTGCTTTAATATACAGCTTTTCAGCTAAAGGAGATCTCTCCCTCCTGGGCCTTCTTTGCATTTGTGCCCAGGGCACCAGTTCAACGTTTTCTGCCCCTCCTGTGTAAGGGAACAGTAATTTGTTTCCTGGATATCCCCTTGCCATTCAGTC
Organism: Prinia subflava; assembly: GCF_021018805.1. Taxonomy (NCBI): domain Eukaryota; kingdom Metazoa; phylum Chordata; class Aves; order Passeriformes; family Cisticolidae; genus Prinia; species Prinia subflava. The sequence continues at coordinate 639,936 of NC_086278.1, read as the reverse complement.
TGACAGTTCTCCTCCCCGAGGAGCTGTTGGCTTCCCCCTCTCCTGTGAGGCAGTGGAGCTGCCAGAGTCCATCTCAGCCCATCTGGGCTGCAACACCTCCCTGGCACTCGGCTCCATCTGCTCGGGCGAGAGCAATGCCAAGCCCTGGAGCACAAGAACTGCCTCACTCTGGCAGCTCTGAGCAGAGAGGAGGAGGCCTGGGCTGCCTCTGCCCTGCACACGGGCTGGGTGCCCTGCCCTGAGCACAGCACAGGAGAAGGTCCCTGTCAGCCCAGGGCAGCTCAGCTGGGGGAGATGGGGAGGGCAGTGTGAGCTGATGGAGCACACTCCATCCACTGGGAAGGAGCTTTGAACCCTGATTTAGAGCAGGGGAGAGCACAGAGCAGTGGGGCAGAGGGATCTGATGATCACTGGCTGCTGGGCCAGCTCTGCCTGTCACGTCTGCTCCCAGGTTGTTCCTGCATCTGTGAGCACCAGAAGGCTTTTAGTCCTCACGCCCTGCCCCAGCCCCAAACCCAGGGATTTCTGAGCTTCAGTACATCCTCCTGAATGCTCTCAGGGCAGTGCTCAGTTCCATTTGGATCAGCAGCTCCATAACCTCACTCTTGGAGCATCCAGACAGAACATCTCTCCACACAAAAACAACTGCAGCTATTTGTTCTCTGGCTGAGATTTCTGACTGCTGCTTTTTTTTCAGGTTTATTTTATTCTCAACATACATAAAGAAAACAAAACTAGTGCAAATAATAGTCTGAACTCAAGTTGCATGGCAGGAGATGTGGCACTGGAACAAGGAAAACATTCTTACAGGGGTTTTTTCTGAGTAGAAATAGTTAATTTCAGGTTCAGACTTTCCTTCACTCAGCAGGACTGTCCCACAGTATTTACTTAAAATCTCAGCAAAGTGCATTAAAGCAACATTAGAGGTGAGGCAGGAGCTCATGAGAGCAAAAAGGGCTGGGTGTTGTGGGGTGGGGCAGTGTGTGGGGCTCACCTCAAGCTCTGCTCTGCCTGCCCATGGCAGTGCTGGAGGTGCTGGGGGGAGCTCAGGGCCCCTGGTCACTCTATACTTCATTTTGTGTGGGCACTTTGTCCCCAGTGAGGGACAGCTCAGGGAATCGATGGTGACAAAGCTCTGTGGGGAGCTGGGCACATCCCTGTCCACCCCACAATGACCTGGTGTGGGGACAGGCCGGACAAGGGACACCATTGACCCCCAGGAGGGCACTGCCACTGCCATTGCCATGGCCACTGATCCCCAGGGTGGCATTGCCATGTCCATGGTCACTGATCCCCAGGGTGGCACTGCCATTGCCATGTCCATGGCCATTGATCCCCAGGGGTGGCACTGCCATTGCCATGGCCACTGATCCCCTGGGGTGGCACTGCCATTGCCATTACCATGGCCATTGATCCCCTGGGGTGGCACTGCCATTGCCATCGCCATGGCCATTGATCCTGAGGGGTGGCATCGGCACGTCCATGGCCATTGATTCCCAGGGGTGGCACTGCCATTGCCATGGCCATTGATCCCCTGGGGTGGCACTGCCACTGCCATGTCCATGGCCATTGATCCTGAGGGGTGGCATTGTCATGTCCATGGCCATTGATCCCCTGGGCTGGCATTGCCATGTCCATGGCCATTGATCCTGAGGGGTGGCATTGCCATGTCCATGGCCATTGATTCCCAGGGGTGGCACTGCCATTGCCATTGCCATGGCCATTGATCCTGAGGGGTGGCACTGCCATTGCCATGGCCATGGCCATTGATCCCCTGGGGTGGCACTGCCATTGCCATTGCCATGGCCATTGATCCCCTGGGGTGGCACTGCCATTGCCATTGCCATGGCCATTGATCCCCAGGAGGGGATGGGAGGGCTCAGCTGCCCCTCCCCAGAGCTGGCCAGGTCATCCTGAACTTGGTGCAGTTCAAGGCTCTGTGAAATCTTTGTTTTCCATAAAGGGCCTCTGCTTGTCCAAGCCAGGCTGAGCTCAGCTGGGGCTGCTCCATAGCTTCACTCAGCCAGGAAGTCTTTTCCCTCTGCTGAACGGGGCTCAGGCAGATGTTTCTCCACATCCACGGCTGGCAGAGCTCTTGGAGAGGAGCTGTCTGGACATCTCTATGTCCCTTCCACACCAGCTCCTCCCATTCCTGCCAAATCCTTCCAGGACCTTCCTTCTCATGGGTCCTCCCTGCAGAGCATTTGTGCCAGGCTGGGGACAGCAGGGAGGAGACGCAGAGCTGTGCAGGGGATTAAAAATGTTACCCCAACAAATCTGCTCCAGCCCACAGGGGCTCAGTGCTCCATTTGGCATTTTTCACCAGGAAAAACATTTACTTTGGGAGAGGAAAGAGTAAAACAGAAAATTAGCTCATACTCACCAATCCAAAAATAAAGAACGGATTCAGAAATCCTCCAGTGCCTTTTTGGATGATTTCATATCTAAAGGAATGAATCCATAATACAGTAATGCTGATTCTGACATTTGAGTATTTACAGTGGGATCTTTTGCAGGTGGAACTCTTAAGAAAAGAAAAAAAAATATAGCTCAGAGGGCAAAGGTTTTGTTTAAAACTGTACAACAAACTGTAGCTTAGCACCAAAGAGCAAGTTTATTGGCTTCTCAGAATCACTGGGATATCAAGACATCCTGACGAGGAACGGATGCATTTCAGGAAAAATTCTGAGCAAGAAAATGTCTTAGTTAAACAAACCTTCCCTTTAGCCTGGTAAAAGGTTGGAATGGGACACAAAAGCCACATATTTGAAGGAGAGAGAGGCTCCAAAGGGGGAAATCCCAGATTTTGTGCTGCTGGAAGTGAGGTGTGGGAAGAGGCATCAGTGGAGGCAGGAACCATGAGTCATGCTCTGCCTCCAGCTCAGATACACAGGAGTGAAGGACAGGACAGAGGGGAAGGCAGGTTTGTGTTCAATATGACGAGGAAATTCTTTATTCATGTGCTGAGCCCTGGCACAGGGTGCCCAGAGAAGCTGTGGCTGGCCCATTCCTGAGAGTGTCCAAGGGCAGGCTGGATGGAGCTTGGAGCACCCTGGGGTAGTGGAAGGTGTCCCTGCCATGGCAGGGGTGGGATAGGGTGGTCTGTGAGGCCCCACCCATGCCATGATGGTGAGAATGCCTCTCCCAGTAACTCCTCTCCTCCTCCTGTTCTGTTGCAGGGCCGCTGCATCAACTTCACCCGGGTGAAGAACACGGAGACCACTCCCAAGTACCCCCTCAACAACTCGTACCCCTCTGCGCCCCCACCAGCACCCATCTACACCCCCCCGCCCCCTGCCCCCATCTACACCCCCCCGCCCCTCAGCTCTCCCCACACCCCCTCCCCCTCCTCCACGCTGCCCCCGCTGCCCCCCCCGCCCCAGGCTCCCCCCCCCAGCCGGGCACCCCCCCCATCCCGGCCCCCTCCCCGCCCCACGGCCTAAGGGGAGCCCCCCACTCCTCCAGAGGTGTCCAGGGGGCTCTGTCAGCAGTACTGTACCACACCCAGCTGGGGGGCCGGGGGGGCTGCAGCCCTCTGGAATGGGTGACAGCAGCACCAGCGACCCTGCAGGCGTCTCCTCCTTTCGTTTTCTTTCATTTTTTGAACCCCTTGAGTATCAGTGCCACCAAACTCTTGAAGCAAGAAAAGCCAAGAAGAGCTCCAGTTCCATCCCAGCAAGGCTGTGCCACCTCTTGGTCCCCAACACCTCCCTGTGCCTCACCACGGTGACCCCAGGACTCATTGGAAAAAAGGAACGGGCAACTAGAGCAAACTCTCTGCCAAGGGAATTCTCCCCAGGGAAGGACTGCACAGGACTCTTGCCAGTGCAGAAACCCAGCCAGCAACCTGGGGACATCTGCACGTGGGACAGTGACAGCCCCTCAGTGCCACCTGCCAGTGACACCAGCAGCTCTGCAGGTACAGGAACTCACACACCTGGGGAGAACTGGTGACAGGTAGCTGTTCCCACCCAGCAGGAAATGCAGACGGGAAGATGTTGTCACCTCTGAGGGGCTGGGAAGGACAAGGGGGTGTGGATTGGAGGATGTTGGTTTGTGAAAGTGCAGGTGAATGGAAACAGTGTCACTAGGAAATCGGATTGCATGGGAAAAGAAACCCCATCCCTGAGGACGAGGAATAATTGAGGACAGGTCAGCCTTCAGTGTTCCCAGCAGGACAGAGGAGGGCATAACCATTGAGGAATTTGAGAAAGGTGTGGTCAACAGAAGAGTCTTGGCATTGGGTTTAGGCATCTAGTCCATTATTCCACGGTTCTGCAGTGTAATTAAATGCTGGTTTTCAGTTCAAAGGGAAAGACTCTGATGCAAACCAGAGATTTGGTCTCAAGTTCCCTTAATCCAGCCTGCTTGGGCTCCTTGTTGCCATCAGTTTGAAATGGTTGCCACTGATGCGTCCGTCCCTGTTTTTCTGTAAATTGAATTCTTTCTCCTTAAAAATATTTTCACGTGGATTTTTGTTTTGTTTTATTTTTGTTTTGTTTTGTTTTCCTAAACAAGTAGCAGCTGCCTCCCCAGCTCTGAGTGAAGAAGAGCCAGTGTGCTTACTCACTCTTGTCAGCTCTCAACAGCATCACCCCTATTAGCAGTATTGACTGAGGCAAACCCCCTGGGACAGGCCAGATGGGAATCAGTCTGCCAAGAAATGCACTGGCTGCATTTCTCTTGCTTCCTCCTCACCTTCAGGGGACCCCCAGCACACCCCAGAGCATCTCCTGCACACTCCTGTATCCTACAGCCCCCCTGAGCACCTGCCTGCAGCCCAGGGCCAGAGCCAGGGGAGATCCCTCAGCCCCTCAGCCACAGCTCCCTGATTGACCCTCGGGATCAGTTCTCACTAAACTCTCTCTGGAGAGAAACCACCTTTGTAGCTGCAGTTCTATCAATAGCAAAGGGTTCTCATCTCATTTTTTACCAGATAAAGAAATGCTTTGCCAAGTACTTCCTTCAGTGCTTCTGGAAATATCAGTTCTAGCTTTTCTACCAAAACAAGGAAGGGAAAAAAAGAAAAAAAATCTCAAGGAGGAGAGGGAACGGAGGAAAGAGACTCAGTGGAGACCTGCCCTGGGCCCCTTTGGGCAAGGGCAGCAGGGAACCCTTGGCACAAGGCTCTGGGTCCCTCCCGCCCTCTGCTAGGTCAGGGTCATCTCTTACGTGAGATAAATCCATCAGTCCTGAGGGGCTGGGACTGAACCCAGGCCGAGGCTGTGCTCCCCAAGGCCTTTTGATCCCCCCACTGTTCTGTCTGCAGGCAGCACGGAGCAGTCCCTGTCCCAGAGCAAATTCCCCTTGTGCTGCCCCCTCATCCCAGTTGTACCAGTTACAGGCCATGGTTGGTTCCACAGGAGGGCACTGGGAGGTGGGAGGGGAAGCCTTAACACACCCACTTGAGTTGGGATGGGCTCCCTCATGGATGGACGGGATCTGATCAGGCAAAGAACTCCTTGCTTTGCTTTGTTTTGGCTTCTTTTGGTTTGGTCTGGTTTGGTTTGGTTTGGTTTGGTTTGGTTTGGTTTGGTTTGGTTTGGTTTGGTTTGGTTTGGTTTGGTTTGGTTTGGTTTGGTTTGGTTTGGTTTGGTTTGGTTTGGTCTGGTCTGGTTTAGTCTGGTTTGGTTTGGTCTGGTCTGGTTTAGTTTAGTTTGGTTTGTTCTAGTCTGGTCAGGTTTAGTTTAGTTTGGTTTGGTCTGGTTTGGTGTGATTTTGTTTGGTTTGGTTTGCTTTGATTTCACAGTGGAAGGTGTGGAAACTGGGAGTAATGTAACACAGGATCCATGTCTCCAAAAGATACTCAGCATTTCAAATATGTTTGGAAAGGAAATTGATTTTTAACTATATGGCATTGAGAATTTTGGTTTTTTAAGTGTCAGTTGCCAAAAAGTTGGTTAATTGATTAATTACCCATAAACCTACTGCTGGGGGAAAAGAAAGAAAAGCAGTGTGTTCTCCATCACGTTTTTGCAGATGTACATAGAAATTCTCATTCTCCCAAACTAAGGAAGAAAAAACAAAACAAACCCTGCAGATCCAAAGAAGCAAAATAAAGCCTAGATCAGGCTAGAAAAAATCAGGATTTTCAAATGCTCCCTTTGTAATCATCCAATTTAAGAATAAAAAACAAGCTCCAAATTTTTTGTTGTACATATTGTTGCTGCATGCTTACCATATGTTAGATGGAAGCATTTCCTATCCCTTGTGGATAAAAGAACATTTTTCAAGTTGTAGTAAATTATTATAAAGCCAATGACATTTCATGGCATGTTATTGTATCAAGCTGTGCTTGTTTTTTTTTTCTTTATGGTTGTATCGCTTTTTTTTATAAATGTACAAATATTTCCTGTAGTGACGAGCACCTGTTTTACATGGCATTAACTGAGGCACTGCAGCTCAGGCAACCCAGGCCATCCATCCATTGGCAAAGGGTTTTTCACACGTGGATCTGGGTGGGATCTGGCTGGAGTTCCTGAAAAAAACCCACACAACTCTGCAGAGGATCGACTTTGGTCACCCTTCCTAATGTTCCCACAAAAATTAGAGCACATCTGGTGGTGAATTTTGTACCTGGTTTGCATTTAGGAAGGAATCCCTCCCTGTGAGGGTGGGAAGGGGCTGGGATGGAATTCCCAGAGCAGCTGTGGCTGCCTTGGCAGAGCCCAAGGCCAGGCTGGACAGGGCTTGGAGCAGCCTGGGGCAGTGGGAGGTGTCCCTGCCAGGGCAGGTGTGGCACTGGATGGGATTTAAGGCCCCTTCCAACCCAAATCATTCTGGGGTTTTCTGATTTCGGACCAACCTAAATCTGGCTGCAAAAATGGCTCCCAAAAGTACCTCACGTGCCTTTAAAAGCCACACTCCCTTTATGCTGGACCCTAAAGATTATTTTGGAACTTAATGGAAGGCCACTGAGAGTGGAAACTTGGTCCTGAATTCAAACCAGATCCCACTGACAAATAATGCCATGTAAATGAGGTCGAATTAGCTGGAGCACCACCCACTGCTCTATGGTGCCCTTTGTACTCTCTGTCTATGAACCTTTCCTAGTCCACACCAGCCAGCCTTTAATTAAATGTTTTTAATTAACATTAAAAGGAGCTGAGAAATGCCACAGTTGCTGTGCCACCTTAGAACCCTCAGCTGGGCTGGTGTGAGCAGCAGGTACCAGATGTCTGGTGGCATTGAACAAGCCATCAGCTGTTACTTTTGCTCTTTGATTCCTCCCCTTGTCTCTTATTCATCCAAAACTCTCTGTCAGTGCCTGGCAGCCTCCAAGGGCTGAGCCTTTGACAAAGGTTCAGGTTCTGTTTTGTTTTATTTTACTTGCCCAGTGTTACCATGTGCTGCTGGCTGTGCTCACCCACATGAACTCTGTGCTCACCTCAGTTCTCTCTCTGCTCCTTGGTGTGCAAAGGCATCTTCTGTCACTGTTTATTTTGGGGAAGGGGCATGTCTGGCTCGGAGGGCTCTGGCAAGTTTTGGGGGTGACAAATGGGGAACATTGCCTTGTTTGTGGTGCTGGTGCAGGGGAGGAGCAGAACAGTCCCTGTTTTGATGTTGAATTCTGTGTTGTCAGTTCAGCCAGTGCTGTGCCATGATGTTTTACTCCCCCTGTTTGTTGCATGTGTCATTTGTTAAATTCAGTCATTACTCTTGCTGACTTTGATGTTATTATTAAAGAACTACACAAATCTCTGTTGGGCTCTGAGCAATTCCTTGCTGAGGCAAAGCAAATCCTGGGCAACAAATTTTCATAAACTGGTTTTTCATTATCTCGGGGAACTCAAACTTGGTGGTTTCCTTCCCAACAGCCCAGAGCACTTCTGACACAAAAGCTGTTTTCTTTGGGATGTGACAGAGCCTAAACTGTCCATTCCTCCCAGAATCTCCCATGTCACACAAACTGGCTCAGGAACCTTTACCAGAGGCACAGGGCACAGCCACTACCAGCAATAACCACACTTAACTACCCCAGCTCATCTGGATTTTGATACGGTTGTTTTGATATTCCACAAAGAAGAGCATGAAGAAGTTCAGCCTCTGGGTCCAGCCAGCCCCTGGCCAAGCACACAAACCTAGGCTTTACCTGCCTCTGAAAAGGTGAGCTGCCAGTTCCCTCAGCACATCAGAGCCTGCAAGCCTGGGCTCAGCCTGCTTTTTTCTTGCTGTGTTTTGTTTAAACCAAACTTGTACCTGGTAAATGCAAGAAGGAAGTCACCATGCTCAGCAGGTCCTGCTGTCACTCAGACAAAAGGTGCTTTTTAAATGGAGACTCAAAGAAAATCTCAGTTGCTTTGCTCAGAAGAGGTCAGGTGAAAAAACCCAAGAAAGTTAAACCTGACGTAGCCTGACCTCAGAAGAAAGGATGCAAACCTGCTTTGATGGAAGCTCTGGGTCAGTCAGGGCAGGAAAATACACAGAAGTGGCTTCACAGCTCTGCCTAAAGAACCATCACTGCTCTAGGGAGAAAAACCCAGGAAAGCACGGGGACATGGGCAGGGTGGTTTGAATTTCCACCAGCTCCAGCCCCACTGCCCCGAAACCCCTCGGCCCCCTGAGTCCGAGGGAGCCCCACTGTGCTGCCACCAGACCAAAGCAAGGTTTGGGCAGACCAAACCTTCCCCAGACAGAAAGTTTATTTTGGAGCCAAGTGTCCCCAGAGCACCACGAGCACACGGCTGGTCTGTGGCTGGGCACTGCCAGCAGCTGGACCCAGGGGGAGCAGGGCTGGGCTCCCAGTCTGGGCTCCCAGTTCAGGGTGCTGAGGGCACTGGGGGGCTCAGGGAGGGTTTGGGGTGGCACAGAGCCTTGGGAGCAGCTCCTCTGTGGAGCAGGGGACTCAGGGAGACTGGGATGGGGCTGGGGCAGCTGCAAGGAGCCCAAAGGGGGAGACCTGGCAGGGATTTCTTTCTCTTGATTTTATGCAGAGGCTGCTTTGTCCTGGCTTTGTGCCTCTATGCAGAGGCTGTGCTGGAAACACAATTCCAGCCCAGGGAGCCCAGGTGGGGCCAGGGAACAGCAGGGGCTGGCTGTGGGGGCTGTTCCCAGGGCTCTCCCTGCAGGTGAATCCTGCTTGTTCCCCATCTGCCCTGGGAAAGCTGAGGAGCTTCTCACTTGGAAGGGAAAGAAATTGCTTTTTTTCTCCCTAAATTTGGCAGAGAAAGCCCCATCTGAGTCATAGATGAGGGTTTGTGTGGGGCTGATGGAAATGCTGGGGGACTCAGACAGAGCATCCTCTCTGCTGCAGTACTGCTGGAGAGTGTAACACATCCTTTTATTTCAGAAACAGCTCTAAAATAACTTGTAAAAATAACATGAGCTGTAAAATAAAGCATCCTGGATGCTAACAGTGGCTGAAAGTCTGTGGCACATTGCCAAAACTTTTAGATTATTTAAGTATTTTTTAATAGTTAAAGGGTCCTTCCTGGTAATGTGGGAAGGAAAAATATTGTGGAAAGGTGCAGAGCAAAGTTTTCTCATGCCACAAAGTCAGTGCAGTTGTCCCCCCAAAGTGAGGTGTCCCTGATGGTGGAGGACTTGTCCCCTCCACCCAGGGGACATCCTGGCTCATGCTGGATGTGGCCAGAGCTGCAGCCTGAGCAGGGAATTCTGTGATTCTTCACAGCCATTAAATCGTGGGGCCTTTTCCAGAGCTGGAGGAATGAACAGGGATGGAGAAACCATAGTGTGCAAAAATACCACAGGGAGTGGAAAACTGAACTTAGCAATGAGGTAACTCCTACTCGCAAGAAAAGCTGGGGATTTCTAAATTCCTCTCTCCATCTCCATTTCAAATCCTCCCTGGCATCTCCTCTGGGTGTGAGAATCTTCAGCTGCCTCCAGATGATGCTTTGTGCTTCTCCCCTGCTGCCCGTGAGGCCCTGTGGTCAGTGTGGGCTCACCAGGGAACAGAGGTGCTGGGATCCTTTCTCGAGGTTTTTCTTACTCAGTGGAAAGTCTCTGGGAAAGGAAAAGCCAGGCAGGAGCAGGGAATGTCTGCATTCCTTCAGTCTGTTCCTGGTGACATGTGAAATGTGAGCACCTCTGGCCTTGGCAAGCTCTGCCTGCCTGTCAGCATTCCCATGGAATATCCCAGCTCACCATGGCTGTGACCTGTGGGGACAAACCTGGAGCTGTTTGAGGGAAAAGCTGGGAAAAGTCCTCTGAGAAAGTGAGATTTTTGGACTCTGAAGTGCCTGGGGTCAGACAGAATGAAAATTTCTGTACATTGCAGATGCTCCTGATTGAAGGGCCTGAGGAGAAGGCTGGCTGGGATTCATTCCTGGGATTTATTTAAGGCATGGGCACTTGTGAGCCTCTAAATACCTTAAACAAAAGGATGCAACACCTGGAAATACCTTCCCCACGTGCAGGGCTTCCCCCTCCCTGCTCCAAAGGGCTCCTGAAACCACAGCAACAGAAGATGTGGAAAAACAACACTGGGAATGAATGGGGGTATTTTTAGCTGTGTCTAAGGCAGGGGAGGCAGCCTGGGCTGCAGGGGCAGCATTCCATGGACTGCCAGAGCCGATCCCACGGGACAGACCTTGGGAACTCCTGCTTTGGTGTGAATCTGACAGTTGTTAACTTTTCTGGGGGCAGGATGAGTGTCTGGGGGTGTGTGATGCTGAAAGTGATCCCAGCCGCCTGTGCCACAGCCTGTCATGGAAACTGGAGAGATTTCCAGTTGCTGAAAACACATTGAAATAGCTGCAGTAGCATCAGACAGTTTCTTGTTTGTTTTTTTAAGCAGTCCAGCTCAGAAGGTCAAATTCTGAAGTCATCCTCACTTGTCTGCCTCTGCCTGTTCCTGTCTGGGGAGGGGTCCAGGCTGCTCACCCAGGCTGAGATAATCCAGCAAAAATAATCCACTTGCAAAATAAAATAAGTCTTTTTTTTTTAATTAATGAAGGATGTTGAGGCAAATCATCTGTCAAGGGTGAAAGAGGGAGTTGTTGGCAGAGCTGTCACTTGTGTCCTGAGTGCTCTGAGACCCTCCTGTGACAGCAACTCCTCCTCCAGGCATGACAGCAAAAACCCTTGCTTGCTCCTTTGCTGCTGCAGGAGAATCTCACAAGATACTTTTTTGGAGACTGAGGAAATTTGCATTGACCCAGATAACACAGAGAAATGCAGTTTTAATTCCTGACTGTGGCAATGGGTGAACTGAGGGTACATGTGACACCTCCAGCCTTCAGAGGCAAAAAGAAAAAGAAAAAAAAAAACACAAGAAAAGTGTTCAGCAAATTTGTCCCTGGTCCCTCTGGCTTTACACTTGATTCTGTTGTGCTCCCTTTGGGCTGGCACAACTGAACAATTTTGGGGGCTTTTTGACAAAGAAACCCAGGATTAATTCCTGTTAGCAGATTCCTGGTTCTTTAAACATCCAAATGCTGTTTAGAGCAGGCAGGGGAAGTTTAGGTATTGCTGCAAGTATGGAGGTAACTCTGCTTGTCTGAGGCCAGTTTTGCTCCTGGTGCAGCAGCATCCCCCAGGTTCCTGCAGGCCTAAACCCCCTCAGTGCCTGGTGGCACCAACCAGAGGGGTCCTGTGCCATTTTCCAGCCCAGATTTCTCTGTTTGGTTGATTTGCCCATCTCCAGGACAGGCTCTGGCTGTGAGGGGCTCTGTCCCTCCCTGGCAGCTCCTGCCTGCCCTGAGGAACAGCAGGAGCTGTGTCTGGGGACAGCTGCTGGTGCTGGAGGTGCTGGGGCACCCTGCCCTCTGTGCTCTGCAGGGAGCTGTTATGGAACAAGGGCTGTGGGGTTTGGCCTTCGCTTTCCACCCCTTCCAAAATGATTTCTGAGTGCAGCAGCTTGGCTGACTCAGGCAGGGCTGAGCCAAGTGTGGGACCACCCAGGCCACCAGCATCATCCACTGTGGCACATTTCTACATTCCCACAACACAAAATTAAACAAATAAGAAACAGACCCAAATGCAAGGGAGAAAAAAGAAGGCACAAGCTGCTGAAAAATAGCCAGGGAATCCATTGGTTCAGGAGGATAAACAGAGATCTTTGTGGGGAACTGCAGGTAGGGATCCTGTTGGCTTAAGGGGTCTTTGGTTATTCAGTGTTGGCAGGCAGGGGTCATGGAGCACCACAAATAATTCACAGTGAATCCAAATCTGAGCTTGGAGAAGGAATTCTGACCCCTCTGAACTCCCACAGCAGAACAGCTCTGGAATCACTTTGAAGAGGAGAAATCACAGAAATCACTGTGTGGGATTGCCAGGGAGGGAAGAAACTTCCCACTGGTCCCAGAGGTGGGACACGAGGGCCACGGGGGACACGAGGGACAGGGGTGGCACTGCCGGGGTGTGCAGGGCAGAGCTTCTGCCGGGAGATCTTCACCTCTCCATGTCTGCTGGGCTGTTTAAGGGAGGAGAGTGCTGAGTCCCCAGAGGAAATATTTTCATTTCCCTATGAAGTAGATTTAGGCTTTAAACAAGATCTAGGCTTTAAACTTTTATTTGTTGCGTTTATCTGAAAACAACAACGGCCAATTATTTACCTGAAAGGAATATTTACTGAAAACTGTGATCTGGCCAAAACTGAAAAATAAACTGTTTTTATTCCCTCCTCTCTGTCCACTTTTTTTTTCTTTCTTTCTTTTTACCAGAGGCCTTTTTAAGGTCTAATGTATTTTTCAAGCTGACAACTGTTATTCTGTGCTCTGCTGCAGACATCTAAAGCATCTTGGCAGGATCACATTTGGGGACAGCCTCACGGATCCCTTCTCTAGAGGCCTGATCCGGTGGGTGCTCATGGCTGGAGGCTGTGCGGTGGTTTCTCTCAGTTTCCTCCCCAGTTATCCCAGTGACAGCTGGGGACAGCCCTGGCCCTGCAGTGATGGGCTCCTCCTGCAAGGGAGCTCTGCTGCCACCACCAGTGGCCCTGGCCCTTGGTTCCTCCCCGCTGCAGACAAACCCCAACAGGAGCTCAACAAGTTCAGTGCAATCCTCTTGAATAATTCTGAGCTCAGCCAACAGAGAAGAGGCTGGAGTTCATTTCGGGTGGTTACAGCAGTGTCCGTGTGCCTGTCAGGGAATTCTCTGAGCTGTTCCTTTCCCTGTGCTCCCCGCTGTGTTTGGAGAAAATGCCTTTGGATTCAAGTGATGCCAACTCCTTCTGGGCTCAGCTCGGCTCAGCTGAGCTTGCACAGACCTCGGAGAGAGGGGTGCCACCACCATGGGGACAGGAGTCTGTGGCAACGGGGACCCTGTGGGTGCCTCCCCTTTTCGCTGCAGGAGAGGACAGAGCAGCGAACTGGTCGTGTCCCTCACTCTCCCATTTAATCCTTTTCCCTCCTCTTCCCATCTATTTCCTGTCCAGAAATTCCTGACTGCTTTTTTTCCTCCCTCTCTGCTCTCATTGGAATATGATTTAATCGCTGTGAAGTCCGTGGGGAGACAGCGAGGCAGCATCATCTGCACTGGGGCTGTCTGTCTGTCTGTCTGTCTGTCTGTGTGCTGTCTGCAGCCAGCTCGGTGACAAATCACTGCACTGGACCCTCAGGGTGTTGCTCTGGGTTGGGTTTGACGCCTCCTCCTCCCTCCGTGCAGCAGGGAAGGGATGAGCTGCGGGATGCTCGGTGCTGAGCCCGGAGTGCTGCAGTTTGTGATCCACAGGGTCCCAGAGCTGCTTCCCCTGCCCCAGGGAGGAGGGAGGAGGCTGCTGGAGGAGTGAAGGGATCTCCAGCCCAGGGAGGAAGGGAGATGCTGTCTCAGGCAGCAGTTTCTCAGAGCTGCACCAGTCTGCAGCAGGAGTGGAGGTGCTGGTGAGGAGCTGGGCCAGCCCTTGGACACGCTCTGCACTGGTGCTGCTTTGGTTCTGTGCAAAAGCATCAAAGCTTTTCCCAGCATGGCTTTGTCAGTCCAATTAATGGTGCAGCCTGGAACATTTTTGTTCTGTATTAATTTTTAAATGCACTTCTATCAGAGGAGCTGATTCATGCTGGGCTCTCCAGGTGTGGACACCAAACCTCTGCTCCTCTGCATCCCACATGGGCCTTCCTCATCTAGTCCTGTTGAAGGTTGTCTCTACTCCCAGGAGCTTGCTATGGAGATCTCAGAGGATTTTTGGGTTAGATTGGGGTATTTGTGACTAACTGTCCTTGTCTCCATGGCTCTGGGGTGCTGAACAAGGTGCAGGACTGTCCAGCCAGTCTCCTGTGACAAAGCCACCACCAGGGCTGAAGGCCCAGCCCTCAGCTCTGCCTGAAGGAGACACAAGGGGGGAAATTTGAGTCCAAGCACTCAGAACTGTCAGTGAACAGAGAAAGAAGGGGGAGCAGGGAGGGATCATGCACTTGGCTTTGTTTCCTGGGCTGCAGAAGCCAAGGAGGGAAGGAACCATCCAAGAAGAGACAATCTGGCATTTCTAAAACAAAACATTCCACTTTTGGCAATTGCTCTAAAAATCTAGATAATCTTTGGAGAATTTTATTGTTCAAAACCTACAAACAAGACAAGAACTCCAGGGCTAAACACAACCAGCAAGCAGAGTGCTCTCAGAGGCACCTCTGAGAGCACCTACCCAGGAGTGGCTCCAGGCTTTGTTGAGTGCTTAACACTCACAGTCAGGGGGCTGGGCTGGGCTGTGGAGCAGAGACTGGGGCCTCAGGGGGGCCTGGGCTGAGCCAGGGGTGCTGTCACCCTTGGGATGGTGTCACCCTTGGGATGGCATCATCTCAGTGCCAATGTCACCTTTGGGCTGGTATCACCCCTGGGATGGTGTCACCCTTGGAATGGCATCACCCTGGAACGGTGTAACCCTGGGCATGGTGTCACCCCGGTGCCAATGTCACCCTGAGGATGGTGTCACCCCAGTGCCAATGTCACCCTGAGGATGGTGTCACCCCTGGGCAGGGTCTGGCTGCCCCTGCTCACCCCTGGCTCCTGCTCCTCCAGGCCCTGGGGTGCTGCAGCAGCTCCGGGGGCAGTTCTGGTGCTCAGTCTCTGGAGGCAGCGATGCGATCGACCTGCAAAAGGGACAGGCAGCCATAAAAACAACAGCCCTGGGCACAGGGAATGATCCACCTGAACAGGGACAGGCAGCCATAAAAACAACAGCCCTGGGCACAGGGAATGATCCACCTGAACAGGGACAGGCAGCCATAAAAACAACAGCCCTGGGCACAGGGAATGATCCACCTGCAAAAGGGACAGGCAACCAAAGAAACAACAGCCCTGGGGACACGGAATGATCCACCTGCAAAAGGGACAGGCAACCAAAGAAACAACAGCCCTGGGGACACGGAATGATCCACCTGCAAAAGGGACAGGCAACCAAAGAAGCAACACTCCCTGCCTGGCTTGGCTGGGGCCCTGTGGGACATCCTGGAGCCACTTCATTCATCCTGGGGTCCTGTAGGGACATCCTGGAGCCACTTCATCCATCCACAGAGGCAGTCAATTCATCCAGCAATTCAGGCTCTGTCAGAGCCTTCCTGAGGGCCTGAGGGAGGGGACGTGGCTGTGCCAGGCTCAAGTGGAGACGAGGAGGGTGAGAATGGCCATCCCCTGTCAGAAAGGGCTGTCACACACTGTCACACACATTCCCTGGGTCACAGAAACTTGTCCCTCCTCGTGGTTTTGCCCGGTGGGAATTTTTCCTCAGTGCATCATTCTCAGCTTTGTGCAGGTCTGAAATCCCCCCTGGGGAGGTCGGGGGTCACCCTCTGAGCGTGGCCATCCTGTCCTGGTGTGGGGCAGTTTCCTCAGGCAGGGCCAGCTGGGGCTGTCCGGGCAGAGGAGAATTTTCATTGTCAGCAGTTCCAGGGCTGGGGAAAGGAGCTGCTGCAGGAAATGCCAGCAGGAATGTGAGTCCCTGCCACAGCTCGGAGTGGCCGTGACCACAGGGGCCGTTCTATCTGTGCTGCTCTCGTGCTGGAGAGGAGCTTTTGTGGCTCCAGATGGCTTTTCCCATATTCCATGCCCTGCAGGGTGGCTTTGGTTACACAGGCAGCTCCAGGCACATCCCTGGGTGTGCCAATGATCCCCGTGCAGGCCGAGTGTCCGGCCCAGCCCCAGGTGACAAAAGGACCCAGCTGGGAGCTCAAGGACAGCAGGGAGGGGAGGAGGCAATTCCTCCTCCAGGAGCTCCCTCCTCATGGGCAGGAGAGGCTGTGCCACCCCTGCAGTACCTGTGTGTCCCCTGCCCTGCCCTGCTGGGGACACGGAGCTGTGCAGGCAGGCCTGGACTGTCCACTCTGCCTGGGAGGCTCTGGCCATCCCTGCCCTGGTGCAGGTCATGCTGGAGAGAGGGGGAATGAGAGGAGCTGGGGGGGAATGGAGGAGCTGGGAGGGAGCTGTCCCCAGCTACTCCCCTGCAGGTTTGCTGATTGCTGCTCTTTGATGCAGCTGGGGTTGGCCTGTGCAGGTAATTTGGTAATTTTGTCCTGAACAAGGACCTTTGGTGACCTCCCCCCACTCTGGCCAGGCCTCCTGTGCTGGCCCCATCCTGCACACGGTCCCAGTGCCCTGGGGAGCCTCACTGGGCCCAGCCCGGGGCTGTGGTGTCACCCTGAGTGTCCCAGTGTGCCCAGGCTCGCTGTCTTGCAGGATCTTGGGTCCCTGCACAGCCTGTTTGTTTAAGCTCATTTCCATAGGAATTTGTAAGAACCATGGGAACATATTTTATCTGACCTAAACAACAAAGAATGAGCCTGAGGAGGGGGAATAAGTCCTGTCCTGTCTGACTTGTGGGTCTGATTTTCCAGGGGGGCTGGGTAACCTCCTCAGCACCGAATGGACCATCCTGGTGAGGCAGCTTTTCTTCCTTCAGGTGCCTGTGCTGTATTCCAGCCACAGGATAAATGCATGGAAATAGGTCAGAAATGGCCTCTTTTGAGCACACAGAGCGGGTTTGGGGTCAGGCTTGCAGAAACACAGCTTTTCTGCTGGGTTGGAGCTGAGGAGGCTGGAGCCATGGCTGTGCAGGTCCATTCACATCTGGCTGTGCCACCAGAGCAGGAGCAGTGGGTTTGGGAAAGGACAGCGCTGTCTCCTGTTTCCTGGAATGGCACTGGGCTGTGCAGAGTTCAGCTGGAACGGGCCAGGATGCCCCACCCAGGTGAATTCCCATCCCCATGCAGCATTTTTCCATGTTTCCCAGGATGTCCTGTCAGCTGTCAGCTGAGGCCCTCAAAGCTTCCTGGCTGATGCTGTGAGTGCTGAAGGGCTGCTCTGGCCCTGGGGATGGTTCCTGGGGGCTGCTGAGAGCACCCAGGGCTCAGGAGCCACAACTCCCCAGGTCAGGGCTGCTGCTCCTCTCTGTGCACAGAGGGCTGGCTCTGTCACCTCCTGTGTCCTCATCCCACGGGCTGGCTGTGGCTGTGCCTTTCTGGGGAAGTCAATTAGCAATATTATTGCAATTAGCAATAGTTTTTAGCTGTCCGAGGCAAGGAACAGGTGCTGCTTCTACACCATTCTGGAGCAGTCAGTCTAATGTAATTTATTCAGACCAAATGTTTGTGCCTGTCTGGAAGTCCCACTTGGCTTCTGGGAGTTTATTTGTCGGCTTATACGAGACAAACTGTGCAGAGTCCTGCTCCCAACCTTCCCTGTGCTCCCATGGTCACACTGCAAGTCCCAAGCCCTGGAGAGGAGCCTCGAGACCTTTCAATGCTGGTTCTTGTATAGGAAGGGTCTCTGAGAGGAGAAGCCTGAGCTTTTTCTTAGCCTTTGTCTAAGAAAACAAACGCTGGAGTTTGATGCTGCTCCCCAGGAGAGGCGAAGATCCCTGAGGAAATGGATCCATGAACGGTCCAAGGGAGTGGAATTCCAGTGTTTTGTCACCATGGGATTTCCCCACAAAACCACCCAGGTGTGTTTCGGCCCTGACCAAGCCCTGAGCCCCCAGCACTGATCTGACCTGACCCTCGTGGTCCCAGCTCAGCCTCACCCACACAAGGCTCCTCCTTGGAAAAGCAGCTGAGAATTCAGAAGTGGAATGTGAGTTACATGTACTGAGCACGGGCCAGGTATGGGCTGTGCTGGCTGCAGCTGTCTTGGTGATAATTAAATAAGGTAATTAAATAAGAATTAAGGTACAGCAACAGTTCTGGCTTAGGGGGATTTCACAAACTTTCTTGTAGAGTGGAAAAAATCACAGTTAGGAAAGGATAAGTGAAATATGAAAAAACACACACAGGCTGAATCTCTGACCTGAAAACAGCCTCACTGGTCAGGAGAGGGGTGAGTTAAGCCCTGAGGGTTTCTGCTTTGTACATCCAGCCCTTAACTTCCAGAGGGGTTACCTCTGTTCTTAATGGATTTAACTAAAGACCAGTAATTCAGTTTGTTTAATGTAGGGCACTTGATTTTATTCAAAGGGTGAGATACAAAAAAAGTAAGCAAAGAGACAAAACCCAAATTATAGAACACTACAGACAAAAGTAAGACATCTTCTGCATACAGCACACAACAGAAACACGGTACAGTCTGGTCCCCACAACCCACGCCAGCTGAATATGTACAGCAGAGGCAGAAAATCTACAAGGGAGGAAATGTGGGTTTGCCACTCAAATGTCTATTTACAGAAACTGAATTGAAGACAAATAGTTTTCTTTTCTTTCCTTTTTTTTTTTCCCAACCCAAATACTTCTGTTTCTTCTTCTTCCTGTTTCTGGTGAAGAGGGACTCCATGCTTTGAGGCAAGTTTGGTACATTCAGGTAAGATCTAAAATTAGCCACAGCTAAACACTGATGTGCTACTTCAGCTACTTCAGTCTCTCCCTCCATGCAACACAGCCACCAGGCACCTTACTTGTGGCACCAAGGACTCCTAGGGACAGCCAGGGAGGGGAAAGGCCCAATTCTGCACTGGTGTGGGTTTGATTTGTGCCTTTAGAGACTTCACTCTGCAGCTCAACCAGACCTCTGTGCCTGGCCTGGGCTTAAGGCTCCAGACTGAGGGTTCTGTGTGAGGTCCATGAGCTCCATTCCCACGTGGCTGGGAAAGGCTCTGGGTGATGTTTTGGCTCTCTCAGCACAGAGGGTTGAGCCTGACCCAACAAAGGCTGTCCAGGCAGCCTCTTGGACAGGAGAGTGTCCCCATCTCACACAGGAGATGGCCCTGCCCAGGGACAGCCCCCATGTACTGGTGGGCTCTTGGTAAGAACATGCATAGAGTGCTGACTATGGCAAATCTGGCAAAAAGCTGCCCACAGCCCTTCTGCAGCAGAGCCAGGGGAAAAAAAAACCCTTTCTGGCTGCAGTGTATTCCATGTGCAGCTTAATTTCCATGTGTGTGGAATCTGTGTGAGAACTGCTGGGCAGAAACACGTGCTGGGAGCTCTCTGGTCTTTGGTAATTAAAACCCCCGCAAGACCTCAGGGCTTCCCTCTGAGTCTCTGCAGGTGAGGAACAGAGTTACACCAAAATGAACTGTGACCAAAGTAGGCAGGAATAGAAGCTGATATTCCAGATGGCAAAGGCTTTGATCTGTATTTTGTATTTACCTGTGGCTCAATTTTAGAGACAGGGCTACTGAATTTTACAACACCTCAGTAAGGAAGGAGAGAATTTCACTGGCTCAGTAAGCAAAACATTCATTTGGGAGAGCAGAAGACTGGTTGTTAATAAATACCACGAGACATCCTAAAAGTTTTCTAAGGAAAAGAGAAACATCATCTGTTCATCGAAATGCAACATGTGGACAAAATGAGGTAAGGAAAGCTAGAAAAGTCCTTTGTACATTCTCACTTCACACTGCATGGCAACAACAACAACAAGATGCTTAACAGGTTCCCTGCCCGATCAGCAGAGAAATTCTTCATACAGGAGTGCTCCAGAGCATCTTTGAGACTGAGCCAACAGCATCCATCAGCCCCACCGCAACAGCTCCAAGCCCTCAATTTTGGCAGGCAGAGTTTGACACTCCAGGCAGTTTGCTGGCAGGAGGAGGGGCTGGGCACTACCTGTTCCCCTGACCCATCAATGCCTCCAGCTACAAGGAACAAGGATTTGTCTGGCACAGCACAAACCCAAAGAGCTCAACAAGACCTCTACAGCCCCACTGTCAGACTGGACATTTCTAACTCAGACTCCTGTTCTTTGGTCCTCTTTGTACACAACTTTCACAAACGTGTAACAGCTTGCACTAAAAAACTTCTACTGAACAGCAGCTTGTGTTCACAGGGGTGTCTGCCCCCCTGCCCACGGGGAGCCCTCTGTGCAAGGCAGGGTAAAAGCAATGCTGGCTGCAGGCAGAGAAAAAGCACCTTAAATAATTCCCTTGTGGGGCTGTTTCATGTGAGATCCCGTTCTGAGAACAAAGCATGGGACACTGCACATCCCTGTGCCAGGGGGATCCACAGCCAGGCCTGGATCCAGCCCTGCACAGGTTCTCTTAAGCAAGCTGGTGGGAGGAGGAGGAGGAGGAGGAGAAGGAGAAGGAGGAGGAGGAGCTGTCTCCCACCCCTGAGCATTGCACCTGCCTTGTTTTTTCCTTAAGGACAATTACCATCCTCCAATGAAGCAGGGAGGGCTGCAGGTTATGTTTAGGCAGAGGCACAGGTTCACAAGGCAGTGCCTCACACACAGCATTTGCTGAACTAAAATGCAGCATTTACTGCTTTGTTCTTAAACAGACACTGGCAGCACGATGTGTTCATAAATTAATAGTCTGAATACAACAGATTAATAAACACATACTCTGGCTTTGAGAAGCTGTTTCCAGGCATGCAGCATTTCATTCTCATAATGAAACTGAGCCTTGAGCTGACACTGAATTGAAGTGACATAGTCCCTGTGGGTTTATACAAAGCAGAATTGCCACAGAGTCTTTGGGAATACCTTGCTCAGGGCAACCAGCCTGGGTTGTGGCTGCTCAGCACTGTCACCCTGTGCCAGGGGAACTGGGCTTGGCAGGGCACTGGGCAGTCCCCAGGCACTGCATTTGCTAAAGTCCTTCTTCATGGGCAGTAAATGACCTGGAATATTCACCAGCACCATTTTATACCTTGTGGCATGGTTCTACAGTGCCTGTGTAAAGCTAATTAAAAACCCAGCAAGATGGAAGGAAATTCACCTTTTCACATTAGGAAATACATAACTGCCCTTTGATGACTCTGAAAAAGTCAGGTTTTGAGTCCTGAAGATGTATTTTCTGTGTAATTTTTGATTCTCTTCAAGCTTGTTACAGAAAAATTACCCAGGTATTTATTCCTGTCATGTTTATGGAGCCTTTTTATCCCCTTCAGGTGTGTCACACAGCTGGGTCACTCAGGTGTGTCACACAGCTGGGTCACCCAGGTGTGTCACACTGCTGGGTCACCCAGGTGTGTCACACTGCTGGGTCACCCAGGTGTGTCACACCGCTGGGTCACCCAGGTGTGCTACACAGTGCCCCAGTGCCCCTCAGTTTGAGAGGAAAATCCTCAGCACAGGAAAACTTCCACTTGTTTTAAAAACCCCAAACAGCCACCAGCACCAACAGGCACCAGCTCAGAGCAAGAACTGGTCACTCTTCCTTGCCCTCACCCCACTGGTCAGCCAGAGCTCCCAGTCCCACTGGCCATGCTGGGGTCACAGGGTGCCATGGCCACCGTGGCTACAAGATTGTCACCTGCTATGTTTTTGGCATAGATAAAACCCTCTGGAGCAGTGTTATCTCCTTTTGGCACATTCACCACGTGCCCAGGAGCAAGGAGGCTGTGACAGCTCAGCTGAATTCCCTTTTGCACCTGAGGCAGGAATTCACCCCAAAGGCTTGCCTGCAGTTTCCTTCACTGGTAAAATATCTGCACAAGCGTGACCAGTACCAGCTCTTGTTCCAGTTGTGTGTTCTGGTGTCCTGCTTCACTGCCTGAGAGCATGACAGGGCATTGATTAATTCCTTCAGAGGTTTCTCATCAGTGACTGGAATGAGCCACATTGGGTAAGAGACAATGATATCAGCTCAGAGTAAAGTGGAGGGCCCCTTACCTAGAAGACTCAACAATCTTTAAGGAAAACCATTTAACATCTTTCACGGAAGTCTATTGATCAAAAAAACCCAGAGCCATTGACATAGTATGTGGAATCAACTGGACAATCACTAATGTAATGGAATTATGGTGATCTTATACACAAACAAAGATTTACCAAAATAAGATTTACCTAGGGGGCTTTAAAATCGAGTTATTTTGGTACCAAAAAAAGTCTTTCATTTAATTCCCCTTTGCCCCTATGATTCAGATGATCTTTCACTCTACAGTTACGGACTTGGCCAGATTTCTTGGAAAATCAACCTGCAGAGAGGGAGGAGAAAGAACAGGCTTGTGAGTATTTACACACTTTGTTTGTTTGTGTGTAACTTTGTAACATGTGGAATGTCTGTTCTGTGTTTCAACTGAAAACAATCCAACATATCCTCACGTTAATTAGGACAATCAGTGCAGAAAAAAGTCCACAACCTTAATTGTTACAACTCCTCTGTCAGAACTAAGGAGCGAGTCCCTTTTGTCCACCAGTGCTCAAGTGCTAAGAGGTCACTGATAACAGGTGGAGGCCAGTGTCTGTATTAAGATCAAACAACTTACACCAAACTGTTTGCCAAACACCCTTCTGAGGATTGCCACCTTCCCTTTAGCTCCCTACCAGCCCTCCAGAGCCTGGCTGCTCCTTCCAGACCACAGACACACGTCCCAGCTCAGCTGCACCAGGCTCAGCCGCGTGGACTGGGCCTCCTCCCAGTTCTGCACTGGCCATGGCTACCCCTGGCCTGGGCACGCCAGCAGCTCAAGCAGTGGCACAGACACCCCCCAAGCCTTGCAGCATCACCCAGCACACAGCAGCACATGGGAGGGCAGGGAAGGGATGCTGTACTCACATCGTAGCCCCTGAGCACAGCCAGGTGGAAGGCCAGCAGCTGGAGGGGGATCACGCTCAGGATCCCCTGCAGACAGTCCACTGAGTGGGGAACTTTGATTGTTCTTTTGTTGTTCTTGATGGTCTCAATGTCCTCCTTGTCACAAATCACCACAGGTCGGCCCTGCAACAGAGGGAAACGCTGAAGAAAAGCAGATCTGGAAGGTTCTTTTCTCACTTCTGTGCAGAGTGCCAATGGCAAAATTTATTACTTAATTTAGAACCAAACAGCTTCACATGCCTTGGGCAGCCTTGTGGGGTATTTAGAGGTTAAACAGACCGTGCCAGGCTTCTGCAATTGCTGCAAAAACTGCTGTTGAAATGCCCACAGTATTCACTGAACTCACATGTGGGCAGTGACACCAAAGTGAACAGTCTGGGTGTCTGTAACTGCTTTTCTATTGAAAGCATCACCTCTGGTGCACTGCAGACCTCGCCAGGTCCTCACCTGCCGTGCAATGACCTGCTGGAGAGCGTTCTGGCACTTGGCATAGGTGTGGTCTCTCATGATGATCATGATCACAGGCATCAGCTTGTCCACCAGGGCCAGGGGGCCATGCTTCAGCTCCCCAGCCAGGATCCCTTCCGAGTGCATGTAGGTGATTTCTTTAATTTTCTAGAGGGGGAAAAGAATTCATAAACCTTTGAGCAACCTGGTAATGTTTTTTTAACCATCTCTGTGAATTCTTGCACTTTGTAAAGCTCAGTTCTGGCTCTTCTCAGACGCAGACGAGTCAGGCCAAAAACCCTGATCCAAGCAGTGTCCCTGGGCTAGGCTGTTCGCAGCCACCAACGCTTTCAGTTGTGCCACCAAACCACCACAGCCCTTGGAACTTGCCACCAGCCACCATCCCAGCCTGACTGGGCAGGCACAGGCAAAGAGGACATGTTTGCATGGCACTGGGGACAGCACTGAGAATAACAGGAATCTCCTCAAATGTAAAATCTGCAATACATGGGTTTGGCAAGTACACACTCAGTTTTCCATTTATTAGGGTGCCCAGTAAAGCATTCCCAGTATGAACATGAAAAATACACCCTTCCAACCCACTGCAGGCATGGGAATCTTCCAGCAGCAGCATCAGCAATGTTACAGTGATTTTTAAGTATTTGTAACCATAGCACATTTTGGGTTGGAAGGGACCTTAAAGCCCATCCAGTCCCACTGAGCAGGAACACCCTCCACTGTCCCAGGGTGCTCCAAGCCCCAGTGTCCAGCCCGGCCTTGGACACTTCCAGGGATCCAGGGCAGCCACAGCTGCTCTGGGTACCCTGTGCCAGGCTCTCCATTTAACTCAGTGCTGGCCAACACACCAGAGCCATGGCTGCATTTACAGCTGCACTTGGAGCCAGATGTTGCTCTCTGTGCAGAGGTCTGAAGTCTGAGCCAGCTTTAAATAAAGAAATCTTACCAAGGCTCCCTCCAGACATGTGGCATAGTGGTAGCCACGTCCCATGATGAGGACAGACTTCTGATGGTACAGCTCTGTGGCCAGCCTCTGGATCTCATCATCCATGCTCAGCACTTCTTTAATCAAGTCTAGAAGGAAGGAGAACAACCCAGACTGAGTGTGCTCATGTGTGTGCCTCACACTGCACACCCCACTCACTCCTCACTCACACAGCCAGCGGTGACCTGTAAAACCCCTGGGCTCAGAGTTTTACTGGTCCCGTTTGGTGGCCTGAAGACACATGAGAGAACGTGGCTACAAGGAACTGTGAGAGCCTCACTGCCCTCCCGACCCCGCCAGCCCCTCTCTTCAGGCCCACCCTGCTGAGCTCCCCCTGCCCAGGGTCCTACCTGGCAGCCCCTTCAGCCCCCGCATGATCTCCTTGCGCCGCTCCTGCATGGAGATCCTGTCATCGCACATCATCAGGGCAAACATCACCAGGGACACAAACTGGCTGGTGTAGGCCTGGCGAGGGGCACGAGAGAAACGTCACTGCTGCACCAAGCAGGTGAAATCCTCGGCTCAGCTGAGCTTTTGCTCTCAATGTGACACCAAGTGGCAGCTTTGATTTCCAGTTAGCAGCAAAAATGAACTTGGGCTCACAAAGCAGATCTCACTTGAGCACGTTTCAGTGGAGGCACATGATTATCTCCTCATGCTCCAGGAGATTCAGACACAACATCCAAGATTTTATATTCTGAGATTCCTTGGTAATTGCTAAACCCTGTTTTGTGACCATGCCCATGTCCTCCTTTACTGCAAGTGACTCCTAAGAAGACTGGAGAGCAGCAGGGCACTGACTGGAGATGTTTGGTGGAAGCCCACGACAACCAATCTCAACCAGTTGGGATTGTTTTTGGACCACGCTCAGGGAATATAAAGGCAGGTGTGATTTCTCACCTCCCTTCTTTAAGAACAGACTCTCCTCAACTCCTCCCATCTGCAAGAACTGTCCCTGCCTTTGGGGGGAATTCCTGCACAGGCAGGTGACAGGAGGGCTCACATCAGGGCAGCTCTGGTCACAGGGACACCTGAGGGACACTGGAGCAGCAGCTGCATCTTGGCCTCTGAGATCCTCGCAAGACAAACGTTATGAAAAGGACTTGGGGCCAGCCTGGCACTGAAGTCATCCAGAGGCAACATCAAGGCGTGGAGTATTTTTGTCCCTTCCTAAGCAATGACCAGACAAACTTCCATGTTGCTGCACTGGAGGAGATTGAAATGGCTCTGAAGGAATCCGGAAAAGCTGCAGTTATGCTGCCTGGAGGGGTCTGCTATGGAATGGGAGCTCTCTGCTTTGTGCAGCTGCAGGGTGCAGAAGTCCACAGCACCCAGCAGCCACATTAACATGCCTGGGCTGTTTAGAATATTCTCAAAAGGAAGTTCTGGGCAACCTCAGGGCAGAAACTTTTCAAGTTCTTATTTCATATATGCACAGCTTTGGTAACTCCCCACATCATCAGAGAAAAAATCCCATTTATTTCCAAACTGTAACTGTTGGCCATGTGAAAACAACAGGGACAAACAGCTCGTTCAAGAGTTTCTTGTAAGAGACTCATGAATTTTCCATGATCAAATTCCCCAATGAACTATTAAACTCAAATGTGGTTTTTGGCTGAATTTATGTAACAGATTGACATCATCTTGCCTCTAAATATAACTAAACCAAAGCAGATTTCACCAAGCAGAAGCACTTCACCAAAATGAAACGCAGCAAAGTAAGTTATTTTATACTGTATCACACATAGCCAGAATAATCCTGTTATCTGGACACAAATGGTAGGTTTCTGTAAAAGACCATTCCCCCATTTGTTAGAAGTATAGTTTTAACATCCCATTTTCTTTGGTAAAGCAGAGCCAGTGAGGGAGTTACATGCAGACAAAGTTTCCATTATATTCTGTATTAATTTCCTTTTTCATCTCTGACCTTAGTTTAAACTGAGCCTGCACCTCAAGACAAACAATGGCGAAGAGAATTCTGTACTCTTAGGGAATCATTCCCTCTGAGACCTGTTCATTTTCAATGTTTAATGTAGTTTCCTTACATCATTTCATTTTTAAAAGGGACCAAAAAAAGCCCTCTGCAAGCTCCAGGACAGAGAACACCCAGGGTGCTGCTGGTCTGTACCTGCACAGCCAGCAGCAGCAGCAGGTAAACAGGGGGCCCTGTGACAGGCAGGCCTTTCAGGAGGGGTTCCAGAGGCAGGAAAATGCAATCAGGGAGGGCTGTGGGCTGTGGCTCACCTTGGTGCTGGCCACACCGATCTCGGGGCCCGCGTTGATGTGCACCCCACAGTCGGTCTCGCGGGAGATGGAGCTGCCCACGGTGTTGGTGATGCCCACGGTCAGGGCTCCCCTCTCCTTGCAGTACCGAAGGCACATCAGAGTGTCTGCTGTCTCCCCTGGAACACGGAGAACACAGGGAAGCACAGAGAACACAGGGAGGCAGAGGGATGGGTACTCAGTGCTGCTGCCACTGTGGGTGGGAAATGCACAAACTCCCCAAACAGAGCCCCAGGGTTTGTGCTCCCTGCAGCCAAGGAGGTAGAAGCAGCCACTTCAGCCCCAGCACACCCAGTTTGAACCCTAAACACAGTGACACTGTGACACTGGCAGTGACACTCAGAAAACACAAAACCTATCTGCAGGCATTTGGTGTAACGAAAAGCCAGTGTTCTGCTACAGCTTAAAAAAAGGCAGTTCACGGGTTATCCCTTTAACAAAAATCAACTTTATTCGTTTTCCTGGTTAATAAAAATTCATCTAGGCAGGGAGTTATGGGGGAAAAACACATTTCAGGGATGTCTTGAGCTGCTCATGGGCTGAGCTCTAGATGGGCTGTGAATGGAAGCTGCTGTGCCTTCCAGCTCCTGTCACCAGTTTGCTTTAGTCCTGAGAGGACACAGCTCTGAGCACTCCTGCACATGCAAGGTGACAGGAAAGAACAAAACACTCCAAGTGAGGTCGGTACCTTTGTCCTTAGTGCCCAAACCTGTCCTGCACAGTGCTCCACTCAAAGCCAGATGTGCAGGGTGGGAATCTACTCTAAAAACAGATTTATGGGTAGGAGGAACAAGGTATTTGAGCTCAGTGTTTACTTGAGGTTTGCACTGCCTGATGAACAAGATCAGGGGTTCCAGGAAAATCTTTGTTAGTTTGCCACATCCAACACTTGAGGGAAGGACAGAGCCCCTTGTGTGCCCTCAGGAGTGTTCCCTGTAGGCTGGGACAGGACTGGCTCTAAGGAACACAAAAACCTGTCTTCAAAAACCCAGGGAGAACCTGATCCTGAGCCCCCCACAGAGAGGATATTCTGAGATACTTCGTGCTGAAAAGAAAAAAATCACTACAGAGAAGAAAAAAATTGCTCCCAAAAGGGTGTTTTAACCTGTGGAGGCAAAGTACTGACTGGTTTTAGTGTCGCAGCTGAAGATCAGTCATGAAAACTTGAAATGCAACTAAGGAGAAAAAATGAAGTTTTGTATCACAGTTGTCATTAAAAATATGAAATATCTCATATAACTTTTTATGCTTCAGTGTGCCTTTTATCTCCTACTCCATTCCAAGTTAGTTGGATTTTTTGTTATTCACATCTGAGCGTTTCATTTCTTCTGTGGCTCCACTCCACCATATGGTGGTGCTTTAACTAGAGACTCAAACTGTTCCAAAGAAGCCGTGGAGCTGCCTTCATCCCGAGCTCAGCAGCACTCTGCAGTGTGCTGAGTGATGCAGAGAAAGGAAACAAAACTCCTGTTACACCTGTCAGCCACAGGAGCCCTGCAGCAGCTCCAGAGGAAGGGAGCAGAACCTCCCTGGTGCTCCCACCCCTGGAATCTGAGTGTCCTCCCTCACATCACCACAGACAGGCACCAAAACGGGCCCTGCTGCCTCAATTTTGGGTAGGAGGGAGTGAGGGCTGGGGAGGGGAGCCTGTACCTGACTGGCTGAGGAAGAAGCAGACATCATCCCTGAACACAGGGGTGTTCCTGTCCAGGAAGTCACTGGCCAGCTCCACCATGACAGGTAACTCAGTCAGCTCTTCCAGCACCTGGCGGGTCTGGCACAAGGAGGGGCAGGAAGTCAGGTATTACATCATGTTTATAAGTGTTTGCACAAAAAAAGCTTTCTAGCTGCCACATGCTGGAAAATATTACTGTTAAAACCCCTTGTGAGAATTAGTGCTGGATTACACTTTGCTCACTCAGTATTGCCCACACCCAGGTCACCAACAGCCCCTGTGAGAATCAACCTTGCCTTGGCACCACCACCACCAGCCTGTGAGGCCAACTCCTCCCTCAAATGGAGATTTCTCTTAAGTAAGTCTCACTTACTATATAACCCTCCATATAAATTATGGAATGCTGAGTGTCCTGTGTGTGTATCAGACTGCAGCCCAAAGAACTCAAACCACCACCCACATCCAGGCCAAGCCATCCTGGCTCCTGGCAGTCCCTGCCTTGCTGCAGTGTTTGCATTCTGCTCCTGCATCGCCCCTCCCCTGCCAGTTGCCTTTTTTAACAGAGCAGCTTTTATTTGCCAAAGCCTTCCACAGCCATGGAGGTCACAGGAACCACTTCCCTAAGTTCAGGTTCATCAGCTTTTATTTCCTCCTGCTGCTCCTCTGAACTGAGTCTGGCGTTTGCAGCTTTCACAACAGCCCTCCTTCATTCACCTCTGTGCACTTGCTTACTCTTAACCTGATTAAGAATCAATCCCTAACCTGAAATCAATCCTTAATCTGCTTGGCACACTCCATACACTCTCCAGGGAGGCCTCAGAGCCTCTTCCAGTGCCTAAAGGGGGACCAAGAGACCTGGACAGGGACTTGGGACAAGGGATGGAGTGGCAGGACAAATGGGAATGGCTTGAAACTGATGAGATTATTAGGACAAAACTCTTCCCTGAGAGGGCAGCCCTGGCACAGGCTGCCCAGAGAAGCTGTGGCTGCCCCTGGATCCCTGGCAGTGCCCAAGGCCAGGCTGGATGGGGCTGGGACCACCCTGAGACAGTGAGAAGTGTCCCTGCCCATGGCAGGGGTGGCACTGGGTGAGCTTTAAGGTCCCTGCAGCCCACTCCACTCTGATTCTGGCACTGAGCCCAGCACTCACTGCCACTCCTGCGTGGTAACTCGTGCCACAGGCGATGAGGATCAAACGCCGACACCTTTGGATCTCCTTGATGTGGTCCTTCAGCCCACCCAGGTTCACTGCGAGCAAGATCAGGGAGGAAGATCAGGGTGGCAAGGTAAGAGAAGTTCCCTCACTGGTGCTAACAACACATTACCATCTCCATCATCCACTGTGCAAAAAACCATCATAAAATGGGACCTTGCCACCAGCACATGGCATTCTGGAGGCACTCTGACACACGCTTCATCTCACACCAGCAAGGTTTCCATCCCCCACTTCCTCCCCTGTAACCACCACGGGTAACTGCTGGATACTGAGCTGTCAGGAGTGAGGAAGGCTCAAGCTCAATTACCAGTGTAGTCATCAAAGTTGACCCTTCCTCTCATCGTATTAACAACAGATTCTGGCTGTTCAAATATTTCCTTCTGCATGAATGAGCTGAAGTTACCTATGAAGAAAGACAGAAAATAAATCAGAACACACTACCTCCTGGTAACTTGAATTTTAAACTACCTCCTGGTAATTTAAATTTTTTTCCTGTGTATGTAGGAAAAAGCTTGGACCAGCCAAAGATGATTAAAGTAATACTTCTTTTTCTGCCTAAACATCAGCTCATGATGAGAGCTTGATTCAAGTTTCTGGAAGGTGTCAGTGAAGGGTAGATCCAGACTGGCAATCTGTGAGGGATCAGTCTTGGAAAGAGCAGATGGCTCCAAGCAGGAGGCAAAACTCTCAGCCCCACAGCTCTCCTCAGTAAGGTGCCAACAACTGCAGGGAAAGTCCCATTACATGGAAGGACTTGTTCCTCCACGAGGGTGATACAGCACTGGGCCAGGCTGTGGGACCTCTGTCCTTGCTCCAGACTGCACCGAGGGGGGCATGGATGGCACCAGGTCCTTCCACCCACCCCCCAGGTGCCAGGCAGCAGCTCTCACCCTTCATGATCTGCTGCAGCTCCATCTGCAGGGTCTGCACGGCCCGGCCCGGGTGGTCGCCAGCCGTGCGCTTGACGCGGTGGATGGACAGACGGCCGTCCACCACGGCCGCCACGTCGTCATCCTCCAGGAAGATCACGCGGTTGGTGTGCTCGATGACGGCGCTGTGGGGACACGGGGGACATCACACCCTGCTGCAGCCCTGCCTCTCATCCCACATGCAGCCCTGGGGTAGAGGAATCTCCCCATCTTTTAAAATCAGGCCATTCCTGTAAAGCGCATTTCCACCCTGCCAACGGAACGGGATTTTTTCCACCTGGCTCATTACTGATTTCAGGGCCTGCTTTAAGGAGAAGCTCTGAACTGCTCAGACAAAGCAGCGTGTGCAGCAGTGGGATCTGTCTGGAGCTGTGAGGTCAGGAGAGCAGGGATTTGTTTGAGGCAGGCTGCTCAAACACAGGAACAGGTTCCTTCCTTGGTGTTTCCAGGGATAAGCCATTGTCCCTCCCTGTACTTCACTTTGTCCCCTGTTTAGGCACCCAAGATCTGCCCAGCAGCACTCCCTGAAGTGTCACTGAAAAGCTCTAAAACCAGAACACATCAGGGTGTTCTGAGAATCTCCACAATTCTCTGATGGAAAGAGCTGCAGAAGACAACCACAGCGGTATTTTTACATTCCTGGAGCAAGCACTCATTTCTCTTGAACCAGAGAATCCCAAAAACTCTGCTAAGGCTGCTGACAAGTTGGTCTCTCCTCACTCCTCTGGGACTACAATGTGCCACCTTCAATGATGAAGGAACCGCATGTGTGCAGAGATCCCTGGAGAATCAACACAATTATCCTCATCATTAGCATCTGTCCTGATAATTTAGGTCAGTACTCTCTCAGGTTTCCTATCACTGGGGGATCTTACCAACAGATGAGCCTGAAGAATGGTAACACTCTATTCCAAGCCCAGTGTTCACTACTTTCACAGCAACTCTGTTTTGGTTAGTATTTGTAAAGTAACGGCCACATGCACACAATTTACTTTATTCACAAAGAAACCACAGCCTTCCCATCTCCTGTTCAAGAGAGCTTTAAACAGGATATTGCTACATATACCAGAGATGCTGGAAAACCCTACCTGGCATCAGAAGCAAAGTAATATTCCACAGCTTTCTCCTCCACAGGGAAGAGGCAGGTGGTACTGTCCACTCGAGACAGGTTGCAGCTTCCCTTCTTGTCTTTCCCTAGGAGACAGGAGGGTCAGGGGTTGCCCGGTGACACACCTGGGCACAGGTGACACCCAACAGAGGCCCCAAGCAACAGTATCAACATGAAGCACTATTTTCATACCTGCAGCTGGGCACAGCAAAAGAACAGCAGCACTTGTGCTGCTGTGCCCATTCTTAGTTCGCTCGCAAGGGTTTTGTTGCTTTTTAGTAAGTCTGCAAGTGTGTTACTAGTGCAGTTTGAAATTTAAAGGAAAGTAACAGGAAAAATCCAAATTGAAGTTTTGTGTGGCTCCCCTAGCAGAGAATTCAAGGTGCTTCAAGAGCAGCCACATTTCCCCATTAAACCTGCCCTGTTCCTCTCTGGTGAGACTCTCCTGAGACCCCAGAAATGGAGCAGCATTGCTCTCTTTGTCTGTTACTCTCAGCACTGCAGAAATTCTTCCAGAGCTGCCACCTGTGTGCCCAACCCTGCTCCCCTGAGCACTGCAGGTGGAACCCAAACCTACTTCTGTTTGGCTGAGCTCACTGGTCAGACAGCTCAGGCAATCCAGGATTAAGAGCTCAGTGTTGTTCCTGCACTACCAAACACAACCACCTCATCCTGATCAGAAAATCAGACCTGTGCTGTTGCCAGGGAGGTATCCAGGAGTGCTGGAAGACACAGGACTGAGAGTCAGCTTTGGAAAAATCTGTCCTAAAAGTTCAGCACTTCACCAAGGATCCTTTCTGGAGTACTCTGGCAATTCCCAGTACTGTCTCATCCACCTCCTCCAAACTGCTTCTCAGTGGTGAAGCTCATCAGGGATGCAGATGAGGCTCCCAACACCTACTGCTCAGCACCAGCCTCTAGCAATATTATTTGCCAGTCATTGTGCAGGGTATGGGGAGGGTGGGGGTGGATTAATCAGCTTATCTCCCAAAATGGGACTATTGCTGAAGAACAGTAACACTGAAGTTACTCCATTCTATATTTATTCCATAATCCTTATGTTGTTTCACCTACTAGATACTGATCTGATTCAGTGATGCAAGTAGAGCTCGTGGTGTTCTGATTTGCGCTTCCGCAGATGAAAATGTAAAGGAAAAATACTGCTTTCATGTTGATACTCAGTGAAAAAGGTCCACTAAGTCAGCGATTTAGAGCTTTCCAGTTCAGTTATCAAGTCAGTAAATGAGGAAAACAATTCCTTTCTTGTTGAGTTGGAACAGGACAGACTGATTTAGTGCTGAGAAGGGACAGAGCTGTAAGTGGCCACTCCCCCACAGAAGCACCCAGACCTGATCAGAACATGCAAATTTGGTTTCTCAAAATAGAGCATTTCCCTGCATTGGCTTTATTATGTTGCATTGCTTTCCTGCATTACAGATTCTGCACTGGAGGGTGTTTATGCACTGTGTGTGCAATTACCAAGGCTGGGTTGGGGAGTTGCAGTGAGCATTATTAGTTAGTTATGGGTTTCATTTCATCTGTGGATTTGTCCACAGATTGTCCATTTATCTATAAATAATCTGATTGTTGCTCTACTTCACCAACCCCTCATTTACTACAATTTAGAGGCAACACAGAAGGAACCTTTTAATCTCTTCCCTTCTGCACCAATGAATGGAGAATTAACCCAGGTACAGTAAAAATGGGCAGGGGGGGCAATTTCTCAGAAAAGCCTCAGTGCCTCTGAGAGCTGAGGGACTCGGGTCCTCAGAGCCCCTGGGAACTCACCTGGCTACAGAATTTTACTTGAAAAGCTTTATACAGAGAGAGGTACACTGGGCAAAGAGAAAACAAAATCTCACCTGATGTTTGGAGTCAGGTAAACCAGCTCCTGGCAGAGAACACAGTTCACCTCCCAACAAACCCAGGTCTGCTTTTCCTCCAGCAAGAGAGATCTCAGGTATTTTACCCAGGGAGTGCCTGAGGCCACTGAGCCTCTGCTGAGGGTGGAATCCCATTTATTTACAGTCACCAGCAACCAGATCCTCCCCCTCACAGAAAAGGGCTCTCCTGCTTCAGATATGAGCTTGGTTCATCCCATCATGTGATGGGCTGGCCTTTAAAGCACTTCAAGTGAGTAACAGATGCTTCTCCCCAATAAATGAACCGGGGAAGGAAGTCCCAGCCTCAGGCCAACCTTAGTGCTGCCACCAGAGGCTGCAGCTCAGACTCACACCACGGTCAGGGGGAGGACACAGCTCTGACAACCCAAACTCCAGAAAGAATTTTGGGCAATGCTTGCATTAGGATTAGTAGCAGCCTCCTGCTTTAGTGAGGTTTATTTTTAAGGTAATTCACTGTTTGCTTCTGTAGCCAGAGCTGCAGGAACACTCAGTACAACCTGCACTGTCATCAGTTTTTGCACATATGCTGAGCATTATGTCCCAATATTTGAAATGGGATGGGTGGATTTTCCTGTGTGTTGCTCATGGTGTTTCTGATCAAGAAGGAATTTTGATTCTCCCATGTGTTTCGCTACACTACACGGAAAGCAATAACCACATATTAAAAAGACAATGCATCTTGATCCCATTTATGATTCCTTTCCTAAGGAACTAGAAGATTTGCCTGAAATTTCAAGGGTTAGTTTTTTCTCTGGTCGGCACCTTCCTCCATTTTTATGGATATTCCATCAAAAGAATGATCCATAGATTGTACAGCTGAAAGTGCAATTGGAAAAAAAACCAAACCAAACTTGAGATAATCAGTAAAAAATACAGTGTTACACAAATACATTAACATTTCTGCTAATCATTCAATCCAAAGGCAAAGCTTCTGGGACTGGTTCTTGCAGCAGGGGATCAGCAGTTATTGTTAGGAAGCAGCAGGACAGGAGAGCAATTGCTTGGATCCCTGCACTGCTAAGAACACAAGCCCAGGTCCCAGGGACTGAACAGGTTCAGACCCCTCTGACAACAGTGAATTACACAGTCATTCTTAGTCATTTTTCATTTTCAAGGATGTCTGCGGTGGTAGAACACACACGTGTGAGAGCAGGATGGACACACCACATGAACAGACATTGTCCCACAAGGCATCTAAAAATGACATGGGCTGGCAGGGCAAGGTCTGTGACAGTGCCCAGCTCCAGCCTGCAAAGCTCTCTCATCTTTGTTCTTGAAAACCACCAGACTCACAAATGCCAATGCACCACACACAGAATAGAGACTTCAGTTTAACTGTACTGTTTAATTTATTATACTGAACTATTCCAACACCCTTGGGAGTGTCCAAGGCCAGGTTGGAAGGGGTTTGGAGCACCCTGGACAGTGGAAGGTGCCCCTACCCATGGCAGGGGTGTTGGACCAAGATGAGCTTTAAGGTTCCTTCTAACCCAAACCATTCCATGACTAGACTTTATTCTACCACACTAAGATGTGTTCTCCTTGCAGCAACTGGACATTAAAGCTTTGATTACAACACTAGAGGCCAACTCGGTGTGCAGAATGTGTGGTTAAAAATTTGCTTTTAAAAAAAGGTCTCTAACAATGACTCCATTTCCAATTTCCAGCTGGAAGCTGTATTTCAGAGCACACAGCCCGAGGGGAGCTGCTGCCCACTCACCTGTGCGGTACAGGATGGGGATGTGGTCGGTGGAGAGCTTGTGCTCGCTGCGCACGCCGATGAGCAGGGGGCTGCCTCGCCTGCAGGGACACAGGGACAGCCTCAGCACTGGGGACACTCCTACGCCCCACCCAGCAGTTCTGCCCCCCAGCAGCAGCTCAGCTGCACCAGGGCACAGCCAGAGCCTCCCAGAGCAGCTGCTGTAAACACGGAAAGGATCGCGGGACAAAAACCACAAGGACATGAGGAACCTGCATCAGGGTTAGACAAACTTCTCAAGAGTCACTGCACACCTGAACCAGGGACTGTTCCTCACTGTACATACCTACAGACAGGTTTTGGCACTGAAGTTCAACCCTGGTGAAACCACCCCAACCGATGCTGGTGTTTAAAAAGTGGGATAGAAAACCTGAACACGAGGCTGGCCCAGATTCCAAAGGCCAAGTGGAGGACTTGTCCAAGTGCTGTCACAAGGGCAAGCACAAAGAAAAAGGTAAAATCATCTCCTTTCAAATCATAACCAGAGGATACAGGTGTGGTACAGGTGCTCAGTAAGAAATTTCCAAAATATTTCTGGGAACTTTCTGTTATGATAGATGGAAAACAAGAGAAAGGAAATTAAAAACAACCACCCTCTCCCCAGCATATACAGCGTGATGAGAATGATCTCTACTCTGTCTTCTAACTTGGGGGTACAAAAACAAGTGACAGACAGGGTGCAAGAATGTTCCTTCCCACAACAACACTCACCTGGTACCAACTGCCTGCCCAGGGTAATGAACACTCTTGAACACAAGGGCAAAAGCACCTTCCTGCAACAAGAAAAACAAACTGTTTATCCCTTCAGCTGAGGCCCGGGCACTATTTCAGTGTTCCCAGCACAGAAAAAAAAAAAGCTCTCCTGTGTTTCTGTGGACACAGAAGAGACACCAAAGAGGTTTCACAGATGTTTCCAGAAGCGCCTGTAGCTCCAGGCCCCCCATCCTGGAAGGATGTCCCTCCCCTGAGCCTGGCAGCGCATCCTCAACCACAGAATGAGTCTCCTGAACCCCCAGAGAGACACTCAGACTCCCCTGGTTATCCAAATGGCTTCTGCTTTAGCTCAGGGTGAAGTGAGGGGACCCGCAGAGGCAAAGATCTGCTAAAAGAAGCATTAAAACTTCAGGGTGTCTGCTCAGGTGAGGTGCCACAACCTGCCAGCAACACGAGTTCTTGGCTTGTTCCTACAACAGCTCCTAGCAGGTAAACCACTCAAAACTCAGCTGAACCAGGTGCTGTGGGGTGAGAGGTGAACTGTGGTGGATCCTGCTCCTGCACACAACCACTCAGTAGAGGCAGAGGCTTCGCGGAGCTCCCACCAGGGGTCAGCAGCAATCCCGGATGGAGCTTTGGGAAGAACTGGAAGCAGCACGGACTCTCCCAGGCCGGCTCCCTCCCTGCTCCCACCACTCCAGGCAGGGGCTGGCAGTCTCCAGGTGCTGCCATGCCCAAAGACCGAGACATTTCCCAGATGAATACTGACAAATGTTCAAGAAAACCAAATGTACACCTGAGATGAACAGTCGGAGGCA
Source organism: Prinia subflava (assembly GCF_021018805.1). NCBI lineage: Eukaryota > Metazoa > Chordata > Aves > Passeriformes > Cisticolidae > Prinia > Prinia subflava. The sequence continues at coordinate 603,219 of NC_086278.1, read as the reverse complement.
GGAGAGACAAAATCATGTGCCCCAGAGATCCTGCAGCAGTGGCATGGCTGGTGCTGCAGCGCCCTGGCAGCACTGGGGTGCAGGGGTTGCTCCTAGGTGTGTGTACCACTGTGCCCACCCCCAGCTGCCCCCGTGCCCCCCACTTTACCAGCTGCTGGATGACCCTCTCCACCAGCGTGGAGAAGCTGATGTCGTCGCTGTCACGGTTGTCGTACATGTACTTGACCAGCTTGACAATGCTCTCTGTGTCCGTCTCTGACTCGAAGTCGTAGCCCTTGCTCTCCTGCAAGGACAGCCGGTGTGGGTGACCTGCCCTCTGCCCTCCCTTCCACCTTGCTACGCCCTCATCCTTCCCTGCCTCCTGACTTTTCCTTCCTTCCCATCTGTCCTTTGTTTTTACTACTCCCTTTCCTTCAACTTGCCTTTAACTTTTTCTTCCTTCTTTTTCTCATGCTTTTTCTTTTCTTTGCTCCTGCCTTCCTCCTTTATCATTCCTTTTTCCTTCCCTTTTTCTTGCCTTTCCTTTTTCCTGCTCTTCCTTTTCTTTCCCACCTCTCCTTTCCTTCCTTTTTACCCTCCCATACTGCAGTTGTTCTTACTCTTTTCTCCCTCTTTTTTTTTCCCATCCTTCACTCTGCTTTTCCTCTTCCTTCTACCTTCCTGCTTTTCCTTTTTCCTTCTTTTTCTCCTCTTCTCACACTTTCCTTCCATCCTTCCTGCCTTTTAAATTGCAAGAATGTGAGGAGAAGAGGAGAGGGCAGCGAGTGAGAGTGTGAAGGGAGTGGAGGAGTGTGAGAGTGAAGGAGTGCGTGTGAGAATGTGAGAGGGAGAGTCAGGGTGGGAGGGACACAGGGAGGGGTCTGAGTGGGAAAGTCTCAGTGGGAGAACGAGTGGGAGAGGAGGAGGAGGCAGTGGAAAGTGTGGGGTGTGAGCAGGGTGGTGAGTGTGAATGTCAGAATATGAGTGGGAGTGAGGTAAGGAGGGCATGGGGGATGTAAATGTGAGAATGTGCTCACAGTAGGAGATTCTGTGAGTGTAAGGGAAGGAGTGAGTGCAAATATGGGTGGGAGTGCAAAAATATGAGTGGGGGAAGATGAATGGAGGTGAGAGGTAATGTGAGTGGGGAAATCACTGTGAGAAGTGAGTGGAACAACATGAGTGAAGGAATGGAAGAGTGGGAATGTAAATGGGAAAGTGAGAGTGAGAATACAAGAGGGGGAGTGAGCTGGGAAGGGTGTGAGAGCAAAGGGGAGTGAGAAAGGAGGGAGGGTCTCGCCTCCAAGGGGTCACTCACCAGGAATTTCTGCAGGTCCTTGTAGTTGGTGATGATGCCGTTGTGGATGACTATGAACTCTGGGGACAGAGGAAAGGCCCTGCTCAGCCCCGTGCCAGCCCCAGCCTGGCAGCAGAGCCCACTCATGTCACTGTGGGACAGGCCCTCGGCAGAATAAAGCACATTTCCCCTCCTGGTGCCATTCTCTGTTCTGTCCCCCTGGCATGGCTGGGAATGGGGGGGATAACAGTGACGTGGGTGGTACCAAGGCCACCCAGACCCTGCAAAGCCTGTGGAGGCACCTGAGCTTCCACCCTGCTGGGAGCAATGAACTGCACGCTGCTGCTGCTGCCAGCTGAGCACTGCTGTCCCCTGGGCAGCCACACCCAGCACAGACCACCATGACAGCCCCAGGCTATGACAGCCCCAGGCTATGACAGCCCCAGGCTATGACAGCCCCAGGCTATGACAGCCCCAGGCTATGACAGCCCCAGGCTATGACAGCCCCAGGCTATGACAGCCCCAGGCTATGACAGCCCCAGGCTATGACAGCCCCAGGCTATGACAGCCCCAGGCACACCAACCCTTTTCCCTATAGGGATTAGTGAAAAAAAAGCTTACAAAATTCCATTCCAAAGAACAGCCATCCCATTTCCTTCTCCTCCTTGTTCCATGCCTATGCAACCATCCAAGCCCTGGGCACCCACCCCAACCCTTCCTGGGACCCCTCCCTGCAGGGAACACTCCCCGTGGATGGAACCCGAGTCCAAGCCCTGGGGCTTCACCACAACTGCGCTCAGCACCATAGCCTGAATGGACCCAGTGCCTGTGTCCAGCAGCCCTCCCGGGACATGGAGGAGGCAGAGGCTCTCCCAGAGGCCCCAGGAGCTGCTGAGAATGCTGGGGAACACTGACCATTGTTCTTGTCGGAGCGCTGCGGGTGGGTGTTGACAGGGTTGGGCTCCCCGTGCGTGGCCCAGCGCGTGTGGGCGATCCCCAGGTGAACGTCAAACTCGATGTCCAGGTCCATGTCCTGTTGCTCTGCAGGAGAAAGTTTTAGTCCTGAGAGGTTGTCCATATGCCAGGTCAGGCTGTGAGTCTCACCAGGCCTCAGGGACTACAGGACAGCAATGCTGACAGGGCCAGCAAATCCCACAGGACACAGAATCCCAGAGTTGTCAAGGTTGGAAAAGACCTTTAGGATCATCAAAGGCTGACCAAAACCTCAAGGGGTTTCAGGCCAGGGCAGGTGCATACAGAAAACAGCCCTGCATTCCTCACTCTGCCCAAACAAAAAGCCTTTAAAGAAGACTCCAACCCTGAGCTGTCCGTCAGGGGTGCTCCCTGCTGTCCTGTCACCTGAGCCAGCCCCGCACACCACCAGAGTTACTCATGCATCCCCAAACCCCCGCCTCTCCAAAGTCTACCACGAGCACGAATATTTTTTTGGAAAAATATACCCCTCTTACTCCACAAGTGTTTCCACAATCTCCTTAAAACTGTGTATCCTGACACTTTCTTGAGCAGGTAAACCTCCCTTCAGAAAGTCCTCTGTCCATCTCCAATTTCTGTACCACACACCCCACCTTGTCTGGGCTTTTTGGCTCCTGGTTTACACTAAAATTAGACCAACCCACCTCCCTCCGGGACACTCAGCACACTGTGCCTCAGGTGAACACAAGAATGGGTTAAAAAGACTTGAATTACACCAATACGGCAGCTTCTGAATGTGAAGCTGAGATCCTGACTGCTCTGAAAAGCATCTCCCTGCCCTCAGACAGTCTGTATTCCACTTCCAACAACTTTGTGCATCTTTGCATTGAGCTCAGATTAAATGAATTAAGGTTTAAAAAAAGGGAACAGCAAGAGGCAGAAAGAGATGCAGAAGCCCTTGGTGTCTGCAGTCCCATCACTGTGACAGTGACACACACCAGTGCCCTCCTGAA